>NW_020523502.1:227500-589610 GCF_003368295.1 Carassius auratus
GTGACGTGAGAGCAGAATAAATCACATGTAAAGCAGGGTTAGAGGTCTTACCATGACCCTTGAGAGGATCTGAGTCCCACAGACAGCAAACACACGACCCACCTGAGAGACATCAGTACAATCACTCAGTTTAACACACACTTCAATACACTTGGGTTAGTTTACAACCATTAAGAGTATTTTATGACAATGAATCAAAATCACATGTAAATCTCCTGACTGTAAAATATACACCAGGGCTATTAAAACTGAAACTAAAAAGTAAGCCACTAAAACATTTTCATTACTTGAAATAAATGTTAACTGAAAATCTGTTAAAATATTAAAACATGCTATTCCAGACAGTTTCTCATTTTCATTTAGTTTATCTCGATGCACAGAAAAAAAAATTAAATTCATAAATCTATATAGAAATGTATACAGACAGCTCAATCCTGCAGAAAAAGAAAGAGAAATAAATGCACAAAAAATGACAGAAACTAATTTAAAATTAAATAGAAGATATGAACAAACTCAAATATAAATATAAAGATAAAAAGTCAAAATATAATAGAAAAAATATAATAGTACCTCAGTGGTACTAATATAACAGTATTATATAAAATAAAATTATTGTATACAATTGTGCTCTATTTAAATCAGCACAAATAAATATTTTTTTTTTGCATTGCATTAATCAAAATGAGTTTTATTTTACAGTAATTACTTTTTTATTCATATACAGTTATGTCAATGTTAAAAAAATGTTGCTTTAAGGACATGATTTTCTTTATGCATATATATATATATATATATATATATATATATATATATATATATATATATATATATATATAAATATATATATATATATATATATATATATATATAAATATATATATAGTTTTTTTTTGGGGGGGGGGGGTGAAATGTGCACCTGACACAGAAATTTATGAATGATTTTACAGAAGTCATGTAAGGTCTCGTCCTCCACAGAGACTAAATAACTGCAATATCTCTTATCTTATCTTCAGAAAAATAAAACCAAAGTGTGGCACAGGATTTTCATGAATTCAATCCATGTGAAATAAAACTGCATGAAAGCATTAGATTCCTCTTATGTCTCATCGATATCATCACATAGATAAGATAATTTCACTGTGTGTCGATGCATCAGAAAACACACTCAGCTGGTGAATCCTAAACCATGCAGAAACAAATCTGTGTCTGTCACACACATGCACGAACATGCACACATTCCACACACTGCATTTCTGACACGTGATGTTATAGTGAAGATCTACAGACCTGATTCTGGATCTGGATCTGGATCTGGATCGGTCTGTCTGTGTGTCGAGACAACGCTCGAAGAAAGAAAGAAACTCTGGAAGAGAGGACAGGTACAAAAAACACTGAGTTAAACATTAAAACCCAAATTAAACATGCAACATAATCAGATCATGTGACAATGTAGCACACTAACGTAGTAGAACATTTAAGAAAACAATACATTAATATGGTCTGGAAATGCAATTTTTAAAAGGTTCGTCAGTATTTCTGTCTTGTTTTTCAGTGCAAACGTATACATTTATCAAAGAAGCAAAATTATATGAAATAAGAAATCTTTTAACCTTAAACAAGAACAAATATCTGCTAAAGCGCTCAAAAAAAAAAAAAAGTTTTCATTCAGTATTTGCAGACATCTGATTTGGTTTTCAGCATAAACCTTGTTTCGTTTTATTGAATGTCTCACTAACAAGACTTTATATGTTCATTTTGTATCTCAAGTAAATGTATTCTGATTTAAGGATGTTTAGATATACAGGAAAACAAGACAAATATACCGAGGATAGTGGATGCAACATTTAATGCCATAACTATGAATTTAAGATGACCTTTTTAAACCTTAATTTGTGGAAGGAAACCTTCAGAAACTGTGATTAATGTGTGTCAGGAGTAAATGGCCAACAACCTGAACAGAATTCATAGTCAACCAATAATAAACAGGAGCGTGGATTAAAAATAAAACCGGTTTTGAAGGGCAGGTCAAAGCTGAGTATTGTTATGGTTAAAACACACACACACAGATATGTGGCTATTCATGTCGATGGGGATGTAAAGTAATCAAAGGTCATGCAAACAAAACGCCTTGTTATTCTGTTCCTGACAAGCTAATATTTACTGACAATATCTGTTTGCTTTCAATAAAACACATATATTAACAAATACGTTATCGTGGCTTTCAACAGCTCAGTCCTGCAGGAGCAAATTTACTCAAAGTGCTTTACTATCGCAAGAGTGTCTAATATCACAATAATCACTTTGCAAAGGTAGGTCAGATAAAACAGCTTCCTGTACTCATTTAGTTTCTGTATTGTCTATTGTGCAACGGTGTAAATGTTAATAATCATGCTAGGTGTGTTGTGCATTAAAGCCTAGCGATCTGACTAACTAGACAGCAGTTTAGTGCATCTAGTGAACTGTCAAGCTGATTCTGAATGTATTGATGGTGCCTACCAAGTGTGCTGTCTAAAGAGGTGCACTAGATAGACAGAAATCTTGTGTAGTTTTTAACTGACAGTTCGGTCTGCTGCAAGAACGAACACCAATGCACTGATTAAACCGCTCCTTAGTGTATTTTATCAGATGTTAAACACGAATGTCTGTCATTAGAGCTCGAGGTTGTGTTGTTTATGTTTGTTGTTGTTGTGGAGGGCGGAACCCGTAGCACCGACACTGTTAATAAACCGCTTGCAGCGTCGCACACTCACCTGCTTCACGCGTTCGCCGCAGAAGACTCGTCCCGTTGAGGTAAAACCGGGGTAAAATCAGAAAAGAGACGGTAAATGGAATGTAAACATTGAGAGTAATCCGCTCTACACCGCCATGACGCTCTCCTCTCAGCTGTGCTGCTACGGTCATGTGACGCCGCGACGTCATGACGCAATCACGCAAGAGCGAGCGCGTCACGTGACGAACTTTTTGTTTTGGCATTAGCGGAGTTTTTTGTTGATTGTGTGTGTGTTAATTACTGTATTTACTTAAATGTAACTATTGTTGGTAATATTTGATTTATTTTGTAATCCATTGGCAATGTTCCTTTTTGTAATTGTTGTTGGAGTTAATTCTATTAATAAAATGGCATTGTTTATTATTTATAACGTTTTATTACATTCAGTAATTTAAAAGACTTTTTCAGCAACATAACTGGGACAAAACAAATTCAAACAAAAGCAAAAATAAGATTCAGACTTCAACTTAAGTCACCAAAAAGGACTTTATTAGCAAATCTTTGTTTACAATTTAATCTCATTTCCAAACTGAATTTAAATGAATCAGACAAATATACAACAAACAATTATTCTTCAGTCATACTAATATATATATATATATAAATAAAGACCAATCTGGCCAATCAGGATTTACCTTTTCATTAAATTATGAACTAAATCATGATAAAAAAAAATCTGAAAAAAAAAGACTGACATTATGTAATGGTCAAATTTAGAGCTCAAGCAGGGAGAAGATCTTGTGATGTTCCTGAGATTTTTCAACACTGTTGTTCAGATAAAGTCCTCAGTGACCTCACAGCTCAGAAAGATCTTCATCTTTCGCTCTTCAGGCTCAAGACGGACTGTACGCCGACAGAGACGTGATTGTGCTCTTCTCTCTGCAGATCTGCGTCCATCTCTCCTTCACTGGGCTCCTGTTTGATTCGAAATGAACCGGCTGAAACCGGACCAGAACCGACTGGATTCTGAAATAATCTGGTTTGTACTGGTTCTGAAAAACCATCTCTTCTAATTCTAGACCTGTTAACAGAGAGAAAGACAGGGTTTGTGAATTATATTCATTCTTTAACTCCATAAAAAGGTTTTAAAGGGCACCTATTATGCCCCTTTTTACAAGATGTATTATAAATCTCAGGTGTCAGAATGTGTCTGAAGTTTCAGCTCAAAATACTGCACAGATCATTTTTGAGTGGAAGCAGAACAGGCTGATTTAGTCCCGGTCTCTTTAAATGCAAATTAGCTGCTGCTCCCCGCCCCCTTTTCCAGAGCAGGGCGGGACTGAACAACTTCTATAGCTCTTATAAGAAGACATTTCTTACTTGAAAGCTCTGGCGTGAAGTAAAGATGGCAGATAGTATGTGTGTGTGTGTGTGTGTGGCTCACTGGGGGCGGGGTCACATTTAACACTGCTGTCAATCACCTATCGTGGGCGGGGCTGGTAAAGTGTGATGTCACTTTATGAATTCTGTGATCCGGGAAGCCACAAGACACTCATGATTGCTTCTTGTTGGAGTGTATTTATTTATGTCTCGCTTCCCTGTTTTTGTACCTTTGTACAAGTTTTGCAATATAAAAAAAAAAAAAAAAAAAAAAAAAAGAGAGAGACACTCGATTTATACAGATTTTTTTTTTTTAAAGGAGCAGGTAGATTTTAAATTATAGAGTGTTTTTATGTTTTATATTAAGCGTATGTGTATATGTCCCTGTACATTTATGTAATAAAATATAAAAAAAATTATAATTTATTTTTTTTATATTAGAAGATTATCGTTTTAACTCAAACAAAAAGAACATTTGATTATGATAGGTTTAATAATTATTTTATATTGCACTGCAATTACATTTACTCTTACATTCTTTCAAACATTCAAATCGTCAGTAATCTATCTTATTTTGACTAACTGTGCATCCACATTTAAATGATTTAATTATTGGCTTTTTATCAACTCACAACCCCCATTTGGGAGCCTCTGATCTGGACTGAAGGGTTTTATTCTGAATGATGGTGGGTCTCTGACCTGTAGTTGTAGAACCAGTTGCTGACGGTGCTGGAGTGCAGGTCTAGCTGTGTTGCGAGTCTCTCGATGGTGTGTGGAGACGGATACGGCTCTGTCTGATACACCGCTATCAGTGCTTCTCTCTCCTGAGCGCTGAGGACGACACGCGGCCTCTTCATCACCTCACACCGTCCCCAGCGATCACACAACCTCTGTGAATCACAGTCTGACTCCATCAGAGCACGTTTGAGACGAGCTGCGGAAGAACATTTCACTCTAATGAGGATCGTTTACAGGAAAAGTTAAAATGAGCGCACCCTCAGGTAATCCATGATGTAGAGGAGTTTGTTTCTTCGTCAGATTTGGAGAAATGTAGCATTGCATTACTTGCTCACCAATGGATGTGAATGGGTGCCGTCAGAATAAGAGTCCAAACATCTGATAAAAACATCACAATAATCCACAGCACTCCAGTCTATCAGTTAACTTCTGGAGAAGACAAAAGATGAAACATGATGTTTTTATCAGACTCCCATTCTGACGGCACCCATTCACTGCAGAGCATCCATTGATGAGACATTTCTCCAAACCTGATGAAGAAACAAACTCCTGATGGACTGAGGAGGAGTAAATCAAACACACATTGACCTTTGTGGTCCCTCTTCTTCATAGCGTTGAGCTTCTGGATGTTTTGAGGGTCTTGGAGCCACAGATGCATCCGAATGAAGTTCTCTTTTCCCTTCAGACTGAGTTTAGTCCAGGGTTTGGGGTGCGACAGCAGTTCAGACACAGAGCTTTGAGTTAAACCCAAAACCTCTTCACCAAACACTCGCTGACCTGCCAGAACAACAAGGAACAGCAATAGAAAACAGGAACACATTCAGATTCTACACTCTTCATTTCATGTTCATTGATTATAATTGCATTTTTCAACAATTTTATTTAGAAGTATGATATAATAAATATCAAAACCAACTTCACCAGTCACCAAAAGAGACTTTATTAGTAAACTTTCATATCATTCTTTACCATTCAGTCTCCAAACCAACGGCTGTAAACTTATAGAAAGTAGTTATCAAACAAGTATAAAACCATCAATTTACTTTCTTTAAATCAAAAATATGAATGAAAAAAAGAATAAAATACTGAAATTATTAATCAATTGTAAATGTAACATTTTTGGTACATTACATTCCCATTTATGATAATTATATAATTGATTATTTTCTTTAAGTCATATTCATGAATAAAAGCATTCTAATATTTTAGATTAGCCTTTATTTTTACAAATTTTTTTATTTTAAATTTAATTTTTAGTTTATTTTTTTTATTAATTTTGTTATTTGCCTTTTTAGTTTTTTATATACCGGTATTATTAAAATCAGTATCTAAATCACTTTTTAAAAAAAAGATTTTTGTTTAAGATAAGTTTTTTTTCCCATCTAATTTATATGTTATTTAAATTACTGAATAAAATAATTATATTTTGAAACTGAATTTTTTTTTTATTATAATAAAAAAATTAAAAGAGATGTTTTAGTTAATGGTGATAATAAATGCTTCTGGTCTGTAGATGTTCCTCCTTCACTTCTGCTCCAGCATTAGATCAGTCATGACTCGAGGAGCACAAACTTCTGATGTGTTTCAGATGCAGTGAAGACAAACCTATGTTGTTGAGGGTGAGCGTTTCTTTGACTCTCTGTGTGATGCTGAAGGTGTCCAGATGCAGACACTGAAGCTCACAGCTGCTGCTGGTGTCACAGGAGCGAGGTCTCGGACGCGTCTCCGTCTTAAACCCCTGCGCTCTCTGATCCGGGTCTGCTGGAAGCGTCTGGAACGAGCGGCTCACAGAGGGCTCGGCATCTTCATTTATTTCACATTTGACCTTCTGGATGATGCTTTGGACGAAATCCGCCAGGGACTGAATGCTGGGCTCCAGTGTCCCATAATCCCCCTCTTCCTGCTGGACAGGTGCGCGGTTCATCGCAGACGTCTGAGTCTCATGTTTGGCCTGCTGCAGGATGTTCCTGATGATGTCATGTGATGCGTCTCCATCGCGGGGACATCTGCTGCCTTCATCATCATCATCATCATCATGCACTGAAACACACCACAGACACCAAAAAATTAATGCATCATTCATAGTTAGCTATAGTTAGCATAGTTTATATATATATATTAGAATTATTATTTATTCTTATTTAAACAGACACTATAGGCAGACACTTTGAACATATAAACATCATTATATGTTAGTTTAAGTAATAATTTTAGAACTTCAATTGAAAATTTATTGCAGTTTTAGTTAGAATGGAAACATTTTTAATCAGGGTTGTTTTATACGGTAGAACTTCCGTAGTTTTAGCTATTAAAAAATCTTACTTGAAATAAATGGCAACATAAATAAAATATTTTTAAAAAAATCAAACAAATTTTTTTCAGATCTGTATTATCATTGATTTAATTCGAGGCACTAAAACAACTGAAACTAAACCTCAAATCAAAGTTTTGAATTCACTAAATCAGACACAAATGTAAAAGTAAAACACAGTTGCATTAACCATATTTAAATCCCAAATGTTGAAGTGATAACTCTATAAATGATTTACAAAGAATGATAAACAGTTTTAAAGTGAGATCTGAGGCTGCACTGACTCTCCAGACGGCTCTGATCCTGAATGTTCCTGATCACGTCATCCTCTGATCTCCTGTCTGGACCGACCCACGGCACGAACACCCCTTCACAAACACACAGCAATCGAAATCATTCCACTAGCTGAGGAGACTGACAATGACAGTTTGGTTTAACTTGAAGTAAAATAGAGTTAAACTATATAGACATGTTTAAAAAAAATAAAAATAATAATAATAATAATAATAAATATATATAGTAAAACTTTTGAAATAATGCATCTATCCATCATTTCATCCATCATCCATCCATCCGTCCTTTCATCCATCCTCCCATCCATCATTTCATCTAATTATCCATCCGTGTTTTGATTTATCCATCCATCCATCCATCATTTCATCAATCCATCCTTCATCATTTCATCCATCCATCCATCCCATCATCCACCCATAATTTCATCTAATTATTATCCATCCATGCTTTGATTTATCCATCCATCCATCATTGTTTCATCCATCCATCCATCCATCCATCCTCCATCGTTTCATCCATCCATCATTTCATCCATCCATCCATCCCATCATCCATCCATAATTTCATCTAATTATTTTCCATCCATGATTTGATTCATCCATCCATCCATTTTTCATCGTTTCATCCATCCTATCATCCATCCATCCTTTCATCCATCCTTCATTGTTTCATCCATCCATCCATCCCATCATCCATCCATAATTTCATCTAATTATTATCCATCCATGCTTTGATTTATCCATCCATCCATCCATCCATCCATCCTTCATTGTTTCATCCATCCATCCATCCTTTCATCCATCCATCCATCCATCCCATCATCCATCCATAATTTCATCTAATTATTATCCATCCTTGCTTTTGATTTATCCATCCATCCATCCATCCTTCATTGTTTCATCCATCCATCCATCCTTTCATCCATCCATCCATCCATCCCATCATCCATCCATAATTTCATCTAATTATTATCCATCCTTGCTTTTGATTTATCCATCCATCCATCCATCATTGTTTCATCCATCCATCCATCCATCCATCCATCCATCCATCCATCCATCCCATCATCCATCCATAATTTCATCTAATTATTATCCATCCATGCTTTTGATTTATCATCCATCCATCCATCCATCCATCATTGTTTCATCCATCCATCCATCCATCCATCCTCCATCGTTTCATCCATCCATCATTTCATCCATCCATAATTTCATCTAATTATTTTCCATCCATGATTTGATTTATCCATCCATCCATCCATCCATCCTTCATCGTTTCATCCATCCATCCATCCATCCCATCATCCATCCATAATTTCCTCTAATTATTATCCATCCATCCATCCATCCATCCATCATTGTTTCATCCATCCATCCATCCATCCATCCATAATTTCCTCTAATTATTATCCATCCATCCATCCATGCATCCTCTCACCTCTCAGTCTCTCCTGGATGTCACTGAGTGTTCGGATGCTGTGCTGGTCTGACAGGAAGTGCTTCATTCTCAGGAAGGGTTCTCTTCCTCTGTTGGTCAGTTTGCTCCAGGGTTTGGGTCGGGCCAGTATATCACTGACGGTTCCCTGAGAGAGACCGAGCACATAGTGACCGAACACTCGCTGGCCGATGTTCAGCCGCTGAAGAGCCTCTTTGACCTGCAGAGCTAATCGAGCCGTGTCGAGCTCCTGCTCATCATCACCAGAGTCAGGCTCCTCTTTAATGAAGCTCTGGACACTCAGAGACGATGAAGATGATGCTGGTGACCCAGAGATGAAAGAGGAAGATTCATTCAGGGCTTCTTCTTCTGTGCAGTGATGAGACTCTGGCCTTTCTTTCTGGATCACAGGATCTGTCAATGAGCAATGTTTTTTTTTGTTTAATTTTATTATAAAAAAATTTATTATCTCTTTCTATGTGAATTAGACTGTAGTATAGATTTTATGTAGGCCGGAGAAGACTATGTTCAGTTTAAAGTTGTCACGTTATACCAGGCTTTCTCAAACTCGGGTTTGAAAGTTGCCAAAAATAAACATTTAAATAATTAAATATTTTATTTTAAGTAAATTTAAATGTGTATAAATAAGTTTGAACTAAAAACAATTAAAACAAAACAATACAAAAATTAAATTATCATGTATTATTTGAACATTTTAAACTGGACCTATTTTAAGATAAAAAGTACTAAAATAAAACTTAAAACTTTTTTTAGTTGACAACTACCTTTTTTTGTTTAATTTTGAATAAAAATAATGTTTAATTTCAAATAAATTGAAGAAATAGAAAAAAAAATGAATTAAAATAACTAAAAAAACAAATAAGCACTAAAAAGCTTAAATATTTTATTTTATTTAATTCAAATAAATAAATTCACAAATAAAAAGAAAATCTAAATAAAACCATTTAAGTTGAAATGAAAAATAAATCATTTAAAAGCCAAAATTGAACACTTATTAATAAAGTGGAAATATTTTATTTACCTGCTTGTCACGTGACCATTAAACGACATCAGAGAACCGTAAACATGTGAATGTGTTATTAAATTATTAATATATTAACTTTTTCATTATTTAATTTCAGCTGGAAGGATTTGTGAAGTGGATGAAACCCTCACCGTTATCAACAGAGACGCTCCTGACATCAGACGAAGGAGAAAACACCTGAGAAAGAAGTTTAATGTGACTCTTTCTTTACCAGCAAACACCCCTGAACATAGTTTACAAGCAGAAAAGTGTGTTTCTCTTACCGAAGCTTCGTCTCTGGTTTGCACCAGCACTCGAAGAGTCCTGAAAGTCACATTAAAGAGATCATTTTTGATGCCATATTCTTGCAGATTACTGGAGAAGAGGATATATTTGTGTACCACTGTACCTGAGCTCAGTCTTGATCTTCTCATAGTCCTGCTGCGACTGTAACACGGCCTGAAGTCTCTAACAAACAGGTGGGACGTTAGTCTGAGTAAATGAGTCAATACCCAACCCTCATACTGAAAGGTTTCTACCTCTATATGCTGTGATTTACTGGCCAGTTGCTGTTGCAGCAGAGCGACGTGATTGGCTGCTCGCTCCTGGACTTCCTGCAGCAGACACTGAAGTCGTCGCACTTCCTGTTCCAGACTCTGAATGTGATGATCTCTCATCGTCTCCACATCAGCAGATCTGCAAATCAGACGAGCTTCATTACCATCTTCGGCTCAATAAGAACTAAAATTCTCTCAGATCTTAAGACACACTTTTTTTTTAATCTGGTAGCATATTTACATTTATATCTGTTTATATAACACATTTTATATTAAGCAATATATTCAGTGTCTACATTTTGTAATTGTTTACATTTATATTAGGAAGTATAATTAAAATGTACATTAAACAATATATTTAGTATATTTACATTTATGTTTAGTAGTATTTAGTACAGATTTTATTTAGCAATATTTTAAGTTTATTTACATTTATATATTTGCATTTATATTAAGTAGTAAATTTAGTTCATTATTAATATATTTCAAATTTACATTTCATTATTAATATATCAAATTTACATTATTTGTGTTTAGTAAATTGTACATTTAGTGACATTTAATATATTTATTTAAATTTATTTAGTAGAACATGCAGTACATTTGTTTATACTTAGTAATATATTTACATATTATTTACATATATCTACAGTATATGTTTAATTTACATTTAGTAGTATATTTAGTACATTTATATTTAGTAATATATTTACATTTAATAAATGTACTTGCACTCCTATTTAGTATATTTTCATTTTTTTCGTATTATATTAAGTATATTTACATTTTAAAATATTTATGTTTATATTGAGTGTGCTCACACTTATATTTAGTTATATACTATTGTTGAAAATATTTATATTGCATTGCTTTAATCTTTGACTTGCATTGAAATATTTAACAAATTAAATTATAAACAAACCAATGAATAAATATTTTACACTGGGATAAATCACAAATTATGACAATGTAAATGCTTAAATGACTAGAACAAAGGATTTAATTAATATATAAATATTTTATTACTTAAAGTGAGGTCTAAAAGTAATTTTTAGCATTATGAGAAATTGATATAATAAGAAATGTGCACAATTTCAATGTGACGAAGTTAATGAGTGTCACTGATCATGTGACTCTTTGTTCAAATGTTTTCACACTGAAGCTCAAGATGTTCTTTGAAACGGCTCAAATCATGTTGGTGAACATGAACATGTCATGACAGACAAAGCAAATGCTAACAATATTTATACTTTAAATTGGGTCACAGGAACTACAAAGTGGTTAAAACACAGGATAGAAGCTGGAAAATTGTGGCAGCATCTAAAATTCACATTTCCCTACTAAACACTGTACAAATTCCCAGAAACTGACGTTATAATCAAAGCGACAGACATGCAGTCATATGCAACACCTCGAATGTTTTTCACCCTGAATGAAATGTAGCAGCACTCACCGTGTGTTTGTGGAAGTCCTCTTGATTTTAATGTGTTTCCATGCAGAGTTGCTCCTGATACTGAGCTTCAGCAAACTAACATCAGACCAGAGCCGAGAAGAGAAGAGAACAGAAGAGATGAGGGGAGGGACAAACACAGCCAATCAATACCCCTGCAAACAAAGAGCTCCATCAATTCATCAATAGATCAATAGCAGCAGCTGACGGGGGAGGAGACAAGATCCATCAATCAATCAATCAATCAATCAATAGAGGAGACATGCATTCAGCTGCATGCATATCCAAGCGTGCACATTCCAGGTCTCCAAATATTAGCCACATATAGTTTAAAATAGTGTTAAATAAAGTATAGATGAATATTTCACACCACACAAATATGATTTTATGAATTTATAGATCAACTCTGAATCTATAGCTGAATTCTGAAATGCATTGCATAATATTACTATTTTTGCCTCAGCAATCCTATTTTACAGCCTTTTAATATTCATGCTGTATATAGTATGCGCTGAGGTCATGTGATGATAGTAAAAACATTAAATGGCAAGCAATAAACTATAGAATGATACATTGGCGAATTATATTCTACTGTTATACTGTTTCACTTTATTATTGAGTTGTGTGCAGTATTCCATTCCAAACACAATTCATATGCCATTTCATTTTTCATATCATCAGTTTATGATCCTATGCTAAATTCAAATGCATATCTGAACTACATCTGATATCTGTTTTCATCAGCAGTTCAAAAAATGAGGATGTTTGAGCATCACAGATGATGTATTGATTGTCTCTATTGGTTTTATTGATCGTGATCATTGATTTGAAGCACACAGGACACAGTATTGATTTCAGCACAGCCAGTGGAATATAAAGAAAGACCCAAAACCAGACCCCAACATTTACATCAGTTTAGCATCTGCTCTGTGGCTTCATATTACTAAACCACAACAGCATGAATCGTCTCGGTTATATATGGTAACCCTTGTTCCCTGAAGGAGGGAATGGAGACGTCATGTCAGTGACCGAGGAATTGGGATATCACTTCAATAGACCAATCTACTTCAAGTGTGAACTAAACGAGCCAATGCACATTGGCATGCAATTATTGCATCCAGCTGCAGCTGATCACAGAGTGAGTATAAGAAGGTAGCAAGTGCAATGTATACAAGGTTTTCAATGAGTAGCCGAGCTGGTGACCCGGCCGCTCAGCGGTAGTATAGCAGCCATGGTGACAGGACGTAACGTCTCCATTCCCTCCTTCAGGGAATGAGGTTTACCATATGTAACCAAGAGGTTCCCTTTCAGTCTGTCACTCTAGACATCACATAGGTTACTGACGAAATAGGATTCGCTACCAAAGCGCCATGGATGCTGCCCCTTCCAGTGTCCTGTGCGAGCCACCTACACCCCTTTTTGTTTTAAGCCGGGGCTCACAACAAGCAGTTCCATTCACCATTGTCAAAGCATTATTGCATATGAATGGGCAGGGCTCACCCTGTCTCTGAAAAGCCAACCATCTTCTGCTAAGAGATGGCCTTCCCCTTCTGCCAGCTTCTGTAACAGACAAAGGGCTGGTCTGAGGTCCAAAAGATTTGTGTCTGGTCTTTATAGCATCTCAGGCCCCTCTAGGGCCCTTTAAGGAACCTGATGACAAGGTCATGCTTACCCACCGACTTCACTTCTAAGCATGTTTTGTAGATGGTGCTCTAGCCGAAATTATGGTGTCCACTACCTCTTGGGTTATGCCACCAGGAGCCTCCACGTCCCATCCAGGGACCAGGAATGAAGTTTCCAGAGGTCTAGACATGGGTGCCACAGGGTGCCCCATCTCTGAGTCAGTAGATCCTTCCTCAGAGGAATCTACCATGGAGTGCCTTTCGCGAGGAGCACTAGTTCAGGGAACCAGGTCAGAGTGGGCCAAAACGGCACCACAAGCAAGACCTGCTCCTTGTCCTCCCAGACCTTGCACAGTGTCTGTTCGAGAAGGCTCAATGGGGGAAACACATACTTGTGCAGGCCCTGTGGTCAGCTGTGTGCCAGTGTGTCCATGCCGAGTGTTCCCTTGGTCAGGGAGTAGAACAACTGGCAGTGAGAGGTCTCTGGAGAAGCAAACAGGTCAACCTGAGCGGCTATGATATGTCTCCAAATCAGCTGGACTGTCAAGGGATGGAGTCGCCACTCTCCCAGAAGCATAGCTCAAGACAGCTTGTTGGCCGTACAGTTGAGCAGGCCCAGAATGTGAATGGCATGAAGTAACCGAAGAACCTTTTAACTCCAATGGAGGAGGTGGAGGCCGAGTTGTGACATGTGATGGGACTGCAGACCACCTTACTGGTTGATGTATGCAACGGTCACTGTGTTGTCCATTCGGACCAGCACGTGATTGGTTCATAAGCACCCTTTGAGACGGTCCAAAGCAAGGTGTACTGCTAACAACTCTAGACAATTGATATGCTAGTGCAGATGGGTGCCCGCCCATACCCCTGACACTGCATTCCCATTGTATGTGCCCCCCCCCCCCCCCAGCTGGTGGTGGAGGCATCCTGGGGCACTCCTGCCCAGAGGAACTTAAGATCTGACCACGGGGTAAAGGTTTGGTGACAGGCCGGTGTAACTTGGACCCGGTGAGTGCTGTGCTTTCACGCCCACCTCTGGGCCATGAAGCCAGTGCTGAAGCGGTCTCATATGCAATAGCATTAGCAGTGTAAGTGCCGCTTCAGTTGCCATATGCCCAGGAGCCACTGAAGTAGTTCCAGAGGGAACGCCGTCCTGCCCTTGAATGAATTCAAGCAGGTCAGTACCGTCCGCGCACGGTCCTCTGTGAGGTGTGCTGACTGTTTGACCGAATCCTAATCCATACAGAGAAAAGAGATCCTCTGTGACAGGGAGAGTTTGCACTTGTCCCAGTTGACCTTGAAGACCCAACAGGCTGAGGTGCCTGAGCACCAGGTCCCTGTCCTCGAACAACTGATCCCTAGACTGTGCTAGTATGAGTCAATTGTAGAGATAGTTGAGGATGCGAACACACTGCTCACTGAGGGGAACTAGAGCTGCCTACGTGACTTCCGTGAAGACACAGGGAGACATCCCGAAGGGCAGGACCTTGTAAAGATATGCTTGTCCTTCAAATGCAAAATACAGAATTGTCTTGGATACGGAAGGATCGACATATGAAGGTACATGTCCTTCAGGTCGATCACTACAAACCAATTTGGGGGAGGGATGCACCCAAAGATGTGTTACTGCATCAACATTAAAACTCATAAAAAAACATTAAAACATAAAAACCTCAATCGTGGTATTGAAGTAGGGAGAGAGCACTCTACATTAACTTTTCTGCTGGCCCTAAACTCAAACTCACAACCTTTGGATTACGAGTCTGAATCTCTAACCATTAGTCCACAACTTCTCCTTGATGGGGGCCAGGACGGGTGGGCGGCCTGCCTACGCCCAGCTCCTACGTAGTGTGTTAGGAGGAGGCAGCTTCTCTACAGGCCGTATAAGCAGTGCTCGACAGGCTAGAGTACATACAGACCCGGGAGGGGAGGCATGGTTCACCCTGCCGGGTGGAGGCAGTATTAGGACACAACTGTATCGCAAACGACCGCTCAACTGGGGTGACCCCCATGCACTACCGTCGAGGGTGGTGAGGGAGAAGTTATGCAGCAATCGCAGCAACCTGGACTTTGAGGGTGGAGGGAGACAGCCTTCACTCCAGCCCTTGCTGCAAAAAGGAAAGCACGACCCTGATCGGGCATCTTCCTCAGAGAGCTCTCCCTCCATTGCAGCGATCGACATCCGGTCATCCGGAGAATGAACCACAGGGGCGTAGTGCAACCTGAACTCCGCAACCTGCTCGACTCGGAACGACCACCGCTGAAGCGCCGTACCGCCAACACCAGGAACATCCAAGAGTGCGTTGAACTCGTAGTCACTTGAAAACACTGGATAGAGAAGAACAATGTTATAGCTCTGGCTCTGAAGTGAAACGCTGGTATGCTGCTGCCTTCTTATACACAAGCTGTGATCAGCTGCAGCTGGATGCAATAATTGCATGCAATATGCATTGGCTCGTTTATTTTACACTCTAAATAAATTGGTCTATCGAAGTGATATGCCAATTCATCATTCAAAAGCCAATTCATCATTCAAAAGTGACAGACTGAAAGGGAACTATATTTACATTAAATGTAATAAAACCAGTATTTCATCACTTGTATATGAACTGAGAAATCAATGTTACCAATCTGACACGCACAAAGCTACTAGTGTGTTATTTATGAAGGCGATATCTTTAACACCAAGCATTTCCTCAGATTCCGTTGATCTTCTCCTTGATTCCTTTACCTCAAAAGTTAAAAATCTTATTGATCACATAGCTCCTGTGAAGTCAATGCAATGAGTGCAATGAGCTTGTTATTTTTCTTTTCTGAGAAGATCATTAATATCAGGAAGGCAATCAGCACATCCTCAAGTTATACAGAGGTCAGACAGATTCGACTGCAATTTTAAAAATACGTTACTATGTCTACTTTTGAAGCAATTGATAGCAAAATTTTGGAAGAAATAGTACAGCACCTTAAATCGTCAGTCTGCTATCGTGAAACACTTCCCACATCTTTTTTTCAAAAGGGTGCTCAACTGTTTAGAAGCAGATCTCTTAGAAGTGGTGAACGCCTCACTGCTTTCTGGGACTTTTCCAAACTCCATGAAAACTGCAGTTGTTAAGCACCTCCTGAAAAAGAACAATCTTGATAACACCATATTGAGCAACTATAGACCAATATCAAATCTTTCTCTTATAGGAAAGATCCTTGAAAAAGTAGTTTTTAATCAGCTGAACGAATACTTAAACTTACAAAAGGATACCTTGGCAATTTCCAATCTGTTTTTCGACTGTATCACAGCACAGAGACAGCTTTCATTAATATAATAAATGATAGTCGCTTAAATTCAGATTCTGGTAAAACATCAGTTCTGGTACTAATAGATCTTAGTGCTGCATTTGACATTGTCAAACATAATTTCATAGAGACTGGAAAACTGGATCTGGCTTTCTGGGATGGTACTCAAATGGGTGTATAGGAGAGCATGAGTCTAAGTGGACGTCCATGACATGCGGAGTCCCACAAGGCTCAATTCTTGCACCACTCTTGTTTAGCCTGTATATGATCCTACTAAGTCAAATAATGAGAAACAATCAAATTGCCTATCACAGCTGTTCTGATGATACCCAGATTTACCTATCCTTATCTCCAAATGACCACAGCCCCATTGACTCCCTCTGCCAATGCATTGATGAAATTAACAGTTGGATGTGCCAGAACTTTCTTCAGTTAAACAAGGAAAAAACTGAACAGCATATGGCTGCAGCTCATTCAGAACACAATTCTGACTAGAACCAGAAGATCTGAGTATATCACACCAGTCCTCAGGTCCTTGGTTTTCTGTTACATTTATAATTGATTTCAAGTTACTTTTACTTGTTTATAAATCACTCAATGGCCTAGGACCTAAATACACTGCAGATATGCTCACTGAATATAAACCTTACAGACCACTCAGATCATTAGGATCGAGTCAGTAAGAAGGTCAAAGTAAGGGGGTGAAGTAATGGAATAGATAGTTATTTAGGGAGGATTTTCCACTTAGTGGGGAAGAGGTTGAACAAAGCTTGAGAATGTTTCTTTGAGGTAAGAGCTAACAGTAACAGTAGGTTTTTAAATTCCTTGTTTCTATTGTTGTGATTATTATTATTCTATTATTTCATGATTATTTTACTTCCTTTTATGTAAAGCACTTTGAATTTCCGTATTGTATGAAATGTGCTATATAAATAAACTTGCCTCATATGCCCTTCTGCTCTGCTCACTGTTGAAATGTACACACATTTACTCTGTTGTGAACAGGTGACCATGTAATCACCCAAATTAGCAAGAGTCAGACAGTGAGAGCTATTTCATTTGTTTAATTTAACTCAACTATTGTATAAAAAATTATATATTTCTGGCATAAAATGGGCTGGAAATCACACATATATTCAATATGTAAATAGATTTTAGAATATTACTAGATTTGAATATATTTATTGTAAACTTGTTTAATGAGCATATTTTAGAAATAAAAAAGTCACATTTAAAAGAAACATTTTAATTTAAGGGTGAGACGGAACTTACTGCTTTTACAAGCAAGGGGTGTTGCAGTCCTGAAACACAGTCTAAACTGTTCACCAATCACAACGCACTGGGACAGCTAACCAATGACATCACATTTAGTTTTTCAGAAGGCAGGCCTTCATCAAACCCAAAACTAATGGACCGTTCACAATGAGTGTAAAAGGGCAGCCGATGAGACGTGCGGATCCATATGCAAGCTTTTATTGGACAGAGACATGATCATAACAGTCATGGGTCAAACACTGGCAAACAGGTATATAGAGGGCAAGACACAAGAGTAATCAAAAGGCAAGCGTGGGTCTTTGATGAGCAAACAATATCCAGAGGGCTAAGCAAGAGGGGTCATCCAGTATCCAGAGCAAAAGGGTCAAAACACGAGTAACAGGGCAAGGCATGAAAAAGACTAAATTATGAAAACTAGAAACAGAGACAAGACTATGAAAACTAGAAAACTAACCAGAAAGGTTTACATATTGCAGCTATCTCTAGGAGAGCGATATGTGCAGAACAATACTCAGCCGTGTGTGAGAGGAAGTCCAATGCTTATAAAGCGTGTCTGACGATTGTGCTGCGTCTGTGTGATTGGTCTCAGGTGCATGTTGTGATTGTCGTCAGGTGAATGCGATTGGTCACAAACTACCTTTTTATTTTTTATTCTGGGAAAAAATTTTTTTTATATGTATATCTCGCAATTCTGTTTTTCCCTAGAATTGCTTGATAAAATGTTGCAGTTATCTTTCTTTTTTTTTTCTTTTTTTGTGTCAGATAAAAAATAAATAGAAACAATTGCTAGAGCGCGGAACTGTGAGAAAAAGTCAAAATTCTAAATTTAATTGAATTCAGAATTGTTAGAAACAAAGTTTGAATTGTGAGATGAAAAATTGTCACAAAACGCAGTTCAATGTAGGTTAATGAAACTAACATATCTAAGAGTTTGAGGCATTTTCAATTCAATTCTGAATAATGCTGAACACATTATGAATTTGTGAAAGAAATCAGATAATGAAACTGAAAAGCTACGGCTGTAATGTGGAGTCCAGCGATCATCCACAGGCTACTTTTCCTTTCCTGATCTCTGAAGCAAACCCTGAAATAACCTCCATGCAGAGGAAGAGAGGTGCATCATCAAACAGCTGAACACTTCTTCCATGCGTCCTGTCATTCTAAACCACATCACAATAGACCTTGAGCCATGTGTGTCTGCTTCTGACGGATCATCATCTACCTGTCACTTCCTAAACAGGGCATGTGTTATTTATATCGGCCAGTAGACAACAGCCCGCCTAATCTACAAAAGGCCATTCCTCCGCGCCCCACTGTCCAGCTGCACTCGGGATCTCCTCCGTCCAGCAGCGCTCATGGTGAGTAACACTGGGATTTACAGATGCTTCAGGAATCACCCGGACATTTGATTGAGCCAGATTTTAATTAGAGATCAACCGATATATCGGCAGCACCATTAATCGGCTGGACCATTTTTGAGATTAAATTTGACCATTTTGTGTCTTCCAAAATAATATTATTTTCCATTAATGTATGTTGAATAGTTATATTTGATGCATTAATCTTTTTTTTAATTTTATATAAAAACTGAAGCAAAGAAAATATGATTAAAATAATCAAATATATATAAAATATAAAATAATCAATAATCAGTTTCTCTCCTGCTAAATTGATACAAATAATTACCATATTTAAATATTATAAATATAAAAATATATAACAATCAGCAATATTTAGCCTAATGTTGTTGTTGTTGTTTTTATTTTATTTTTTGCAAAAAATAAATGTATGTTATGAAAAATGCTAAAATATAATTAAAATAGAATTTCAAAGTTGTAAATAAAACATTATTGGAGCAAAAATATATTTTTTTAAATTTACTGTTAATTATCATTTCTTTGTAACTAATCACGAAGTTTACTAGCAATTCCTAAGTGAAAAATATTTTTGACATTTGACACATCAGTGTGTCCTGGCAGAAATAAAAAAGTACATTTTCTGTTCAATTTTCTTAGGCCTACATTTACTTTACTCTTAGAATTCAGCGCAATGCAATTTGTAATCCTAAATATTTGTAAAACTATATGTAATTTTTTTTTCTTTTTAACATGCAAACTGGGTCCTATTTTTCCCCCCAAACTTTCTTAAAATGTGTCTTGACTTTTGAATGATGCTTCAAATGAATCTATGAATCTGACTTTTCAATTGATTCATTCAGAGTTTGAGCTGATTCGTGGAAGTGAATCAAACTTAAAAGCAGCTTTTCTTACTAAAGTTTGATTAAGAAGGGAGAAACTAGTTCTTTAGGAAACTGCTCTAACTAAAGAGACCTGAATGTTTGTTTTTCAGGCACCAAAGAAAGCAAAGAAGAGGTCAGCAGAAGGAGCGAACTCCAATGTCTTCTCTATGTTTGAACAAGCTCAGATCCAGGAGTTCAAGGAGGTCTGATCACGTTCCTTCATGTGTGTCTCTGTCTCACCTTAACCAGCATCCTTACAGGAATAGTTCATCCAAATTAATATTCTGTCATCATTTATCACCATCATGTGCTTCCACACCTTTGTGACTTACAGAGAGCCAACAGAGGCTGTCAGAACCCAAGAAAGACAAAAAAGATCATGCCCTGTCTAATGATGCTTTGTGTGAGAAAAAAATCCCAAATTTATGCTGTTATTCAAAATCATGTTTTATATAAATCTGAATTTTTCAATACATTCTTAATCGGTTATATGTGATACATTGTGTATATTTTTTTGACTATTTTTACACTCTCCTCTCTAACAGGATTTATTTAGACAAAACCTCAGATTGAAACAAAAACATACATTTTCAGTGACACCAAACACCTTCATTTCTCACACCCAATCCCATAAACTTTTAAACCCAAATTTAAATATGCAAAAGTGAATATGATTGTAGATGCATTTTAAATGTGTACATTGATCATGGCAGTATTTTTGCATTGGGATGAGCAGAAGAGCGCAGCTGCTATTGTTTGTGTGATTCTGTAAAGCTCCTGTGGAATCTGATATTCCCGTCTGATCCCTACTGAGGCTGATATATGTATTTATAGAGATGCTCCTTCACACACTGGATTCTGTCAGGATAACTGGCACTTGTGTGACATTGCCAGGGTCTGTGGAGGACAATAGCTTCCTTCTCCTCAGATCAACAATGATCTGAGCCTCAGTGAAGTCTCAGACGATGCTGGAGCTTGACAGATAGACTCTGAGCAGAGTGTTTATTTGCAGGCATTTACCATCATGGACCAGAACAGAGATGGATTCATTGACAAGAATGACCTGAGGGACACGTTTGCAGCTCTAGGTTGGTTTGGCAGGTTTTTACCTACTGTATATAAGACAAATGAGATCATAAAAGAATAAGATTGTAATACGTGCAAAGTTCATTAACAGATTCTTCACTGGGCTTGTTGTGATTATCCTGTGGGTTTTTTTATCTTAAATTTTTTTTTGAGTTTATCCATCTTATTCTTCAACGCGGAAGTAAGCTGTTTTCTGTCAGTGTGTGAGACTTCCGGTTCATTAGCTGCTTTAGGAAAATAACGAGATGAATAACAACGTGTAGTAAACAGTAAAACAGTTTGAACTACAATTAAGACAATACATTAAAATAATGTGGTAAGACTCACCAAATATCAAAACTCATATTTTACCAAATTAATTTTAATTATATTAATAATTATATATAATTTAATAATTAATTTAATTCATATTTATTGCATTATTTTATGTTTTATATATATTTTTATTTTTACAATTTTTTAAAAATACTTTAATTAAAGGAAACAACTTCCAAAAAAAAAAAAAAAAAAAATCAATATATATGGGTAAAAACTCTGATTTAAAATCTCTTATATTGCTTTTATTTCTATATATTTCTATATATTTTATTTACCTTATATACACACATATGCTTATACATGTATACACATATAAATATTTTTTTACATTTATATTATTTTTTAAAGATTTTTAAATATATATATAATAGTAAAATCATAGGAAATATAAAACAGAAATTTGGCTCAAAATCCAAAACTCAGATTTGTTCAGGTTTAATTGCAACTAGTAAACTAGTACATGTGTTGAATCACATTTCCCATCATGCTCCTCTTCTGTCCTGTAACAGGCCGGCTCAATGTGAAGCAGGAGGAGATTGATGAGATGCTGAAGGAGGCGTCGGGGCCGATCAACTTCACCGTCTTCCTCACAATGTTCGGAGAGAAACTCAAAGGCAAGTTTTCAAGCGATGAGACTTTAGCATGATCTTCAACATTGAAAAGCACGTTTACTGCATAGAACTTTTTCCTCAAACTGGAGATGGTGATGTTTTGTTCAGGCCTTTTATTGAGAGTTTGATGGAGGTTTGTTTGATCGCAGGAGCCGATCCAGAGGAAACCATCCTCAACGCCTTCAAAGTGTTCGATCCCGAGGGGAAGGGAATCCTGAAGAAGGACTTGTAAGCTCTTCAGTGTTTGATCTATCATGTATTATCTGAGCTGTTTTAGCTCGGAAACACAAACACTTGGCATGTATTAAGAAACAAATTAACCCTCATAATGCATTTGGGTCAGCTCTGACCCAGTAGAAATACATACAAATAAAAAATAAAATAATACTTTTAAGACCCTCAAAATACACACCATATTTTACATAATTTTATTATTATTATTATTTTATTTTTTTTTATTTTTTGTTCAGATATTTTCTTGACCCAGTTATGGAGCAGCATTAGGTGTAAAAATACTTAATTTACTTACTTAAATTATCACTTTATATTATTATATTATATTTATTCTATTTCACCATTATTGTATTTTATGCTACATTTATATTAATATAGCTGTCATTTTTAATTTGGCTATTTTAGTTCTTTGTTTTAAACTAAATTGAAATTAGAAGACTGAAATAAAATAAGTAAAATGGATTTATTTTGTAAGATTTTTTTTTAAGAGTATATTTATGTTGTTTTGACGTTGTAGGTTTGTAAATATATAGATTTAATTAAGTTAATTCAATCCAATGCAGTTGCTGATAAATATCTGATTTTTTTATAGTAATATATTCAATTAAGACTTTTAAAAATATTATTAAATTACATTTAATATAATATCATTTTTGTTTTGGTGTTGTACATGTGTACTTTGAAAATTCAAAGAATTTAAAATAATATGTAATAAATAATATATAAATATATATAATATGTAAAAATGCTATAATGTTGTATAATGCTATAATGTATATATATGTATATATATATATATATATTAAATTTATGCATTTAGCAGACGCTTTTATCCAAAGCGACTTACAATGCATTCAGGCTATCAACTTTTACATATGTGTTCCCGGGGAATCGAACCCCCAACCTTGCGCTTGCTTGCTTGGTAGCGCAGTGCTCTACCAGTTGAGCTACAGGAACATAATAATAACATAATAACATACAGTTATTAGTGTGTTTTTTGTGTTTTTGATGCGTCTCTCCAGTGTGACTGAGATGTTGACCACACAGGCCGACCGGTTTTCTGCTGAGGAGGTGAGGCGCGTCTCACTTGTATGATGCTTGATGGTTGCTCTGGACACAGTCTGAGCACCACTGACTGCCGTGTTGTTTCAGATGGAGCAGATGTTCAACGCCTTCCCTCCAGACGCTACGGGAAACCTGGACTACCGCAATCTGGTCCACATCATCACTCACGGAGAGGAGAAGGACCAGGAATAGTCCACTCGTTCCTCAGCCAATCACAGCACTCCCTGTGTGTTTGTTCCCGCCCAATTGTGTAAGACTGACAGCCTCAGCCAATCACAGCGCTCCCTGTGTGAGGCTGACAGCCTCAGCCAATCACAGCGCTCCCTGTGTGTTTGTACCCGCCCACTTGTGTAAGACTGACAGCCTCAGCCAATCACAGCGCTCCCTGTGTTTTTGTACCCGCCCACTTGTGTAAGACTGACAGCCTCAACCAATCACAGCGCTCCCTGTGTGTTTGTACCCGCCCACTTGAGTAAGACTGACAGCCTCAGCCAATCACAGCGCTCCCTGTGTGTTTGTATCCGCCCACTTATTGAAGACTGACAGGCTTGAAAAGGAAGTAGTTACTGAAACAAGTATGTTCTGATTTTTTAACGTATGATGATGTTGTGTAGATGTTTGAACCTTTGACATGAAACCTGTCAGAATTTACTTACCAAAAATATTTTAACTGGTAAATAAATAAATTGATGTGAAACGCTGATTTGAGTGCAAATGGTTTTCTTGTGTGAAAAGGAAGAGAGACACAAGGAAATAATATGATTTGAAAATTCAGTTGACACCATAATTGTTTTTTGTTGACTATCATTAGACTCTTATCTGATATAGTGAGAATATGGAAGAAAAAATGGCTCTATTTTATATGATGAAATTGTGATGCTTGTAATGTAAATCATTGCGATCATACTGAGATAAAATTATATAAATATCAGTCGTCGCTCTAAGATGTGAGATGTTCTGGAGGCTTGTGAAGATCATTCCTCCGCTGAGGAACAGTGAAAGTAAAGCTTCTGGAAACAAACGCTCCTCAAAAGATCCTTGGTTTTGTTTTCCAGTTGTTTAATTGCTTGGTAATGTATGAATTTAGAGTAGCTATGTTAATATATAAACACAGCCAAACATGGACATTTCAGATAATTTAGAAACTTAGAAACAAAGAAGATCTGTAGATATAGAGGTTTTAATAACAGATCCACTTCATGTGTAATATCAGTGAATATCATTCCATCAGTCGCTTATGTTTGGCTGTGTTTGTGCGGGTGTTGTCCATCCCTCAGTGACTCTCAGGACAGGTGGCAGTCTTTTATTTTCTGTTGGGATAAAGTCAAAGCCTGTGCTGTTATTTCTGTGTGCAGCATGTAATCTAATACAGTCTTAACACAGTGGTCCGAGACAATGAGCAGCGCTGTCTGATCAAGAGCACTTTCAGAAACCTCCGGGTGTCTGATGTCTGACTATGGCAAGCCGTTTAGCATTTAATCCTTAAAACCTAGGCTACTAGTATCTATTTTCATGCTACTATTACTTATTAGCTACTTGTATCTATTCCATTTCTTAGCCTATTTGTTGGCTACTTTAGGTACTAGTGCATTTTTCAAAATATTAGTACTTATTCATTATATATTTTTTATATTATATATTTTGTTGATTGTTAGTTTTGTTTGCATGGTCTGTGGCAGACTTTTCTTCATGTCAGAGCAATAATTCAATAAACGAAAAATAAATATATGCGGCTTAAATTGTAGAGACAATGAATGCATATGTGTTTTGTATGGCATTACATTTGTTTCAATAATAATGAACGAAACTTTTTAAAACTGAACGTAACTTTTTCAGAAACTATCAAACATATGCCATTACAAAAGAAGAAAAACACTATGAAAATGAAAAAAATTAACTCAGTTGCACAAATTTAACAGGCTCTTCAAATATGCTTCATTCTTTGTTAATGTTTTTCAAAGATTCGTTTTCGCTAATCGTGGATTCTGAATTAATTGCCACAGATTTCGCTTACGTTTCGCAGTTTTTCGTTTAGTGTTTTGACACAAACCTCTCGTGGGGGCGGGGTTAACAGTAATCTACTCTGATTGGATAGTGAGCTTTTGATGGACAGGTGCTCTCTGACAGAGAAGTACAGACGCCACCCAGTGGCACAAATATTGGAATTACCTGTATCTTAAAGAAGTTACTTGCACCTAAGAATAAGCACTGATATGTAAAAAATAAGCACTGAACATTAATGAATAAGTAGTATAAATGCTAGTAGATAAAAAATTTAAAAGTACTAGCATGAATACTAGTATCATTTAAGGATTGAATGTTTAAACAGCTTGCCATACTATTTCTGACGGGATGCTGATCATCTCTCAGCACTGCTGCTGAGGTCATGACTGCCAAAGAGGAGGGAGATGTGTTAGTGGTGTTTGCTGTTGTATTGAACACACACATAAACATGTAACTCAAGAATTCCTGTGTCTTAAGTGCTCCTCTACTAGTCATTGTGTGTTAGCTGTAGTGTTAATCCAGGGTCTGGATGGGCTGGTGTTGGTAACAGACTGGAGCCGGCCAGCAGAGGATTATGGGTCTATTTTAAAGCTTCTGAACTCCAGGACATCTGTATGAAAGAGGAAGATCTGAAGAAACGTCTGCTGACTTACTGATTTCATTACACTCTGGTGTTTGTGGAGTTTTACTGCTGAAACATTTTGTATTTGCAAAATGCGCATAAAACATTTTATTGTCATTAAAGTGACAGTGACATCACCCTCCATCACATCCAGCATTTAAGTGTCATAATGTAAGAAATATAATAATAATTTAAAACCTGTTCAGTATTGAATAATATTTTGCATTTTCAATATGGATCATCCAGAATTATGTTCTCATTAATGTTATTTTAGTATCATTTATAGTCAATGATAGTTTTTCTTTATATTTTGAATTCCATTTATGCTATATTTTGTTTAGTATTTTTTTTATATATCTATATAGTTTGTTTTTTAATTTTATTTCAGTTTTAGTTAAATACTTCATGTTAAACTGATCAAATAAGCTTGATTTTTATCTTATTTCAGTTTAAATTTGTTAGTTTTTTTAAATGCAATGTTGAATTTATTTAAAGTAACATGGTTTTAGTTTTAGTTAAGAATAATAACCCTGGTTGTCATGCACATAGTATATGGACTATTTACAGAAACACTATTTTATATTATTAACTGATATCTGACGCATAGAAATGTGTATTTAATTTATATATTCCACTATGTAACAAACGTCATTTCCCAGAATGCTCTATTTTACCCACTATATTATAATCCATTGAAGCAAACTAACTCTATATGTATAGAATGTACCAGATTATGATCTCAAAACAGTGTGGGGAGATTTCATGGTGCTGTATTAAAGATATTCTACATGTCAGGTGGTTATTTTTATATTTTGTTGTGTGATTGTATCGAATTTCTTTGAATTGCAATCCAGTAAATTCTTTTCAAATTCACATTCATGAATAAAAAAGGGATTGAACTGAAAAGAAAGTCACTGCACAAGCACATGACAGACAACAAACACTAGAGGACACCACAGTTCTGTTTCTACTGCCAGTGCTCTGAATATATGTATGTGTGTATATATATATATATATATATATATATATATATATATATATATATATCCGAGAAACATGCAATCAGAAGCTCTTTTTTTTGTAAAATACATGTATTTGAATCCATCTGCACTGCTTTTCATTTGCAATTATTTAATTCACTTATAATGAAAATAAAATTTATACGATCAAAAAGAAGTAGGCTAGACGCATTTTTTTTCTTTCTTTTTTTTCATGTGATGTGGTTTATTCAGACACACCCTGTCAATGTTCTTTGTGCAACCTGACGTGATCAGGATGCTGGTGAAACATCTTAAGAAAAAAATCATTTCCTCCAAGAAGAGATGATGAAATACAGCATGAAGCTGAACATCTGTCAACATGTTCCCTCAGCCATATAAACGTCTTTCATTACAGTAAAAATGCTGGGATTTTAAAATCTAAATCGGCAAAAATGAAATGCAGGATGCTTAAATATTTTACAAATGAAATAAGTAGCTTAATTCATTTTTGCATGAGAACTGAAGGAGGATGTTGTCATTAAAATAATATTAACATGTAAATAATTTTTTTTATAAATATTTAACGTAAATATTAAATAGCTAAAAGGTGTTCAATTAGCATTCAGCGTCACACATTATTGTGTAATTCAGCTGCGCTCCCTCCCATTTCCTCCGCCCTATTTTCCCTCATTCGTGCAGCTGTTGTATTCATCCGCCCGCAGGTTTACAGCAGCTGTACTGTACTGCTGTTGCTTCATGCGTGTATCCTTCCGCAGAGCCGGTGTGCCTCCGCCGCAGCACGCGCGTCTGACGGCCAAGCTGAGCTCTTATATCTTTTTACTTAGAATTTCCTGTGACAAATCTGTTTATTATTAATCGATATTTTAGTGTTATTTGTCGTGTCCGGTGTGTGTTTGTGTTTTATTCGGCGAGTCATGGCTGACATCGACAAACTCAACATAGACAGCATCATTCAGCGCCTGCTCGAGGGTGAGTTTCACCTCAAGAAACGGCTAAAATCTCCTTATAACAGGATAACTTATTTCAAAATTATTATTTTTGTAGCATATGGATATGTATATGACTGGTTTATCAGCTGTCTGGCTCGTATTTAGAGCTGTTGAGCTCAGCTAACAATGTTAGCATAGCGTTAACTTAACGTTAACTGCTTAATGACATAACGGACGGCTGCGGTTCAAAAATATTGTGAATTTTCTACCTAAACAATATTTATGACTCGTACAAATCGTTTCAGTCGGCATAATTGTGAAATTGTGTTATGAATACAGTTTAACGTACATAGGCAGCACACTAAGCGTTGAGACGATTTTCAGTGCTACTGTAACGATAAATCTTACATTTGTTGATGTATCTTGCAAACGTTTGATTTTGTGTCATGTAATCTCCATTTTTGTTGCCAATTCAGCTTTTAAAGAGATATAAAATGGGAAACAAAATTACAAAAGAGGAATTAGTAAGAAAGTATTGATAATTAAAAACCTATGTCATGTGTTCATAAAATGAAGTTACATTACAGCTGAATATTTCCAACTTATTGCAAGTTTTAATTTAGCTAGAAAATAAAAATATTAAATACATATGCGAATAATATTTTTAATGCTGACAGTGTGATATTAAACACAGGTTTGACCGTTCATAGCACTTCTTATAAATTCCCACATTCGTTAAAACTTGGAAATTAAATTGAAATTGAAATGTCAGAATTGTCCAGACCTAGTTAATATGTAAAAATTTATATATATATATATATCTCAGCTCACATGATGTAATTTATCTTTGAGAGTGTACCGTTAATCTTTATTATATATATATTTTTTTTTGCAGTGATAACAACGGTCTTGAAAAAGATGTGACAACCCTGTTTGAATAGACTAAAATAATTTCATACATTTATTATAGAAAGTGAATGTTTTACGATGTCATTGCTTTATTGAATGCATTAAAATAAAGCAATAGAAGTCGTAACTACAGTAAATGTCTTGTATAGATTTTCCTGGAATTATTATTCATAAACATTGAAGTCTGAATCCAATCAAGAGTGATTGGAATGGTTTTGTATATTATTTTTATGCTTTGCATTGAGTTTGCATTAGTGTTTAACATCGTAAACTAGAGATATGTCTTTGGAGCGCTGGAAGTGTATGTGCGCTAAAGAACAGAACATGCACACCTTGCATCACGCTCAAAAATGCTTATAGAAGAGAATCAGCGTGGTTTATTTATTATGCCTCATCATCTAGAGCGGTGTTCATTTTCGTGGTCGAATCACTAATAAAGGGCATTTTAATCTATTGTTTTATCACCGTTATGTTTCTTGTGATTAAGGCTTTATGCCTGTATAGTGTAAGTGACAGGAAAGCAATGGTTTCTGGAAAGCCTGATGCAGACTCGTGTCCCACTGTGCCAAACATGGCTCTATTTGTGGCTGATTTGGTTTTGCATTTGACTTTGTGTTCGAGTCAGTCATATTTTTTCATGTTGGCTGCTCTCACGAAACTCTATAAAGCTAACTGTGTTTCTTAGAAACCTCTCCCTGGTTTTTCCACCTCGTCAGAGTTTAGATGGAGCCAGTTGCACCACCTGCATGTTTATTGCTGTAGAGTTTAGGAACCAGGCCCAGGGTGTGTGGACTGCACCTATATCTGCTCGTCCAGCATTAGTACGGCTGTTCCCTTGGCAGTCTGCTCTCGTTACATAACCTCACTTGGGTTAATGCCGCCCAAAGTGGTGCCAGGACCTGCTTCATAGTTGATGGGTGGAGAATATCAGTCCTGGAGACCGAGTCCTTCTCAGATTCATCAAGTGTTGAGGATGAAGAGCGGAATAGATACATTGTTTAAAAATGTGATATACAAGTATCCATCGAAAATCTAAATCTCTTTAGATTAATTGTCTATTTCTACAAATATACCCCAGTGACTTAAGACTGGGTTTGTGCTCCAGGGTCACACATGCATTTGTACTCATTGTACCAGACTGTAATATTTTGGTAATGACTCACTTGGTTGGAAGTAGCACTCTCTGAGTACTTCAAGTATAGTCATGTATATGGAGTAAAGTAAATGTTCAGCTGCTGTTAAGCATCATTCAACTTGTGCTTGCGTCATCTTTTGGCTTCAGACGCTCCAAACTCAAAGCTTTGCCACACGTGTTTTAATCATTCAGAAGTGTTTTTCGGATCCAGCTTTGTGGAGCACTGACTCATAGTATGCATACTAGCACAGTCAAAGTCTGAAACCTTGTGATGTTTCAAGCTTTTTAAGGAAGCAATTCGTCTTTTGTTATGTAAGTAGCAGATTATATAATTTAGCATTTCAGAGCAGTCACAAAATCAATCAGGATCTTAACTAAACTGATGGCTCAAAAACAAAAGACGGGTTAAAGTACTAAAGAAAACACCCTGTTTTATATCTACCTGCATTTAAAACCCACTCACACCCATCAGTGTTTAAAGAGAAAAATGTTGCAGGTTTTTGACGCTTTGTTGCATTTTCTGTCAGCACCCATGCAACTCTCTCACTCATTCCACATTTAGACCTCTATGTATTTCATTTTTTAAAATAATAATTATTACTAATATTATATATTATTTATATTTTTAATATACAATTTATATATACAATATACTTTTTTTAGACATATTTTGTTGCTACTTAAAGGTTTAATCATATTCATATTAAATAATATATTTTTACAAAAATATAATCTTTTTTGTTTTATTTTTGTTGTTTTTATTCTTAATGTCCGTGTTAAGTTATATAAAGTATAATTTATTTCTATAATATATTTACATTTAGAAAGTTTATTGTTATTTTAAGTTATTACTTAAGACAATTATTATTAATAATATTCATAGTAAACCTTGTCAATCATGATATTTTATTATTATTTTTATTTTTTTATATTCACCATTAAATAATCTATAATATTATTGTCCTATTTTTTATTTGTAATTTATTCGGATTCGATATCATCAAACATTTTTACTAAGTGATGTAATTTTTAATTTCATAATTTCAAATTTAAACTTTTTTTTTATATATATTTGGGGAAACCCTCCTGTATGTAAATGTAAATCACCACAATCTTACACCCTGGTAGTTGTTGTTTTTATTTCACAGAAGCTGTATATATCGCAGCATATTTATGCTATTTCAGTCAGTAAATCAATGAAAAACTGATTTATATTAAACAACCATTTCAGATGTCTATATTTGGAAAAACGAGCTTCAGTCCAGAGCTGCAGAACTGTGCCAGTTGCTCCAAACACAGGGTAAAAATAGAAACGCTGGACAGGAACGGGCCGTTGTGGTGCACTATTCCCTGCCTCGGCGCAATAAAAACACAATCGATGTGAAACCTGTGAACATTGCAAGCGGAGAGAAATGGGACACTTAAGAGAGACACTGCTTTGCACATTTGGGATGAATCTGTAGGTCACTTTGATCCTCTGCAAACAGAGCTCCTAGAAGAGTATAAAATATTTAGTTTGTATCAAAACATAATTACAGAAAAAAAATGAAACTAACAGAATTTCAGAGGGAGGGCAGAAATTAACAACAACAACAAAAAAATCATGTGGCCCTATTATTTTAAACATTTTAATAAATTATTAAATTGTTAATGTTTTATGAATTTAGTTGGTTCTAGAAAACTGAAAACAGAAAACTGAAATTTTTGTCAACTTTTCAATGGTTTATTTAATGGTGTAAACCTTTTTATATGGTGCATATTTTGTGATTTCAATTAATGCTTTAGATTACTACATAAATGTAAAAAAAAAGAACTAGAAAAAAAGTTTTCTTTTTTAAATTACTTGAAATAAAAGTAAAATAAAACAAAATAAATAGTTTCATTAATTATTATTTAATATACTTAATATATTAATAATAATAATATATTAATATAATATATTAATTAAATTAATTAATATATAATTATTAATAGTTTCTTCTTTTTTTGCATGAATTATTATTTTTTTGTTACTAAATACCATCATATACCGTGAAACAGATATAATTTAGAAAAATAGTGATATATACATTTTTGGTCATACTGCACACCACTACTACATATACATTAAAAAAAACCAAGAACCATGCAACTAAATTACTAAAACTTTAACTAAAATTAAGATAAGAACATAAATTAAAAGTTATAAAAAAATAATAATTCAGTTAGTTACAGGGACATTTTTGTTTATGTTAAGCTTTTAAGTGCCAAAATAAATGAAAGTAAAACTGAAATAGAATGGAATAAAAACTATGTACATTTAAAAAAAAAACTGAAATAAAACATTTTAATGTAAAAATAAATTCAAAAATATAAAATGGGAACTATAATAGTATATCGGTGACACTATAATAACTAATTTTTTAATGAGTTGTTATAGTTTTAATCATCGGGTGTCATAAATTTAATCACAGTTACATCACTGATGGTTTATTGCTTGCTATTGCTGTGTGTTTTCCCACGTCATTAACTGTAGGTTTGTGTGTGTGTTTGCAGTGAGAGGCTCCAAGCCTGGCAAGAACGTGCAGCTGCAGGAGAACGAGATCCGGGGATTGTGTCTGAAATCCCGCGAGATCTTCCTCAGCCAGCCCATCCTCCTGGAGCTGGAGGCACCGCTGAAGATCTGCGGTGAGGAACACAAAGCTGTCAGATGTCCTTCAGAGTCGGTTTAGTTGTTAAACAGTCCGCTCTCCTCTCCACAGGCGATATCCACGGACAGTACTACGACCTGCTCAGGCTCTTCGAGTACGGAGGATACCCACCGGAGAGCAACTACCTGTTCCTGGGAGACTATGTGGATCGAGGGAAGCAGTCTCTGGAGACCATCTGCCTCCTGCTGGCCTACAAGATCAAATACCCCGAGAACTTCTTCCTGTTGAGGGGAAACCACGAGTGTGCGTCCATCAACCGCATCTACGGCTTCTACGACGAGTGTGAGTGTCCAGACACTGTGCCGTGTGCCACTATTACATCCTGGGACTTCTCATAGAAACCTCTGTTGTGCAGCACTTTGTGTGCCAACATAATGAAATGAAAATGAAAATTACTTTTTAAAAGATTTATTTGTTAATGTTTTATGCCTTTTATGCCCATTTTTATGCCAAAAATCATTAGGATATTAAGTAAAGATCAGGTTCCATTAAGATATTTTGTAAAATTCATACCATATATATATATATTTATATTAAAACGTAATTTTTGATTAGTAATATGCATTGCTAAGAACTTAATTTGAACAACTTTAAAGATGATTTTTTCAATATTTAGATTAGGAATTTTAGAATAAAATAAAATGTATTTCATGGTGCCCTACCTGATGTACTTTATAAACATTTTTTTTTTTTTTGTATAAGCAGAACCAGATTAAAGCATTACTTTTGTGGTCATTGGGTAATAATGTCAATAGACCATTTTCTGATTTAAGGTGTTTGTTGCTGCTGGAACACTAGACTCTCATGGATGTTGACATTAATCTGCACAGAATGCATGATCAGATTCCACTGCTTTAACTGTGTTTTACACTTTAATAAGAGCCAAACATGCACTTCAAGCAGAACACTGTGACTCCTGTTCAGTGCAGAATTAATTATAAAGCACCGTGTGTGAGAGTGAAGGGAACCGCTGTGTGGTTTTTAGCAGAGTCTGTCCCTCTAGAGCTATTTTTATTCATTTATATCGTAACTTCTTTTAAATGCTAAAACCTGTAGGTGATATTAAGCTCGTGTTTGTGTGTTTAGGCAGGAGACGCTACAACATCAAGCTCTGGAAGACGTTCACGGACTGCTTCAACTGTCTGCCCATCGCTGCCATCGTGGATGAGAAGATCTTCTGCTGTCATGGAGGTGTGTGTGTGTGTGTGTGTGTGTGTGATGAAACCCTCTAGACTTACACCTGATGAACTACGAGCGCTGGCTCTTCTGCTGCGTCGAACATCCTGAATCTGCGTTTTTATGGTGTCCAAACAAACATTTAAGGCATTCTTCAAGTGACATCACTGGTCTTCTGTCACGAGTCCAAGTTAAATCTCTCATCCGTTTGTAAATGTAGAGTTTGTTTGCAAACAGAGAACTAGATAAGATCATGTTTTTTATGCTTTATTGTGTTAGTCAGCTGTATTCTTTAGTTATTTTTAACCTACCTTTTGATTTTGATTGAGATTAATTGGAATTCAGAAATTTTTTTTTACATCTATTTTTATTTAAAATGGAGTTATCTGTTTTTGCAAATGAACTCTTTAAATCTTTTTCTATATGTGATAGGTTCGTTTTAAAAACGCGGTTGCTGGACATTTAGTTTAATATGTCCTTTTATTAGTTTAGTTTAAGGACTTGAGATTCATGATGCACGTAAACATCTGCTTCAGTGTTTAGTGTTGCTCTCAGCGTAGCTCTGTTGTTGAAATGTTCAGGGTGTGTAAATCATCTATCCTCATCGCTCTATGATTTGTGCTGACATCATCTCTCACATTTCTGAGTGCTGAGTCAGTGTGACTCGCAGGAGGATAGTGTGTCGCGTGTGAACCCTGAACACATGACATGTTATAAGGCCTCGCTTTTCTTAAGAAACTAGGAACTCGTTTCTGCTGTTCCTCAGGTTTGTCTCCTGATCTTCAGTCCATGGAGCAGATCAGAAGGATCATGAGACCCACCGATGTCCCGGACCAGGGTCTCCTGTGTGACCTGCTGTGGTCCGACCCGGATAAGGACGTGTTGGGATGGGGCGAGAACGACCGAGGCGTGTCCTTCACCTTCGGAGCGGAAGTGGTGGCCAAGTTCCTTCACAAACACGACCTGGATCTGATCTGCAGGGCTCACCAGGTCAGTCTTCAGGAGCGCTGAACAATAAGTGACCCGTGCTGCCTAATTAAATAAGTCACAAATGAGTTCCTTAAGCCCTCTTCTAGCGATCCCAATGCTCCAGATAGTAATTAAACATCTAAAGTGGTCTTTATTTGTGCGAGGGTCTCACTTCTAGATGACTCTTGCTGCTGCTTCTCACAACAAGTTGTAGGTCTTGTATTTCCCAAATCGTTCAACTCAAAACTAAAAGGATGCTCTAAAAAGTCAAAGTATCTTTCTATGCAGATGCACTTCCCAACACTTCAGCAATGATTCATTCTTTTCCAAATATGGCGATTCAGGTCATTTGTCGTTTTTTTCCATAGTGCATGATACAGTATGTTATATAAATCTAAATCTGATGGTTTCTCCAGTATCGTACAGCTCTAGTCTTCAGTTCGTTAAGTAGTCTGCCATAAGGAATTACATAACGACTGGGTTTGTGTCTGTAGCAGCGGCGCTTTAGATGTGCTATGAGACTTTGTTAGAGAGGCTTTTACACTGCTGACAGTAATAACACCTCGGAGAAGAGTCTCCAAATCTAAAAGAACGGGAAAAATCTACAGATAAAAGCACTAGTCAACCTCACTAGTTGGCTCTAGGCAGTTGTTAGGCAGCTAGTTAATGATTAGTCCGTGTATGTATGAGCCAGTGGTCTGGTCGTCAGGCGCTCAGTTTCACCTTACATGAACTTCCAGGGATTGAAACGTGAAACTGTTCACAATGAGTCACACGCTGAACCGGCTGCGCATGAGTCTGCAGATACGAGACGAGCCTTTGACACTGGTCTGATGACGCTCCTCATGTCTCTGTGTGTGTGAGATGTTCCCTAAACCCTAATCTCTGTCCCCTCAGACTGTAATCTAGTGACTCACCAGTGCTCTGACGGTAATCATGTGTGCCCATACCGTTCAGTTTCACACGTGTAAGTTAAGCTCTGTTATATAGCCTTGTAGCAAAGTAGGAATTTAGCATCATGATGCCGTTTTGGTCAAAATTAGGTGAAAAAGTCAACCCTCTACATTTGGAAGCATTTGGGTAGAAACATTTGCAAAATGGCAATACATTTCTTTATTTAAATTTAGATTTTCCCATACATATGTGCAATGTTTAGTGCAAAATTCTAAAATGATAATAATATGTAATGTAAAATTGCTGTTTTCTACACTAGTTTTAAACCCGTTCAGATCAGTATGAACGATGATGGGCTAAAATTAGTTTTAACACTGAAAACAATAATGCAGATAAATAATGCAGCAATTTCTTTTCTTTTTTTTGTACATTGCGTTTTTATGAAGATAACAATGTGATTTTATTTCTGCTGGTCCTGTCCGGTTCGTAGATTTTTATTTTCATTTATTTTCTGTTTTTTACTTGGAAATGTCTAGAAGAAAATACTAAACTTTTAATTTTCATGAATAGCTAGAAATAATGAGGGATCTTTAAAAGATATTTATTCTGGGAGTCATTATACAACTCGAAAATTTAATCAGTTATTAAAAGTTAATAATTTCTTCCTAATTTTGTTTTAATAAATAAATATCTGTATTGTTTACATTTTTATTTACCGTATTTTTCGGACTATAAGTCGCACCTGAGTATAAGTCGCATCAGTCCAAAAATACTTCATGATGAGGAAAAAAACATAAGTAAGTCGCACTGGACTATAAGTCACATTCATTTAGAACCAAGCACCAAGAGAAAACATTACCGTCTCCAGCCACGAGAGGGCGCTCTGTGTTTTCAGTGTAGACTACAGGAGAACTGAGCAGCATAGAGCGCCCTCTGGCGGCTGGAGACGGTAATGTTTTCTCTTGGTTCATTTCTATCGGTTCATGTCAAATTAATATAGTCCGGAAAATATGGTAGTTTTATATTTTGTAGATTTTAGTACATTAGGTTAGATTAAAATAGTAAATATATATATATTTTATTATTTTATTACAGTATCAGACCAATGCAGTGAGAGATCTTTCTCTTTTTCTCATGTGTTTGCACACATTTTGCATCATTTGGAAAATTTTGTAAAACAGAAAGAAGAAAATACCTGGCTTAATTTGCAGAAATCGCTGTAAATGATGCAGCTCTAAGATGGATAGTAATTCACGACCTGATGTCGTAGAGTCTCAGGACAGTGAGTGTCATCCAGATCCCGAGCGTCTCCTGAACTTCCTCTTCCTGTGTGTGTGTGTGTGTGTGTGTGTGTGTGTGTGTGTGTGCAGGTGGTGGAGGACGGATACGAGTTCTTCGCCAAGCGGCAGCTGGTGACTCTGTTCTCCGCACCAAACTACTGCGGAGAGTTCGATAACGCCGGAGCCATGATGAGCGTGGACGAGACCCTCATGTGCTCCTTCCAGGTACAGTACAGCTCTGCTAATCACATTTAAACAGCATTTTACTGCTTTTATAAAATCATACTGATGTGAGACTACATTTTGTAGGGATACATTTACCGATTTGTTTAAATTTTTTTGTGTATAATCATTTGAAGTGAAAATACAGTCTGTTATTGCCATCAAAAATTCCCAAGGACAGCAAATGAAAATTAAAGTTTTAAAAATGAATTTAATACACCTTAAACTATTTTAAAACTAATGATAAATGGTGATGTTTAAAAGCTCATTAAAAAGGAAAACAGAAAGAAGCTTACAGGATAGTCTCACGTCCATGGCAGCTTTCATTGGCCAAGGCCCGCCCCACGAGGACTTGACTGACATGTCAAACAACCAATCACAGTTCATTTTGTTCAGGGCATGGAAATGTCGCCACAAAAATAGACTTCTGTGTAAAACTCTCGGACGTATTTTAAAGATTCTATGCCGTGAACTTTAAATATTTCACATACTTTTGAAACTCCAGTGTTTAGTTGATTTTAATAAGCGCTCGTCGTCACAGTTCTTCTTTCGTGAGGGGTTTCGAGCCACTGTATCTTTGTTTCCAGGAGGAATGTTAAAGAATGCGACATGCACGTCTCCCGGAAATCCTGTAGAATTCAACCAATCCGATAACGACTTCGACATTCCTGAAGTTTTTCCACTTTTGTATTCCATGTGCATCAAACGTTTAGCCAGCGGTCCGTGGGCGTGACATTTTACTTTCCCTTAAACAGACATTTAATTAATTTTCTTTTAAAATTGTGAATAATTTATAATGTCATTTAAATCTATAACACATTCATTTAAATTTTTATAATTAATATTACATTCAAATTTGCACAGAATACATTTTTCAAACATTGTTATTTTGATTTTAATACATGCAAGGTGACCATAACAGGTTCAAAATGAAGTCATGATGAAATTAAAGCAATAAGTCTGGTGAAGCCTGTTTTTATAGAGACTTTATAACAGCTGAGAGGCACGAGCTGTTATAAAATCACTGTAAACCACGGCTTCTTGGGGCTTATTGCTTTTATAAAACAGTTATTTCATATACGTACTAAGGTTTCACAAAATAAAACAGAGCAAATAAAGTATAATGATGATATTAATAACAACAGTATTCTTCCACCAAACAATGTAGTTCCTCGGAATCAGTTGTGGTTGCTACAAATTGGTTGCCGAGCAACACACAAATGTAAACAAAGTTGTGTGTTTGTAGAGTAATTCACAACAGCTTTGAACGTGTCTCAGCCAATCAGAATCAAGGACCGGAACTCTCTGCTTTGATGAGAAACAAGAAAACGCTGCCCAGAAGCAGGATCTGTGATGCAGTGTTGTTTAATTCAGTCACTTGTTTGTGTTTCTCACAGTCCTGTGTTTAATCTGCAGATTTTGAAGCCGGCAGAGAAGAAGAAGCCAAACTCCAGTCGTCCAGTAACTCCGCCCAGGAACGTGGTCACCAAAACGGCCAAGAAATGAGGCTCGCTCCACCCAGCCGGACTTGTATCATACGCTCGGATCAGGATGAACCATCTTTATTTCCATTCTTTACCTTGTGTTTTCCTTGTTTTCCGTCCCGAGCAGCTTTTTATTCCCTCTTCAGGACGACGTATCAGTTTGACACAGCGTCTCCTCGCACAGAAATCCAGGAGGAACGCCACGTCAGGATTTTTAAATCGACACGTTTAAGATGATTTGTGCTCCTGATTGCCCCACTGTGAACAAACCTCTGTCTGTTTTCATGCACCTGGAGATTTTTTTGTATTACTGTCGAGGTTTGACATGCAGTCCGCTTTTATCATTTTTTATTTTCACGATGGATGTTGTGTGAGTGTGTGTTTCTTTGTTTTGACGCGATGCCTTGTTTCTTCTTCTTCTTGGGTTCTGGCATGTTCTCAGACTGCGTCTCTGTTGCATGTGTTAGTGTTCGAGGGACTGGCTCTCTCTCGGAGCGTGTCTTCAGAATAATGTAGCTCCTCATCAGGTAAATCACGTCAGGAAAACCTTTTTCTTGCAAATTTCTACAGGATTTCATATAAATGCTCTGTTTAAGCCAAACTCTCACTGTAAATATACAGGAAATGTTTTGTTCAGTCTTAGCAATAATTCACAGTTTTCCACACTAAATAATTGTTATACTTGCAGAATAAATCGAAGGGAGATGGAAACATTATTGCAGCATCCGTTTGTTCATTTCAGACATGCATTGAATTTAAAAGTGGAATTAAAATGAATTTTGAGCAAGGTTCACTAATCATAAAACAGAATTTGCTCAACATTCTTCATGACATGAGAATTATTTTGTATTCCCAACAATACTTTTAAATTGTTCTTGAGAGGTTAAAAAATTATATCAAATAAAACTGTTCTTAAATGCAAAAGTAGCAACAGTAAATTGTTCCATTGTTAAAAAAAAAAGATTGAAAAATAAATTAAATGTTCTTAAGAAAATGTTTGAGAACATGCTTAAAATATGTTCTTTACTTAAAAAAAAAAAAAAAAATAAAAAAAAAAAAAAATATATATATACATTTATTAAATTTTTTTAAATATGCTTAAAATATTGACATAAAGATAAAAAAAGTTGGATGCAAAACTTTTTTTTGGAGAATTAAAATTTTCTTAAAATATATATATATATATATATATAAAAAAAGAAGTTCTTTAAAATATTTGAGAACTGAATTTTAAAAGTTGTCCAGGAATTATTTGAGATTCAATCAATGAACCTCAACCTACATTTCTCTGTTGAATATTTCAATGCAGAAAAAGTCAAATATACCTGTTAAAATGACCGGAGCCATTAACAAATTAAGTGTTGCATTATTTCTTTATTATATAAACAAATACATTCTGTATTAAAATAAAACAAAATGATTGCAAAGATTTCATTCATAAACAGATCTGTGCAAATTAAGTACAATTCACAAACCCTTTATAGTTTCTCCAGCCCATCGTTTATGGAGATGCATATACTTTTCACAAAAGGAAGGACAAGTCTCGTAATCGAGCTTCTGTTCATTTCTTTACTTACATCTGAACAGAAAAATCAATGACCATGAGAATGGCATCTGATGGTCAAGCATGAAGTCTCAGATGGACCTGGATTCTTCTATTAAACGCTTGTTCACTTTAAAGGAGTTCTGTCCCTTTAACAGCGCCTCGAACGAGAGAGAAGCATTTCTATTGCATTGAATATTTCACCATGACTCAAATGTCTCATAACTGATAAATATGAATGAAAGCTGTTTATGCATAATAATCACCGTCTTCACTAGGTCCGAGCTGCTTCAGAGCTCGAGCGTGTAAACAGTCGCAGGATCGTGTAAAAACGTGAGCTTGAGGTCTCGTTGATATTTTGCAGGAGCGGGGAAATAAATACTGGTCTGTAAGAAGGCAATGTGGTGATCCGGTCCACCAGACTGTGGAAAAGTGCTTCTGTCGTCCAGGAGGAAGATCAAACCTCTCGGCTTTTTAGCGTGAGCTGAAATGTGAGATCTGGTGACGTTGATGAGTGACGTCACAGTCCTCGGCTGAAAACTACACGCAAACAAACACAACATGAAGCCGGAAGCAGGATTTCACACAAAAATGAAGATTCTATCATCAGATTCCCAGCATATTCTTAGTTTTTTTTTTTTTTATTTCAATGTATTTTTATTTATTCTTGTAAAGCACTTTGAGATGCAATTTTTAAAATGGGCTATAAAAAAGTTTATTGTTTTTTTGTACAACTCATCGGTGCATGTTATTCTAAAGAAAATTATTCTCATGATGAACAAAATAAATGTTTTTATTGATTAATGCAAAAAAAAAAAAAAAAAAATTGCTCAGGATCAGGAGAAGTGTAAATATGACACTGAAATGTTAAAACAATGTAATTTTGATGATATTTTGGTAACACTTTACCAGTAAGGTTAAATTTTCTACAATTTTTGAAAATGAATTTTCCTTCACTTTTTCCTTCAATTTCTATAAAAAAAAATTAATGGAAATGACCATCTTTCATTGTTTTCAGTCTTCACTTTTTTCTGAGTTGTATTTATGTGATTGTAATTCTTTTGATTTCATATTATTCTTATTTTTTTCTATTTCAATGTATTTTTATTTATTCTTTTAAAGCGATATTAAAGGTGCTATAAAAAAAGTTTATTAAACTAGCACTGAAAAAAGTATTGAAAATTCTTAGCTAAAATAAATGTTTAACATTATACTATCAAAATTGTATTTTTAATGAACTAATATTAATAAAGTTAAATAAATGTGTATTGTTCATTTTTAGTTCATAACGTTAACAAACGAGACTTTATTGTAAAGTGACTTCACAGATTAAATAATACATAGATATTTTGTCTGACGAGTTGTTAAATAAGTTGTGGAAGTGGTTGTAACAAATCATCTGTGGCCTTATGGATCATATAGATCATAAATTGATCACAGATTACCAGATGTTAGGAAACTGGGTAAATGATGACAGAATTTTCATTTGAGATGACGTTCTCATTTATTGCTCAAAACCGTATTTCTCTACACTGTGTGATTATGAAATATAATTATTAAACTAAACCAGCGACGAGTCTGTGCTGCTGTACTCTCTCGTGTCGTGTCATTCTGAGATTACCAAGAATTATGAGGATTTTTGCCGTTCATCATAATAAAAACTGAACCTCATAATCATGAATTGGAAAAACTGAGCAGTATTTGTCCTCCTTGACAAAGCCAGCACGTCTGAGCCCTCGTTTCATGATGCGTTTGTGTAAAAGAGCAGCGTGAGCATGCTGAGAAACGTCTTGTTTCATGCTCCCGATGCCAGATCGATGACTTCTGTGTGGTTTTGCACAGGTGTTTGTTCAGAGCGAGGTCTCGCTGGTGTGCGGTCGAGACGTCTCCTCCTCCAGGAGAGCGATGCGCTGTTTCAGCATCCGCACCTGCGTCTCGTGACGCTCCACCATCGCCATCATCTGAGACTCCAGCTTCTTCAGCTTGTTCTGGTGCTTCTTCTTGGCTTTCTCATACGCTGACACCAGATTACTGCAAATTAATTAAAAAGAAATCTTAGTAATAAATGCAACACAATAAAAAATATTAGATAAAAACTTAAACTTAAAAGAAAATTAAAAATGTTGCTTTGGCAGCTAACTGAAATAAGCTGAGTTACTAAAACTAACTGAAATAAAAATAAATTAAAGCTAAATATATAAAAATGACAAAATGACAAAATAAATATATATAGTATGTGACAAAATCTAGTGTTAAAAAATAACTTAAAAATATAAAAGTGCATAAAAAAAACTATAAAAAAAACCCAGAAATGTTGCCTTAGCAACTTACTGAAATAAGACGAAGTACCAAAATAATAAATATAAAAATTAAAATATTAAAACTAAACAGATATATAGAAATAAGAAAAGAAAAAAAGCGCATATAAAATGTAAAAAGCTGGTTCTAAATATTAATAAACAGTATAATAATATATATATATAAATAACCATGGTAAATGCAAACACACGTATTCAGTCACATTAATGGTGTTAGACCAGCAGGAGGCGCTGCTTTAAATCAGTGTGTGTCACAGCAGGCACCTGTTTGCTCGTTTCAGGTCGTTAACAAACTCTGCCGACTGCTGATGTCTGACTTCACTGCTCTTAGTGAGTCTTTCTAACGCTGCCACCAACTCCTGAACACGACCCTTCAGCTTCTTCTCTCTGCAACACACACACAAACACACACACACACACACAGATCAATCAAGTAAAGGTCAGAATAAGGTCAGTAATATCTCCAGCTTTACTTGATTCTCCATCAATCATGTTTTAGAGTCTCAAATCTGATCCTCAGGATCTTTCCAGAAGCTTTACTTTCACTGTTCCTCAGCGGAGGAATGATCTTCACAAGCCTCCAGAACATCTCACATCTTCTGAGGAGCCTTGATTTATTCAGCTCTCAATCACGGTGTTATATGTGCGGATCATTTACATCTCATCTCACTGAGACATTTGTGTCCCTGGAGCACAAAAGCAGTCTTAAGTCGCTGGGGTTTATTTGTAGAAATAGCCAAAAATCCATTGTAGGCCTAAGGGTCAAAATTATAGATTTCTCTTTTAAGCCAAAATCATTAGGATATTAAGTAAAGATCATGTTCATGAAGATATTTTGTAAATTTCCTACCGTAAATATATCAAAATTTTATTTCTGATTAGAAATATTCATTGCTAAAAACGTAATTCGAACAACTTTAAAGATGATATTTTAGATTCCATATTTTTTTAAATAGTTGTATCTCAGACAAATATTGTCCTCCGAACAAACCACACATCAATGGAGAGATCATTTAATCAGCTTTCAGATGAGGCATAAATCTCAATTTCCAAAAATTTACACTTAAGATTTGTTTTGTGCTCCAGGGTCACATATTATAGGAGTGACCAATTATATGTATATAATTTTATGTCAGTAGCTGCTCTACTGTTATAAAGATCTCATTGATTGATATTACAAGCATCAGAATTTCACCATCATAAATCAGACGATACGACCATAAAAGCCTGATGATCAAATATGATACTCAACAAAACACACATCCAGAAAAGACGGCTGAGAGGTTGAAGAGTAACTGACCTCCTGAGGGCGCTGGTGAGCTCCGCCGCGAGGTCGCTGTCGCTCAGACTCCTCAGGTCACACAGACTGACCGCTGGAGAATCACCAGAGTCCTGGGAACACAGACAAACAGACATCCGTCAATCAGACATTACAGATTTATGCGTCTGCATCATGTCTTGTTTTTCTAATTTACTAAAAACAACGCCTTAAACGGTTCATATCATCTCTTGTTTCAAATGTGCATCAATCCTGTTTTTACGCGTAACACTGTGACTTTCAGTTCCTAAAAATGTCCTCTCAACATCTAAAGAGATCAACTACAGCTAAATGTCAAAATACAGTTTATCTAGAAATCAACATATCGATGACATCACAACCATGAGCTCATTAACATGACAAATATCACAATTGACTGTCTAATCAGTTTCCTTGATTATTTACTGAAATAGCATGTACAAATTTTAATGTGAATCATGTTATTTGTTTATTAGCTGAAGTACTGAAAATATTAAAACGAATTTGAACTTAAAATGAAAACTAAAAATATCAAAATAAAAGCTAGTTCAAAATATTTCCTTTATTTAAAGAAATTAATGGTACATATATCCAGGTTTTCTGTGAGAATCCGGTTTCTTCAAAGACATACACACACAAAAAACATTGTTGAGGAATTGAAATAAAATGTAAAAGTCTTGTTTTGTTTTAACTAATTTCGAATCATAAGTCATCCTGAGGCCCCCTGGTTGAGAACCACTGAAATAAGTCCAGACAGAGACAGACAGAAGGAAAGACAGATGACTGACAGACAGAAGGACGGATGACAAACAGATAAAAGGACAGACAGACAGACAGAAGGACGGACGACAGAAGGACAGACAGATAGAAGGACAGACAGACAGACAGAAGGATGGATGACAGACAGAAGAAAAGACAGACAGACAAAAGGACGGACGACAGACAGAAGGACGGATGACAGACAGAAGGATGGACAACAGACGGACAGAAGGACGGATGACAGACAGAAGGACGGACACAAGCGCGGATGACAGACAGAAGGACGGATGAAAGACAAGAACAGACAGAAGGACAGACATGAGGACAGACAGACAGACAGAAGGATGGATGACAGACAGAAGGACAGACAGACAGAAGGACGGACGGACGATAGAAAGAAGGACGGACGACAGACAGAAGGACAGGCAGACAGACAGAAGGACGGATGACAGACAGAAGGACAGACAGACAGACAGAAGGACGGATGACAGACAGAAGGACGGACAACAGATAGAAGGACAGACACAGAAGGAGGGACGGACGATAGAAAGAAGGACGGTCGACAGACAGGACAGGACAGGCAGACAGACAGAAGGACAGACAGACAGAAGGACAGACAGACAGAAGGACAGACAGACAGAAGGACGGATGACAGACAGAAGGACAGACAAACAGACAGACAGACAGACGGAAGGACAGACAGACAGACAGACGGAAGGACAGACAGCAGACAGAAGGACAGACAGACAGACAGAAGGACGGACAACAGACAGAAGGACAGGCAGACAGACAGAAGGACGGATGACAGACAGAAGGGAAGACAGACAGAAGGACGGATGACAGACAGAAGGAAAGACAGACAGAAGGACGGATGACAGACAGAAGGACAGACAGACAGACAGACAGACAGAAGGACATACAGACAGACAGAAGGACATACAGACAGAAAGAAGGATGGACGACAGACAGAAGGACAGACAGACAGACAGACAGAAGGACAGACGGACAGACAGAGAGAAGGACAGACAGAAGAACAGACAGACAGAAAGAAGGACAGACAGAAAGACAGACGGACAGACAGACAAATAGAGAGAAGGACAGACAGACGGAAAGAGAGAAGGACAGACAGACAGACGGACAGACAGACAGAAGGACAGACGGACAGACAGAGAGAAGGACAGACGGACAGACAGATTGACAGAGAGAAGGACAGACAGAAGAACAGACAGACAGAAGGACAGACAGACAGACAGACAGAGAGAAGGACAGACAGAAGAACAGACAGACAGAAAGAAGGACAGACAGACAGAAGGACAGACAGAAGAACAGACAGACAGACAGACAGAAGGACAGACAGAAGAACAGACAGACAGACAGAAGGACAGACAGAAGAACAGACAGACAGACAGACAGACAGACAGACAGACAGGACAGACAGAAGAACAGACAGACAGAAAGAAGGACAGACAGACAGAAGGACAGACAGAAGAACAGACAGACAGAAAGAAGGACAGACAGACAGAAGGACAGACAGAAGAACAGACAGACAGACAGAAGGACAGACAGACAGACAGACAGACAGAAGGACAGACGGACAGAAGGACAGACAGAAGAACAGACAGACAGACAGAAGGACAGACAGAAGAACAGACAGACCGACAGGCAGACAGACAGGCAGACAGAAGGACAGACAGAAGAACAGACAGACAGAAAGAAGGACAGACGGACAGAAGGACAGACAGAAAAACAGACAGACAGACAGAAGGACAGACAGAAGAACAGACAAACAGACAGACAGACGGACAGACAGAAGAACAGACAGACAGAAAGAAGGACAGACAGACAGAAGGACAGGCAGAAGAACAGACAGACAGACAGAAGGACAGACAGACAGACAGACAGACAGAAGGACAGACAGAAGAACAGACAGACAGAAAGAAGGACAGACAGACAGAAGGACAGACAGAAGAACAGACATACAGAAAGAAGGACAGACAGACAGAAGGACAGACAGAAGGACAGACAGACAGACAGACAGACAGACAGAAGGACAGACAGAAGGACAGACGGACAGACAGATGGACAGAGAGAAGGACAGACAGAAGAACAGACAGACAGACGGACAGACAGAAGGACAGACAGACAGACAGAGAGAAGGACAGACAGAAGAACAGACAGACAGAAAGAAGGACAGACAGACAGAAGGACAGACAGAAGAACAGACAGACAGACAGAAGGACAGACAGAAGAACAGACAGACAGACAGAAGGACAGACAGAAGAACAGACAGACAGACAGACAGACAGACAGACAGACAGACAGACAGAAGAACAGACAGACAGACAGAAGGACAGACAGAAGAACAGACAGACAGACAGACAGACAGACAGAAGGACAGACAGAAGAACAGACAGAAGGACAGACAGAAGGACAGACAGAAGAACAGACAGACAGACAGAAGAACAGACAGACAGAGACAGACAGAAGGACAGACAGACAGAAGGACAGGCAGAAGAACAGACAGATAGAAAGAAGGACAGACAGACAGAAGGACAGACAGAAGAACAGACATACAGAAAGAAGGACAGACAGACAGACAGACAGACAGAAGGACAGACGGACAGAAGGACAGACAGAAGAACAGACAGACAGAAAGAAGGACAGACAGACAGAAAGAAGGACAGACAGACAGACAGACAGACAGACAGACAGAAAGAAGGACAGACAGACAGAAGAACAGACAGACAGACAGACAGACAGAAGAACAGACAGACAGACAGACAGACAGACAGAAGGACAGACGGACAGAAGGACAATTGACAGATACGGTATGTTTCTACCTGCCTTACATCTCACAGAGAGTCTTTACAGTTAAATTTAATCAACAGCATATTCATAGATTATAAAACTATAAAGACTTATTAAATTCAGGATTATCAATCAATCCATTAACCATACATAGAGAAAATAAAACGCCTAAATGCATTACAGCTAGCAGCCAAGCCAACAATTCACATTTTCAGTTTACGTAGGATTTTTTGTTTAATTTTAAGTACAAATAAAATAATAAAATTAATAAAAAATACAAGTAAAAACTACTATATTAATGTGTGTGTGTGTGTGAGTGTGTGTGTATATATATATATATATATATATATTAAAAGTTAATAGTTCATATCATAATTTTGGAATGGTAGTGTGTGTAATTAAGTTAAATGCAGGCAAATGAGACGTGCACAAGTCTTTTCATATGACTAAAGAAAAAAAAGATATATATATTTTGAAATTTTATTTTCCATTTATGTTTCCATTTAGGATTTGTATGATACATGCACACATTTGCACCTTACAGTATATTGTAGTGTATGCACTGTACCTTCCCGCTCTTGTCTTTGGCTCCAGCGCTGCTGCCGGTGGAGTTGAGCGATCTCCGTCTCTGTTCCTGATGTTCCTCCACCTCAGACTTCAGATGCTCAATGTGCACCAGATACGCCTGTTCCTGAGCCTCCCGTGTGCTCAGCTTCAGCTCCAGAGCTTTCTTCTCCTTCTCCAGCAGATACAGCTGCGCCTTCAGCTCCGCCATCTCCTCCTGAACACATGTGTGTTTGATGCAATGAGCTTTAGTGCATTCTTATCATATTGTATTGACTTATAATCTATATAAATATGAGAAAAACTCTATTGCATATACCAGGCTTTGCCTAATGGGGGTTTCTGAGTTGAAGAATAGATAGTTCATTGATTTAACTCTAAAAATGCTAAATTAAAATAAACAATACATCCAAATAAAGCACTAGTTAAATCATATTGAATACAGAGGAATATGAAAAATATGAATATTAAATGGCATTCAAATTTTTTTTCTTAATACAAATAGATTAAATAAAAAGGTGATATATTTTATTTAAAATAAACTAAAATAAATATAAAAAAATAATAATAATAAAAAAAAAACACTTAGTAAGATATAAAATATCATTAAAATGTGCACCGTATATTTTTGAAATCCCATTTATATTATTTAAAATAAAGTAAAAGACAAAAAATTTGTAATATTTTAATTGTGTTTCAGTTAAACACAAAATTTAAAAATTGATTAAAAAGATGAAACATGAAAATATGAAAAATATTTGTACAATAATAAAAATAAACCACTTACTAAATAAGACAAAACAATTTTTTTAAATATTAAAACGAAAATACAAATAAAAAAACACTTTACAACTTTACAATATTTTTAATGTAACAAAAATAAAGCACTAAAACAATTCAATATTTTATTTTAAATAAATGAAAATGAAAATAATTTAAACATAAAAATAAAATAATTACTAAAAAAGATGGTTGGTCACCTGCATATCATGTGCTCATTACCTGACATCAGAGAACCGTGAAAATATGAATGTGCAGATAAATATTAAGTTCGAGAAAAGATAAAGTTTGGGAATCTCGTACACACACTGAAACTGTATTTTCAGACCCAAAGTGAATCCCAGTCAGTCAGTGTTTCTCTCGGATCTCACATTTCAGACACGCACCTAATCAAGACAGATTTTCTGAGAGTAGGTTGATTTATGGTAACCTTCATGGCCATGAGCTCCTGCATGAGCACGGCGTTCTCCAGGTCGAGTCTCTGCGAGTCTGCGCGGGGTTTGAGGTCGTAGTTCAGCGGGTCGATGTGGACGCTCTCCAGCTCCAGCATGGTCAGCTTGACGGCCGCCCGGTCGTTCTTCAGCTGCTGCACGTAGTCCTTCAGACGCTGCTCGTCGTCTTTGGAGAAATCCGTGTCACAGCTGCTGGCCGTCGAGCTGGTGGTGCTGCAACACACAACAATCCAGAACAAAAATTTTATTCTTTTTAATGATTTTTCATCTCAATTTTTTATTATTCTCACAAACCATAAAACTGCAAATATGTTTACTAAATTACTATTGTCTCTATTTTATTATTTAGCCATTTCCCATATTTTAGATGCTAACACTACTACAAATATTTATTATTATTATAAAAAGAATTCTAAACTAAAATAAGTAAAAAAAGTAATATAATAAGATTAATAATATTAAAATAAAAATGACAACACAATTACAAATAATCTATATTATTAAGTAATTATGATATTTTATAATACATTTCTAGATTTAATTTTTTATTACTATTAATGTAATTTTGTATAATGCATGTTTATAATATATTTTAAGAACATACTTCATTATTACATTTTATAATAAATTTTACAATTATAACTTATAAACAATTTAAGTGTAATTGTTTTTACAAAATAAATATATTATAAATATTATTTACTGTTATTTAAATATTACTGTTATAATTGAACAATACATTATATAATAATAGTAGAAGTTGTAGAAGCATTTCATAATGAAATGTATAATTATTTTACTAATAACAAGAGTATTATTATTATTTTATACTGCATTTTTATAATTATAATTATTTGAATTTACAATACATTTTTTGTATTTAAATAATAATAATAATAATATGTATGTGTGTGTGTGTGTGTGTGTGTGTGTGTGTATATATATATATATATATATATATATATATATATATATATATACACACATATATATTAATCATCATCAGTGTGAACGAGACTCAACGCAATCACAATGAAGAATGAAAACGCCTCCAAATCAGTCTCCCTCCCTCAATTAGCAAAGCCCCTAATTACAATGAGAATCCCAATTATCTGCACAGAAACCCTGCTGACACACACACACACACACACTTATAATCTTCAGGTCTGTCACTATAAACTCAACAATGACAGGTCTGACGGCGATGAACATCATCAACAGAAATATTCATAATCATTTACACGCTTTAATGAGCAGAACAACCTGGAAACTCAACACCTGTCTCATTAAAACGCAGTAATATCTGAGCGCCGGAGAACAGCAGTAAACGCCGGAGATGAGCTCTGATTCTCCTCATCTGGAAGCGCACAGTTTAGAAACGCTGTTACGCTGAATGGAGGATAAAGGGAGGATAAAGGGGAAAAATCAATGTGTGGTTACATCCATTCACTGCAGGATCATCATCCAGAACAACAGACGAGCCTCAAACCTTTTTAACACGTACTAATAAACAGCCAATATATATAATAAACAAAATGATTAATAAATTCATAAATAACAGTCGTGGAATGGTTACTGCAGATATCATTTATTTTCCATTTCAATAATGAAACACTGCTGCAGCCTGACGAATTACACAAGACATCACACCTGTGTGTGTGTGTGTGTGTACGCACTGGGAGGTGAGACATGAGACTGTCTCAAATTATTCAATATCTATCTGTCTGTCATTTCTGCTGTATAAAACACATATTAGGCACATTAGTGATCTCAAGCACATATATGTCAAACCTTCAGCATACAAGCCTCTGAAGAGCAACACATCCTCCCAGAGTCAGTTTGCTATCAGTTTGAAGAGGTTTTTCTGCATTAGATCAGTTGAGTCTCGTTCTAACACTGACACACACACCTCACTAATGTCACAGCATTAAGTTATCAAAACATGAAACATCTCTCATCATTTACTCATCTTCAACAGAAGAGAGAAAACCAAGCAGGTTGGGAACGGCATGAATGATGATAAATCATCCTTTTTTAATACATACTGTGTATTTAGTGGTTCAGCACAGTGTGTGTGTGTGTGTGTGTGTGAGACACACTGGTGTGACTGGCAGCCGCAGGATCAGGTGATCAGATGGGCTCATGGGAAACCAAAAACACACACACACACACAGCAGCAGCACGGATGAGAGTGTTGTCATGGGCAACCGCTGGACCAGAACCACATACAAACCGTTAGAAGACAGATGAAACACAGACCTGCAGAATCACACTCACAGACGCTGGAGTCCACAACCACTTTCCCGTATCAATCCTTAATTAACTGCATTTTTAATAAATATCTTTCCGTTACCAATCAAAGTAATAACACCTTTTCAGTAAACATCTGGTTGGGCTGTGCACACACGCACACACACACACACACACACATGTATATATATATATATATATATATATATATACACACACATATATATATATATATATACATATATCTATATATATATCTATATACATATATATATATAGGTGGTGACGTAGAATCAGTGGGCGGCGCTAAACAGGTGGTGACGTAGAATCAGTGGGCTGCGCTAAACAGGTGGTGACGTAGAATCAGTGGGCGGCGCTAAACAGGTGGTGACGTAGAATCAGTGGGCGGCGCTAAACAGGTAGTGACTTAGAATCAGTGGGCGGAGCTAAACAGGTGATGACGTAGAATCAGTGGGCGGAGCTAAACAGGGGGTGACGTAGAATCAGTGGGCGGAGCTAAACAGGTGGTGACGTAGAATCAGTGGGCGGAGCTAAACAGGGGGGTGATGTAGAATCAGTGGGCGGAGCTAAACAGGGGGTGATGTAGAATCAGTGGGCGGAGCTAAACAGGTGGTGATGTAGAATCAGTGGTCAGCGCTAAACAGGTGGTGACGTAGAATCAGTGGGCAGCGGTAAACAGGTGGTGACGTAGAATCAGTGGGCAGCGGTAAACAGGTGGTGACGTAGAATCAGTGGGCGGAGCTAAACAGGTGGTGATGCAGAATCAGTGGGCGGAGCTAAACAGGTGGTGATGTAAAATCAGTGGGCGGCGCTAAACAGGTGGTGACATAGAATCAGTGGGCGGAGCTAAACAGGGGGTGACGTAGAATCAGTGGGCGGAGCTAAACAGGGGGTGACGTAGAATCAGTGGGCGGAGCTAAACAGGGGGGTGATGTAGAATCAGTGGGCGGAGCTAAACAGGGGGTGATGTAGAATCAGTGGGCGGAGCTAAACAGGTGGTGATGTAGAATCAGTGGTCAGCGCTAAACAGGTGGTGACGTAGAATCAGTGGGCAGCGGTAAACAGGTGGTGACGTAGAATCAGTGGGCGGAGCTAAACAGGTGGTGATGCAGAATCAGTGGGCGGAGCTAAACAGGTGGTGATGTAGAATCAGTGGGCGGCGCTAAACAGGTGGTGACATAGAATCAGTGGGCGGAGCTAAACAGGGGGTGACGTAGAATCAGTGGGCGGAGCTAAACAGGGGGTGACGTAGAATCAGTGGGCGGAGCTAAAAGGTTGGTGACGTAGAATCAGTGGGCGGCGCTAAACAGGTGGTGACTAAGAATCAGTGGGCGGAGCCAAACAGGTGGTGACGCAGAATCAGTGGGCCGTGCTAAACAGGTGGTGACGTAGAATCAGTGGGCCATGCTAAACAGGTGGTGACGTAGAATCAGTGGGCGGAGCTAAACAGGGGGGTGACGTAGAATCAGTGGACGGAGCTAATCAGGTGGTGACTTAGAATCAGTGGGCCGTGCTAAACAGGTGGTGACGTGGAATCAGTGGGCGGCGCTAAACAGGTGGTGATGTAGAATCAGTGGGCCGTGCTAAACAGGTGGTGACGTAGAATCAGTGGGCGGAGCTAAACAGGGGGGTGACGTAGAATCAGTGGACTGAGCTAAACAGGTGGTGACTTAGAATCAGTGGGCGGCGCTAAACAGGTGGTGACGTGGAATCAGTGGGCGGCGCTAAACAGGTGGTGACGTAGAATCAGTGGGCCGTGCTAAACAGGTGGTGACGTAGAATCAGTGGGCGGAGCTAAACAGGTGGTGACTTAGAATCAGTGGGCGGAGCCAAACAGGTGGTGACGTAGAATCAGTGGGCGGAGCTAAACAGGTGGTGACTTAGAATCAGTGGGCGGAGCCAAACAGGTGGTGACGCAGAATCAGTGGGCCGTGCTAAACAGGTGGTGACTTAGAATCAGTGGGCGGAGCTAAACAGGTGGTGACGCGGAATCAGTGGGCGGAGCTAAACAGGTGGTGACGTGGAATCAGTGGGCTGTGCTAAACAGGTGGTGACGTAGAATCAGAAAATAAGAAAAAAGAATAGTCCACAAAACTGGAAGACTTTCTAAATGTATACAATCGATTTCTAAAGGAATATTTAAAAGACAAAAAAGAAGAATTCGAGAGAATGAAAGAATTCACCTGGTGTGGCTGTTGGACGAGAGACTCTCCCAGGGCTGGACACTACAGCTGCTGACCACAAACACAGCTCCACAGCTGCCATCCAGACGGGTCAGGAGATCTTTAGCAGCGATCTCTGCCGTCTTTCTGCTGTCGTGAGCTTTCTTCAGGATCTGTGTGATGCTCTCTTCACCCGCCTGCTCTCCTGCCATGATCATATAGCACAGTATACACTAAATGATGGACCACAGATCTAATGTATGTTCAGATCCACATACAACATAAATAATATTTTCATCATTTCTCTGTGAGAGAATTCAGTGCAAGCAGATGTAAAATATGTTAATCAGAGCAGAAAGCACCACACTATTAACTGAAAACATGATCTAATTAAAACACTACACTTTGTAATTAATGTAAACAGTTATGCAAAACTCTTTCCAAATGCAATTATAATGAAAAGAAAATAATCAAAGATAATATTTAGAAATAAGTGACTGTGACCGATGAATGGTGTGGATCTTGACATGCTGAATTCTATCAGTTTTATTGAATAATTTATTTTTAATTTCTCCCAGCAGCGGTGTGGATGTGTTCAGATGTTCAGTGTGTGGAGAGAAACTAATTACACTAATAACTCATGAGCCATTAATGAAGCGCGGAAGAATCAGGATATTAAATGATGCTCAAAGCTCCTGAGGAGAACAAGAAGCACTGTACAGAGTCAAAGTCATCTCTATAGTGCTTTATACAATACAGAATTATAGAAATAAACAGTAAATCATATTGTGAAATTTAATATGAAGTCTGCATGTCTCTGCAAAGTGTTGTCTTGGTTCAATTTGAAGAAATTGTGTCAGGAAACTATAACAGTACTATATAATACTTAATATAATACTGTAGTAGAAAAGGCAACAACAATAATATTATTTTAATCATTTTTTTTAAAGGAATGCTACACAATTTTTCCTCCATGTTATTCAATTAAACATTAAACCAGTTTTTAGCTTGCTTAAAAAAATAAAAGGAACTGTTACATTTAAATTTTTACTACATTTCAAAAAAGTTTTATGCCTTCATTTAATCACGACAGCTTTTAAATCAATGTAGTAATAATTTGTAATAATAATATAAATTGTATAAGTAATATAGTAGTAAAATGTAAAAAAAGATTTGCATTAAATAATAAATCCAGAAAAAATAAAACAAAAAATACATTTCATAGGGTACTACTACTTAATGTAAAAATGTTAATGAATTATTAAATTGTTGAAGTTTTATGAATTCAATTAATTAAAGATGCATTAAGGCATCTAGACGTGGTGAAGACGATTTGCTGAACTAGCAAGGTGTACCTGATAAAGTGGCCAGTGAGTGCATGTGTGTATATATATATATATATATAAATATTTGTATTTGTATATGTGTACTAAATTTAAAACATATATTTTATTTGTCTACCTGTATGTCATGTGACCTTTAACTGACATCAGAGGACCATGAATATTCAAAAGTGTTGTTAAATTACTGAAATATTAACTTAGAATTTCAGTGGACAATTTATTTGAGTTCAAATGGTTTGGGTGACAAAAAGTTTGGGAACTCCTAGGTTATGGCACACATAGCTATCTGTATATATATAATAACAGAAGTGTATGGGATGTCCTGATTCAGATGTGTGTGTGTGTGTGTGTGTGTGTGTGTGTGTGTGTGTCTTACCCACAGCACTGACTCCAGCGGCTCTGAACTGACCCAAAACCAGACCCTGTTCACTCTCGGCCAGCGCCAGCAGCAGCTCATACGCCTCGATACACTGCTCACTGCAACACACACACACGCACACACACACACACACACACAGGATGAATGTGGAGGTCAGTGCAGATCCTTTCTCAGCTTCTGAAAAAATATTTATTTACATTTTTATTTATTTTTATTCTTATTTTCCAGTCGGCCGTCATATAGAGATTGAGTTGTTTCACTCTTCTCTTGTTATTTGTGTTATTTTGTGAACACTGTTGTAGGACGGAGGAGCGGTGAAACACTTCCGTGATCATGTGAGTGTGTGAGTGTGTGAGAGAGATCTGTGTGTGTGATTAATGGTGGTGTTTTTGTTCTTTATGAGCGTTTGACCTCATGTGATGACATCATGATCACTGGATACGACACTCACCTGGAGCCTCACTCACACCAATCACTCATCCAACACACGTTTCTAAGAAGAAGTCTCTTCTGTTCATCAAGGATGCATTTACTTGATCAAAAATACTTAAAAGAATTGTGAAATATTATTATAATATAAAACATCTGTTTTCTGTGTGAATCTGTGTTAAAGTGTAATGTATTTCTGTGATGCTCCGCTGTATTTTCAGCATCATTCCTCCAGTCTTCAGTGTCACATGATCTTCAGAAATCAGAATAATATGATGATTTACTGCTCAAGAAACATTTCTGATTATTATCAGTGTTGAAAACAGTCGTGCTGAAGAATATTTTTTGTGGAAAGTGATTTTTTTTTTCAGGATTGACAGATGAAGACGAAATGCTCTACCACTGAGCCACAGGAACAAGGCTGGACTGTAATTAGGTGGTTTTTGTGTGTGTGTGTGTGTGTGTGTGTCTGTGTCCTTGTGTGTGTGTGTGTGTATGTGTCCTTGTGTGTGTGTGTGTGTATGTGTATGTGTGTGTCCTTGTGTGTGTGTCTGTGTGTGTCTGTATGTGTGTGTGTGTTTGTGTCTGTGTGTGTGTTTGTGTCTGTGTGTGTGTTTGTGTCTGTGTGTGTGTGTGTGTGTTTGTGTCTGTGTGTGTGTTTGTGTCTCTGTGTTTGTGTCTGTTTGTGTATGTGTGTGTGTGTGTCTGTGTCCTTGTGTGTGTGTGTGTGTCTGTGTACTTGTGTGTGTCTGTGTCCTTGTGTGTGTGTGTGTGTGTGTGTGTATGTGTCCTTGTGTGTGTGTGTGTGTGTGTGTGTGTGTGTGTATGTGTGTTTCCTTGTGTGTGTATCTGTGTGTGTGTATGTGTCCTTGTGTGTGTGTGTGTGTGTGTGTGTATGTGTCCTTGTGTGTGTGTGTGTGTGTGTGTGTGTATGTGTGTGTCCTTGTGTGTGTGTCTGTGTGTGTCTGTATGTGTGTGTGTGTTTGTGTCTGTGTGTGTGTTTGTGTCTGTGTGTGTGTGTGTGTGTTTGTGTCTGTGTGTGTGTTTGTGTCTCTGTGTTTGTGTCTGTTTGTGTATGTGTGTGTGTGTGTGTGTCTGTGTCCTTGTGTGTGTGTGTGTGTGTGTGTGTGTCTGTGTCCTTGTGTGTGTCTGTGTCCTTGTGTGTGTGTGTGTGTGTGTATGTGTCCTTGTGTGTGTGTGTGTGTGTATGTGTGTGTCCTTGTGTGTGTGTCTGTGTGTGTCTGTATGTGTGTTTGTGTCTGTGTGTGTGTGTGTGTTTGTGTCTGTGTGTGTGTTTGTGTGTGTGTTTGTGTCTCTGTGTGTGTGTGTGTGTCTGTGTGTGTGTGTGTGTCTCTGTGTTTGTGTCTGTTTGTGTATGTGTGTGTGTGTGTCTGTGTCCTTGTGTGTGTGTGTGTGTGTCTGTGTGTGTGTTTGTGTCTCTGTGTGTGTCTGTGTCTCTGTGTGTGTGTGTGTGTGTGTGTGTGTGTCTCTCTGTGTGTGTGTGTGTTTGTGTCTCTGTGTGTGTCTGTGTATCTCTCTCTCTGTGTGTGTGTGTGTGTGTGTGTGTGTGTCTCTCTGTGTGTGTGTGTGTGTGTGTGTTTGTGTCTCTGTGTGTGTCTGTGTATCTCTCTCTCTCTCTGTGTGTGTGTGTGTGTGTGTGTCTCTCTCTCTGTGTGTGTGTGTGTGTGTGTGTGTGTCTGTGTATCTCTCTCTCTCTGTGTGTGTGTGTGTGTCTCTCTCTCTCTGTGTGTGTGTGTGTCTCTCTCTCTGTGTGTGTGTGTGTGTGTCTCTCTCTCTGTGTGTGTGTGTGTGTCTCTCTCTCTCTGTGTGTGTGTGTGTGTGTGTGTTTGTGTCTCTGTGTGTGTCTGTGTCTCTCTCTCTCTGTGTGTGTGTGTGTGTTTGTGTCTCTGTGTGTGTCTGTGTCTCTCTCTCTCTGTGTGTGTGTGTGTGTGTCTCTGTGTGTGTGTGTGCGTGTGTGTGTGTGTGTGTCTGTGTGTGTGTGTGTATGTGTGTCTCTGTGTGTGTGTGTGTGTGTGTGTGTGTCTGTGTGTGTGTGTGTGTGTGTGTGTGTGCGTACCTGTACTGCAGGGCCAGTCTGAGCGCGGTGGCGTTGGACTCATATTTCCCCATCAGCATACTCATCCGCTCGGCGTTGCTCTTACACTCCTCCAGTGTGATGGTCAGCAGATCGTTCTGAGACTTCAGGTGCTCGATACGACTGAAACACACACAGCAATCAGACAGACGCACAGGGTCCCTACATAGTGTTCACTGCTCCCTGCACACTCAGTATAGAGAGTATAGAAGATGTTCACTTCAGCTGACACAACACGCTCTGCACTGACAGACAACACCTGAGGAGCACTAATTCAGTCTCTTCCGTTTTCGTTTAAGTTTGAGCCATTTTGTTATGCAGGTTTGTTTTTGTAATGAGATTTAGTCATTTTAATACTTCAACCTAAAAAATTACATTTTTTTTCAGTACATTAAATCTTAAAAGTTTTTTGTTTTTTTTGTTAGCTAATTTACAGGTGCTCTCTGACCTGTTCAGTCTCTCCGTCTCCACCTCGAACTCGTGGATCTTGCTCTCGGAGACGGCGGATCCGTGCGAGTAGAGCGTCTGGAAGATCTCCTGGATGTTGGAGCAGTCCTGAAGGGAATGAGCCAGGTGTTCAGCCACATTACTGGACACCTGCGGAGAGAGACACAGACACACTTCAAAACACAGAGTACTGTAGTAATAGCTCTAGTAATTTGGGAGGTTTTCTATCTGTCTCACCCCGATGCTGCTGATTTCAGAGCCGAGGACGGATCTCTCCGCTGGCAGCGATTCTGAGCGAGTCTTTGACAGCTTCACTCGCTCCGCCACCTGCCACACACACACGCGCACACACACACACACACACGGATGAGCAATGTAAAGTGCAGTCTTGTGTTAAAAACAATACTTCTGTTATTTTATATCAACCTGTTTGAGTTTTACTTCTGCGAAAGACATGAAATTCTGAGAAATTCTGAACCCGATTTCAAACAATAAAACTCACAAAACAAAGCAACTCATAACAGAAGAGCATCAGACCACTGAAAAATAAATAAATAAAACAAACAAATAAACAAAGTAAAATCTACTATCACTCTTATGCTCAATCAAAAGAAATTAAATCTATTACTGTTATGCTCTTGAGCAAGGCACTTAAACTAAATAAAATAAAACTGAAAAATAAACTGAATAATAAAAAAAGAAAATGACTAAAATAAAATAAAAATAAGTATTATATTAAATGCATAAAAATAAAATAAAATCACATAACAAAATTATATTCAAATCAAATAAATATAAAATAAAAATAATTAACTAAATACAATTAAATGGAAAAATTAAATTAATAAAAATTTTTAAATGACTAAAATAAAATAAAAGTAAATATACTATAAAAAATATATATAAAATAAAATCCCATAAAAAATAAATTTAAATAAAAAATAAATATTAAAAAAAAACTTTCAGCTAAAAAATATAAGGCAACATTTATCATTTTTAAAATGTAAAAAATGTAAAAATAAAAACTTTAACAAAAAAAAGAAAGACCTCTAACACTAGCATGCTCTATTCTTTTTCTATTCTATCCATTTTCTTTTTATTTATTATATTATTTAAAAGCCCTTGCTACGTGCACTGTGTTAAGCTAACTGAGACTTGTTATAGCACTTATATATCATTGCTCTTTTGTTGTTTTTGATTGCTAACACTGTCCTCATTTGTAAGTCGCTTTGGATAAAAGCGTCAGCTAAAAGACTCAATGTAACGAGAGCAATGAAGTACTTTGGCGACGGGGATGTCGTTGCTGCTGCTGCTGGTGCTGAGTTCTCCGGTGCTGGGGTTGATGGGACGTCCCGCTGATGTCAGACGCCCAGGACTGGACGGAGCACCGGGCTGGACGGTCTGGAGACGCGTCTGCAGCTCTCGCACCTGCAGGGACGGAAACACACCTGTCTGTCACAACACCGGCCGGGACGCTCGAGTCCGTTTCTCCCTCTTCAGAGACCAGAGCTAAATCTAGAATATATTCCAATATTCCAGCTAATCTGAGTGCAACCTCATTTTAACATAAAAAATCTCACAAAAACATCTGAAAATAAGTAAATAAAATAAACCAAAACATAAATAAAATAAATAAATGCATAAAAATAAAAAATAAAAATCTCAAAACATCTACAGGTCATATTTTTTACAAAATAAAATAAAACTTCAAAAAGAAATCTCATTAAAATATCTACAGGTCACCATAAAAAACTATAAAATAAAAATAAAAATCATCCATATTTACCATAAAAATTACACAAGAAAATCTCATAAAAACATCAAAAATGAATAAACAAAAATAAATTAAACCATCAAAAAATAAAAACAAACCAATAAAAATCTCAAAAACATCTACAGGTTACATTTATAAATATAAATAAAATAATATAAAATATCATTATTTTTTTAAATCTCATCAAAACATCTATTGGTACCATTTAAAAAATAAATAACGTAAAACATATATGATTTGATGTAAAATGTGCATAATATATAATATAATCTAATATAATATAACACTGCATTGCAATAACCAGAATCTAATCATAATGATGGAGAATGACAAGCTCACTGTTGAATGTGTGAAGTGAATTATTTGATCTATGATGAAAGTTCAGCTCATTTAGTCTGTTGTTGGATCTGTTCAGTTCATACTGACACTATTACAGTTCAGTGTTTGATTTTAAGGACATTTTATTTGCTGTTTTGGATAAACTATGCTTTTAATCAGTTTGGTTCCTAAAGCAAAAGAGATTGAGAAGCTCTGATGTGTTTGCAGTGAAACATCCCTCCATCAGCCACTCGAGCTTCAGCTCTTAACAAAGAGAGAAAACATCAATATTTAACTTAGCGGTTCACACACACACACACACACACACACACACAGCTGACCTGCGGAAGTCGAGTCCAATCTAACAAACCACTGCCACAAAGCCAGGTCAGTAATTACGGTCGAGCGGCTGCGGCGTGAGTTTAAATATAGAGTGCTTCAGATCCAGATCAGGATTAAAGTGGCCAGAAATCTGGTTTTAGGTGGAACAGTCCAGTTCTGGAATACCATATCTGCCCACTGCCACAGGCTTGAGCCGGACGCTCATGTGTCCTTTTAATATCGCTATTTCACTCTTTGAACAATGGTGTAAAATAAGTAAATAAATAAATAAATAAATAAATAAATATGCTAATGTTTTTTTTTTAAGTTTTTACAATAGTGTACAATAAATAAATAAATGGAAAAAATTATGTTCAGGTTTGAACAACAGTGTACAATAAATTAAATTAAATGCTAATGTTATGTTCAATTTTGAACTACAGTGCATAAACAAATACTAATGGTGTGTTCAATTTTGAAAAACATTAATAAATGAATAAATAAATGCAAATGTTATGTTATTTTCAAGTTTGAACAATAGCATATAAGTAAATAAATAAATAATAAATGCAGTTGTTGTATTTTGATAAATGTGTGCATAATAAATAAATAAATGAATGCATAAATAAATAAATGGTAACATTTTGTTCAAGTTTGGAAAATAGTATATAATAAAAATATATTTTTTTAGATTGTAATGTTTTGTTTAAGTGTAAGCAATAGAGTATAATAAATAAATAAATTATAAAATTATATAATAAATAAATACATAAATAGGCCTAAATGTGACATAAAAAAAAAGAAATTTGCCTTCATTTCAGGACTGGACTGTGATTAGTGGACTGTGTAACTAACAAGCAAATAAATAAATGTTATGTAAAGTTAATAATTAAGTCATTTACATTTTAGACACAATATTGTCAGTATGGACTGTTTTGCTGTATTTGCTTGGTCTCTGACCATCACAGTGGTGTTTCGTCCCTGAATGATTCAGTGCATTTGAACAAATAAAGTGAGTCAGTGATTCAATGAGCCATTCAAAAAGTCAGCTGCTAAATTAAAAAATGCACCCAAGTGTACTACTCTTACTATTTTTAGCATGTTTTTTATGACAAAAATAGTAAGAGTATTATTCCACCAAATCACTCGCTTCATTTCTGAATGAATCATCTGTTTTGAACGAATCTGTTTAATGAGTGAATCAATGACTTGCTTATTAAGATATACTGACAGATTTAGTTTCATATTTACATATCACTTCACAGTTCTATATTCAATATATTTTATATTTAAAACATAAAATGTCATAACATGCAACTGCAGCGTAAATGCATTCATGTCATCTCTGAGCTGCATTAAACAGTCTGTATAAATACATCAGATGCAGCTCGTGTGCCCATTAAAATTTTATTTAACCCTCATAATGCATTCAAAATCTAAGAATATAATCAGAAAATTCCCAGTATCAATCCCATTGGAATGAATTCAAAATTAATTAAATTAATAAATTAATTCTACATGCATAAACTTTAACTTTCAGATGAAAATGCATCATTTTCAAAAACATTTCATGCTGCAATGGTTCATCAGCAGGTGCACATATTCATGTTTAGCAACAAATCTCAGTCCCAAAAGAATGAGAGATATGGTGAAAAGGCTAAATATATTTGACAAAAGATTTCCGACAATAACATATTTGAACACAAAATAAATTATGTGTATTTTGAGGGTCTTAAAACACTTGCAAAGTTTTGTTCCCTTGCTGAAAAACAAGTTTTTAGACATTTTTATGTTTCTTTTCCATGTCAAAACAGGGGAAGGTAAATTTAAAGGGGTAAACTTAGCTCTTTAATTAAAAAGTTGATTTCTTTCACTGGTTTTTTTGATTACTTTTCGGTTTTCAGTGTTCTTCTTCCTGGTGTTGCAGAAACAGCCACACTAATGGTGATGGATCTATTTCCCGAGCTTAAATAAGGAATGCCACTGTCCTCGGATCATTTGGAAAAACACACAGCACAAACCTGTTTGGATCGATTAGTCTGCTGCTTTTACACAGGATCTGTAATCAGATCTGGCCGCCTGAAGCTGGTTAGCACACTAACACGATTAGCCCTGAAATGCATCGAGTGAAAAAGGCCAAAGGCTTTTATAGAAACAGCCGGGTCACTCAGACCTACGACATACAAATGGCCTGCGATTCATCTCAGATATCAGATTTATCAGATTTGTGTAATGAAATCTGTCCGTGCTCGTGGAATTGGTCCGATGCATCGCTTGCTGTTTCTGATGGGATCGGGTTTATTGTGGAGATGCTGAGTCCATCGAGAGTTTCAATCTCGTCTTTATCTGTCTCTGACATCAGACACAAATGTGCATATAAAAGCAAATTTTACTTATTTGAACAAGACATAACTTGTCATTTTTTTTTCATTTAATTTTATTTAGCTCGAGTGTATTTAATCAAGAGCATAACAATAATTGTACATTTTATATTATTTTTTCCATTTAATTTTATTTTATTTAGGTCAAGTGTCTTGATCAAGAGCATAATAGTGATAGTTGATTTAATTTAATTTTTTTCTTTTTAATTATTTAGGTTAAGTTTGTTGATCAAGAGCATTATCCAGGTGCTGGTCATAAAATTAGAATATCATCAAAAAGTTGATTTCACTAATTCCATTCAAAAAGGGAAACTTGTATATTATATTCATTCATTTCACACAGACTTATTTATTTAAAATGTTTATTTCTTTTAATATTGATGTTTATAACTGACAACTAAGGAAAATTAGAATATTGTGAAAAGGTTCAATATTGAAGACACCGGGTGCCAAATTCTAATCAGCTAATTAACTCAAAACACCTGCAAAGCCTTTAAATGATCTCTCAGTCTAGTTCTATAGACTACACAATCATGGGGAAGACTGCTGACCTGACAGTTGTACAAAAGACGACCATTGACACCTTGCACAGGGAGGGCAAGACACAAAAGGTCATTGTAAAAGAGTCTGGTGTTCACAGAGCTCTGTGTCCAACCACATTAATAGAGAGGAGAAGGGAAGGAAAAGATGTGGTAGAAAAGTGTACAAGCAATAGAGATAACCCTGGAGAGGATTGTGAAACAAAACCCATTTAAAAATGTGGGGGAGATTCACAAAGAGTGGACTGCAGCTGGAGTCAGTGCTTCAAGAACCACTACACACAGACGTAAGCAAGACATGGGTTTCAGCTTCACATTCCTTGTGTCAAGACACTCTTGACAGTCAGTGATGGTTTGGGGTGCCATGTCATCTGCTGGTGTTACTCCACTGTGTTTTCTGAGGTCAAAGGTCAAGCCGTATACCAGGAAGTTTTAGAGCACTTCATGCTTCCTGCTGCTGACCAACTTTATGGAGATGCAGATTTCATTAAGGACCATGGTATCCCTGTTATTAATTGGCCAGCAAACTCGCCTGACCTTAACCCTATAGAAAATCCATGGAGTCTTGTAAAGAGGAAGATGTGATATGGCAGACCCAAGAATGCAGAAGAGCTGAAGGCCACTATCAGAGTAACCTGGTCTCTCATAACACCTGAGCAGTGCCACAGACTGATCCACTCCATGCCTCGCTGCATTGATGCAGTCATTCAGACAAAAGAGCCACAACTGAGTATTGAGTGCTGTACATGCTCATACTTTTCATTTTTATACTTTTCAGTTGGTCAAGATTTCTAAAAATCCTTTCTTTGTATTGGTCTTAAGTTATATTCTAATTTTCTGAGATACTGAATTTGGGATTTTCCTTAGTGGTCAGTTATAATCATCAACATTAAAAGAAATAAACATTTGAAATGTATCAGTCTGTGTGTAATGAATGAATATAATATACAAGTTTCACTTTTTGAATGGAATTAGTGAAATAAATTAACTTTTGATGATATTCTAATTATATGACCAGCACCTGTAGTATCAAAACATTAAATTTTATAATTTGTTTTTTTTCTTTCTTATTGGATAAGAATTTTGATCAAGAGTATAACAGTAAAAGTAGTTAACATGTTTTATTATTTTATTTTAATCTTATATAGGTTAAGTTTCTTGATCAAGAGCATAATAATGAGAGTAGATTTTTTTTATATTTTATTCTTTTTTTTATTTATTCAGGTAAAGTGTGTTGATAAAGAGCCTTATAGTAGCATTTTTATTTTATAATTATTATTTTTTAATTTTATTTTGACTAAAAATTTTGATCAAAAGGACAACAGTAAAAGTAGTTTACATTATTTTATTTTTTATCTTATTTTAGTTAAGTGACTTGATCAAGAGCATAACAGTGATAGCATTTTTTTTACTTAAAGAAAAAAAAATATTACAGTTCTTTGTTTGATTTTAAAGATAAAATAAATACATTTACAATTTATAAAACATATAAAGATTTTACTGTAATGAGATTCTGGTGGAAAAATGTTCAATGTACAAATTAATCTGTACATTCAACACTTAAGAAATTTCCACCCAGATTCTTAAATCAAGAACCAGAATGGAAAAGTTTGGTCTTTAATAAAATCCCACTGGATATTTGATCCTGTAAATATGATCGTTCTGATTTGATAACAGGATTGATTCATTCCTGTAGCTCAAACAGGTAGAATAATTACACTGGAAATGCAGTTCAAGTTTCTCTGGATAAAAATGTCTGCCAGAAATGTATTTGAGGAATAAATAATATTTAATTCTGAGGTCTTTTAGATCAGCCGGTGTGAGACTGACCTGACTGTGAACAGCTGAATGTCATTAACATCAGTCGTTTACTGTTTATCTGTAAATGATGATGATGATTAGATTCTCATTACTGTAATAGAGGAATTTATAGTAAATCAGTGTAATTTTATGTAATTTGTAGTCAATTTTAGTAAAAAGTTTATTATATATTTTTTAAATCAGAATAAAATCTGCACCAAAAAAGTAACACAATGAATAGATAAATCAATGAATACAAACTATGTGTCATTATTCTCAATGATGAAACTCATGACTGTAATACAGTAGAATACAATTGAATATAATTTATATACAATTTTAGTAAAAAATAAAAATAAAATAGCATAAAAACAATATATGAATATATGCAGGAAAATACTTTTTAGGATTATTCTTATTAAAAAGTTTAGCATAATATTATAGCAAGTCATTTTATAATACAGGCAAGCATTAAAAAATTAGCATTAAAATAACAGCAAAACCACTACCACAGTTAATTAATGATACAATAAATACTTTAACACTGTTTTCTAGTTGTCACAGATAACAAATATAAAATTAATAGTGTTGTCAAACAATTAATCGCATCCAAAATAAACATTTTTGTTTTCATAATGTGCATATTTATTATGTATATATAAATACAAACACACATAGAGTATATATTTAATAAATCGTGATTAATCGCTTGATGCATTAATTGATAGATTCTGAAGAATTATACTCATATACCATATTTTTCGGACTATAAGTCACACCTGAGTATAAGTCGCATCAGTCCAAAAATACGTCATGATGAGGAAAAAAACATATATAAGTCACACTGGACTATAAATCGTATTTATCTAGAACCAAGAGAAAACATTACCGTCTCCAGCCACGAGAGGGCGCTCTATGTGTTCAGTGTAGACTACAGGAGCACTGAGCAGCATAGAGCGCCCTCTGGCGGCTGGAGACGGTAATGTTTTCTCTTGGTTCATTTCTATCGGTTCATGTCAAATTAATTTTGATAAATAAGTCGCACCTGACTATAAATCGCAGGACCAGCCAAACTATGAAAAAAAGTGCGACTCATAGTCCGGAAAATACGGTATTTAAACTTAGATTATACCTGGATTATAGACAAAATCAACCAGTCAGTCAATCAATTAATGAGTGGTTTGATAATGAGCTGTAATGCACGGTGTGATGTTGACTGTGTGCTGTCACTCACACGTCTGCGCAGACGGTCTCGCTCCTCTCGGACGCCGCTCACGATGGCTTTGGTGCGGTTCAGATCCTCTTCTTTACGGCACAGCATCGCCGTCAGGCTCTCGTTCTCCTCCCGGAGTCCAGCCAGCTCCTTCTCCCAGCGCACTCGCTCCTCACACAGACTGGGGTAGAAGTCACGGCCTAGAGCGCCCTCGATCTCCTCCACCGTCTGCACACACACAGCTTTCAGCATCACATTTCAGCTTCAGACAAATACTGTTCATCTGTGAATCCTGAAAAATAAAATGCTCACGGTTTCCACAGAAATATTGTGCAGCACGACTCTGTTCAACACTGATAATAATCAGAAATGTTTCTTGAGCAGTAAATCAGTATATTATTCAGATTTCTGAAGATCATGTGACACTGAAGGCTGGAGGAATGATGCTGAAAATACAGCGGAGCATCACAGAAATAAATTACACTTTAACACAGATTCACACAGGAAACAGCTGATTTAAAGTGTAATAATATTTCATATTTTATTTGGTAATTTTTGATCAATTTTTGACTGACAACACACCGACAGACTGGTATGAAACAAGCTCTCAGCTTTCAAACGCTGTTTTTTTTAAGAAACTCAAACAATAAATAGCATTTTAATACTCTTAAATGTGTCGTGAGAGATCACTGAATTGCTAAGTTAAAGCAGCACGTGCACTGATTGTCTTTTCATATTTACTGAAAGCATGAAATAAACGTGAATGAACATCATAGGGAATTTTATGTAACGTTTGAGTCCACCGAAGTTAATCTACTCTCCGGCAGACAGCGGATCTGGCGTGATGATTGGTCAGATCGCCTGTCAATCAAACTCTTTGCCTGAGCCAGCCAATCAGACAGCAGTGTGTGGTTACTTTATCTGTCCGGTGTTTTACCTTGATGGCCAGATCGCAGTGTTCGCTGGCCGAGGTCAGCTGCTCGATGTGTCTGTCCACCTCCGCCACAGACAGACTGCATGTGCTCTTCTTACGGCCGCACAGGACGCTCTCCAGACCCGTCAAAACACGCTGCAGCTCCCAGTTCAGGTCACTGCAGTTATCTGGAAAACACACACATCTCAGTGAACCTGGGAATATCTCGCGCTCTATTTTAACAGAGCCATTTATTTACAAAGCACATGAAAATCCATCCAGGAGGCAAATGAAATGGAAAAACCAGAGCTCATTTGATTCAATACAATCGCTGACATGAGCAGATTATTGATCCAGAGCTGTATTAATATTCACAACTGCAGGCAATGTGCTGTCATATATTATCATCATAAACACTTGAGGGAAAAACACTGGATGAGCTTCACACTGAGCCTCCAGAATCTTTAATGACACGATTCTGAAGTTTTAGTTTGGTATGAAGTCAACGACACAGTCTGCACTCAATGAACTGCTTTGTTAAAAATAAAATAAATAAAATATTTTTTTTACTAGTGGGTGCAGAACACTGTAGTTCATTTATGTAAGTGAGGATAGCAAAAAAAAGTAAGCGGTGATATATAATAACTAAAAAGTCTTGAACTAATATTAAACAGAAACAAAATATAATTAATAAAGTCTAATTTAAAATATATTAACTTAAAATATAATACTTTATCAATGATACTAAAAGTCTGAATATAACATTGCAATTTAAAGTTAATTTCCTCTTTTGTAATGCAAAGCTGTTTTAATCATGGAAACAACAAAAAGGCCTGTAGAATCTGAATCTGTCATTTCCTTTCACAGACAGGAGTGATGCATGCTGGGAATGCTCCACAATACACTCGTAATGAAAAACACCATTAGACCGAAGGGACAATGACGGCTGAGGACTTTAAAAGCTTTTGTGTGGAGCGTAATGACTCGATCGAGTGGAAAAACAAAAGAAAGCAGAGAAAAGACGACAATTACGCTCAGCAAAACAGTCTGTCTCTAATTCAGGATACAATAATAGCACAAAATACTACCATGATGCAACACATTTGATTGAATTTGTTAATTATTTTATATTTACATTCATTATTTACAATTTTTTAATTACTATTTTGCATTTAATTGTATTATTTGCATTTGCATTACAACTGAAATACATTTATATTGCATAATGATCATTACTGTAATGTCAATATATTTTTTTGCCTCATAGTAATGAATTTTTTGCAAATGTGCTTAACTGCCATGATGAAATAATGTCATAATAATATGACATTATTTCCAAAAAAGGCATCACATTCAAAAATTTAAATATATTTTGATTCTTTTACGGACATGTTCTTGACAGGCTGAGATTCCGTTCATCATCATCATGTTTCCTGTATGTCAGTCTGCATGAGTTTGGATTTGGAAATATAATAATCCATCAGGTTTGACAGCTTCTCTTACCCATGTCTGCAGTGACCAGTGTGGACTGGTTCTCAGGCAGTGAGATGGACGCCTGGTCGGGGTCCTGATCGACGCTCTGGTCGTCCTCGTTAACTTCCAGCTGGCTGTGACTGAGATCGGAGCGAAGCTCAGAAAACTCATCCTCCTCCCTGAGAAACACACACATTATGATGAATGAGAAGAATCATGGCAGAAAGTGAGATGTTCTGTTGATCCTGTTTTCTTTGTTTTTGTTGTTTTTAAGAGTGTGAACACCAATCTATGGAAGCATGATTCATCCAAAGATAAAATAATAATAATGATGTTTTTTCTCTTTTCCCAGACTTGAAGAGTTAAGATTCTCACTCTCTGTATCCTTTTATAAGACTTGGATCCCTTTTCGGACTGTATTAAAGGCCTCCATTGTGCACCTGTAACTGGCAACATGTAATATTTGTCATCTGTTAGAAGGTTTTTTTTGGGTTATTTACTTATATATTGGTTATTTATATATATTTTACTTAATTTTTTATTGTTTTTTATTTATTATTAGTTTTCCTGTCCATCTGAGTTAATATAAATGGGGGATTGTGGAAGGGATTAACAATGGACAATATCTCAATAATTATGATTATTTCAATCTGTATACACAAAATACTAATAAAAAGATTTGAATAATGTTTTTTTCTAACAATTTAGACTTATTTTCATAATTCAGAGTTTACATCTCACAAATCTGTCTTTTGTGTCATAATTCTGACTTAATTCTTGGAATTCTGACTTTATTCTCGGAATTAAATTAAATTTATGCATTTAGCAGATGCTTTTATCCAAAGCGACTTACAGTGCATTCAGGCTAACAATTTTTACCTATCATGTGTTCCCGGGGAATCGAACCCCCAACCTTGTGCTTGATAGCGCAATGCTCTACCAATTGAGCTACAGGAATTCTGACTTTATTCTCGGAATTCTGCCTTTGTTCTCAGAATTCTGAATTCTGACTTTATTCTTGGAATTCTGACTTTATTCTCGGAATTCTGACTTTATTCTCGGAATTCTGAATTCTGACTTTTCTCTCGGAATTCTAACTTTATTCTCGGAATTCTGAATTCTGACTTTATTCTTGGAATTCTGACTTTATTCTCGGAATTCTGACTTTACTCTCGGAATTCTGACTCTCTACTCTCGGAATTCTGACTCTACTCTCGGAATTCTGACTTTATTCACAGAATTCTTGAGTTTATTCTCAGGCTACGTTTACACTAGTGTGTTTTTGTTTTAAAACACAAAAGTTTTGCTACGGTTGCGCGGGTCATTTACAGTACTTTGGTGTTCCGACCCTGAAAACAGAGACTTTTGAAAATGCAGTAGACCTTATTTTAGTTTGAAAATTCCGGGGTTGCATTTCAGTGTAAATTAAGCAAAACTGAGACTTTTGAAAACGACGGTGTGGCTGTCTACATTCACTCTGCGTATTCTTGATGAACGTGTAAACAATATCATTATGCTCATTGTTGTACCCATAAATATGCATTGGTAGATTCCTCTTTCAACTCCTCCAAGCACATAGACACATCCGCCATCTAAATAAATAGGGTATCTAGCTATACATGTCTATGATTGTACATGCATTAATGATCATGTGACGTGTTTTCAGTGGTGAAGTGTGCATGGAGATAATTTCTGAATTGCAGTGAACACCCCAGTGTAGATGAGGATCGTTTTCATTTTAAAATAAAAAAAACGCACTAGTGTAAAGTACTGACTTTTTTCTCTGAATTCAGATTTCATCCCAACCCAACTTCTTCCCCCATGCACTTGTGAGTTTATATATTAGAATTTGGTCTTCTCTTTTCAAAATTTCTTGTTTTTAATAACTTGCGTTTCAGACTTTTTTTTCCTCAGATGTACGAATCAATTCTCATCTTATATCTCACAATTCTGAGTTTAAATCTTCCTATTTATCAGAATCGCAAGAAAAAAGTGTGTGATAAAATTTGCAAGTATACATTACATTCGTGTAATTGTTTTTTTTTTCCATCAAGGAATAAAATATAACAAAGGTTTTTTTTTTTCCCATGGTGTAATACCAATTAGAAGATCTTATCAAATAAATAAATTGCATTTAGCCACGTTTCTATTTGAGATAATAAAAAGCTACACATTTAAAAACTAATTTCTCCCTAAATACTGCATACAAGAGCTATTTTATCACATGATCAAACTACAGAGTTATGATTCAGGGACGAATATGACAGTCAACAGAGGCCTGGAGTCCTTCGGCATATTCTAATTTCCCTGATGAGGATGCAAAGCCCAAGCTGCTGCATACATATGAGGCGTTTCTAATTAAACACTGCGTGGATCTCATTCACATGCAGCTGGACACATGGTCACCAGTTCACCGCATCTCCATCACACCTCAGTATTCATGAACTGGGGAACGAATCAAGCTATTGTCATGCAGTTCGTTTAGTAAGATGAACCTGATATCATCAGAATAAACGATGAAAGGAGACGCTCATCTCCTGCTGGGTTTCCAGGATAAATGACAAGGTGAGACATGCTTGAGTAACATTTACCTGGACGGAGATTTAAAGGAGCATTAAAGCAGCTGATCTCTGTCATCGAGCATGAGTTACAAAGCTATAAATCATGGTAAGAGGCTTTCCTGTGAAGCTCTGCTCCAAACCCTCGTCAGCTGCCTTCACAGACAACACTTCAGCCAGCATTTACATTGTGCATCTATCCAAAGCCACTTATAAAAGAGAAGCAAAGCTATATGAGAGCTAATAATATTTGTAATGCAATCTAGTTGGAAAATGATATTTTGCACAAAGAAAATTGAGCCATTAAATTTTACATTTACTAATTTATATTTGCATACATTTTTTTACATTGGAATTATGATATTATTTTCATGACATTACTACACTACTTTGCATTTACATTTATTATTTAACATTTTCATTACTGACATTATTTGTAAGAATAATTTTAGATTCACATTGTTTTACATTTGTGTTACATTTACATCTATCTTAATTTTTTTTACTATTTTGCATTTACATATTTTTTTATGATTATTGTTTACATTTATCATTTTAAATTATGGCATAATTTCCGAGCCATTCAAATTTTACATTTATATATATATATATATATATATACAGTGGGGATCGAAAGTTTGGGCACCCCTTGCAGAATCTGTGAAAAATAAGAGAGGTCATACTAAATGCATGTTATTTTTTTACAAATAAATAAATAAATTTGACAAATTTATTATAACATGCATTTAGTATGATCTCTCTTATTTTTCACAGATTCTGCAAGGGGTGCCCAAACTTTCGATCCCCACTGTATATTTTATATATATATATATATATATATACACACACACACACACACACACACACATTTATAATTGCATTATTATGACAGTATTCCCATTACATTATTATTTACATTTACCTTTATTATGTCATTATTTTTATGACAAATAAACATTTTCTTGCCTAATATGTAATAAAACACTAAAAAGTTCATAAATTAGGGCAGTAATTCTTGTAATACCTTTAGTTAGACCTGTTTTTAATTAAAAAACTATTAAGGATCATTATTAAGAATAATGAGATTACTATCAAACTCAAATGCAGTACAGTAATTACAATTATGTGTATAAATTAGTTTAAGTGTCATTACAAAAACATTTAATTTATTATTATTATGCAAATTATAATTCAGTATTTCTTTGTATCTGAGCTGAAGATTTCTGCCGATGTGAAGCAGCTCACAAGGTTTAGGAGCAGAAGAAGAGATGATCGGCGTGTCTCCGGTCAGATGCTGAAGGGTAAAACTCTCCCAGGAGTCTCAGCAAACGAGACCACCGCCGGCGCTGAAGACCAGACCGACCTCAGACAGCTGCACTCACACACACACACACACACACACACACACACACACACACACACACACACACACACACACCCAGTGTGCATGCTTATGTTCCTGCACTGTAAGCTGCTTTGGGTAAAGCATCTGCTAAAAGCATGAATGTGAATGTGTGGTCCAAACACAACTGTTCTCTGAGCACATGTGTGCAGCACATAGTTTACTAATGTTTGTGTTTGTGTGTGTATTTTTATGAGTGTGTGTGTGTTGTGAGGAACAAATGTCCGGCTGTGTCGATTAGAAAAGAAATGTGTGTTTACATTTTCCCAGCCGACTAAAATGAGCACTAATTTTGCAGAACTAATGACTGGATGAGCAGGACTGAAGATTGTGCTTTGTTTTAATAATCAGTATTTATTACAGTCAAATCAATTCAGCTGTGCAGCACTTTTCACAACACTCATCGTTTCAAAGCAGCTTCACTAAAGTTGTACTGTCTGTAATGCTTTAGTGCTTTACTATAAAGAGCCGGCGATATTATGATAAAACAGAGATGATCTGGATTCAGATGCAGCTATAGTGTATCTATAGTGTTGTGGAGCACATATATCAGTGCAGCAGTGAGCAGAGTTGAATATTAGTCGATTTTGCTCAATAAAGAGATTAAAATATCTATTTAGAGATTACCAAATATGGCAACACTTCACTTAAAGCCTTTATATATAATGCATTATTAATTAAAGTAGTCTTAATGTATTAATTGTGTCTTGTAATGCATCGTATAATGCATTGTATGATCTCATGAATAATTGTAACCACTGTTATAATACATAATGTGCATCTATCTCACTGTTACACCTTCAGAAAATAAATAATGCATTAAAACACAAATAAAAATTTTAAGTGTCTCTGTGTGTTTGAGTTTAAGAGTGTGTGTGCAAGCAGGTGGTGTGTGTGTGTGTCACTGTGAGTGTTTGAGTGTGTGCATGCATGCATGTGGTGTGCGTGTGTGAGAGAATTTGTGCATGGATGTAGTGTGTGTGTGTGTGTATGCATGTGGTGTGCATGTGTATGCATGTGTGTCTTCGTGAGTGTTTGAGGTTGTGTATTGCATGCATGTGGTGTGCATGTGTGTGCATGTGCAAGAGAATGTGTGCATGCAAATGGTTTTTGTGTGTGTGTGTGTGTGTGTGTGTGTCTCTGTGAGTTTGAGTGTTTGTGTGCATGCATGTGGTGTGCATGTGTGTGTGAGAAAATGTGTGCATGCATGTAGTGTGTTGTGTGTGCATGTGCGAGAGAATGTGTGCATGCATGTGGTGTGTGTGTGTTTCTCTGTGAGCGTTTGAGTGTGTGTCTGCATGCATGTGTTGTGCGTGTGTGCATGTGTGAGAGAATGTGTGGATGCATGTGATGTGTGTATGCATGTGATGTGTGTGTGTGTTTCTCTGTGAGAGTTTGAGTGTGTGTCTGCATGCATGTGTTGTGCGTGTGTGCGTGTGTGAGAGAATGTGTGCATGCATGTGGTGAGTGGGTGTGTGTGTGACCTGATGGTGGCTCCCTGCAGCAGGTCTATCTTCTTGTTGAGTTCAGCAATGATGCTGTGCAGCTCTGTAATTCGCTCCTCATAGCGCAGTGTCGTTTTCTCCTGAACATCCTCATTCTCCTGCAGCAAATGAGACTCCTCACACTGCGTGCGCGCACACACACACACACACACACACACAGTGAGACAGAGATTATTAATGCAGAATTACACTGAGAAAAACTGCAAGGTGAGACGAACAAACACACATGCTGTGAACACATACACACACACAAACAAACACACAGGGTGAGACATGCAGAACACCTGCAGAAACACACACACACACAGTATGAATGAGAAAAATCATCACACACACACACACATACAGACTTTAGATTATTTTAGATCTCATAGACTTCCATTGTTTTTCAAACAGATTAATGATATTTGCTCTTTGCTAACACAAACCTGCACATCATCAGATCTACAGACAAATCTACAGTCCTCACAAGTCACTTGTCATGATATTTCACTACATTTTTTAAAACATTTGACCATAAAACAAACATGTACATACACACAAACACAAGAACAACACCATAAACAAGTGAAACGAGAAATTAAATGGTTCAGTAAAATCATACGCAGTGCTGTATCTCAGCTGCATTTGTATTGAGCTACTGTAAAAATGTCTGAACAAAACAGAAAAGCTGTATTATAATATGTTATTATATAGTTTGAAAAATGATTAAGAAAAATGATTAAATATAAATATATATTATATACATATAAAGTTATATGTAACCTTCACATGTAGTTCAGGTCACAGGAATATTGAATTGATTTTATATATATTATTTATTATTTGCATGTGTCTATGTATTTATATAATATATTGTCATGAGTGTATGTCAAAGAGAACAAAGTTGCATTTTCTAAATACTGAGCGATACTACTGCACGTCTTCAGTCAACAAAGAGCACCGCTTGATTAAAGGCAAACTCTTGTCTCTCGCTCTTTCTTCTTTACAAAAAGACAATTCTCATGCTTTCTGATGATGAAGAGCTCCGTAAGAAACTTCTTCAATAGATATGTGTGTGTGTTCTTCTACAAACACACACACACACACACAGCATAAAACAAACTAGTGACACAACACAACAAACAATCCAACCTGAAGTTCCACAGCAGCTCCACACATCAGATATCACCTTTAATAATGTTTGTAGGCAGATAGATAGAGAACTTGTTATGCCGCAATTATGTCTTGTCACAATTTTTGACTTGGTATGTCGTTATTTTGACTTTTTATGTCAATTTCGAATTTTGAAGTCAAAATTATGATTACCAAAGCATGGTTTTGTTTTCTTACATGGCAGAAATATGCTTGAAATATTTTTAATGTATGAAGGTGGAGCTGCATTTTAGTGAGTGACCTGAAACTGCTGGTTTGTCCTCTATTAGCTACTAACAGCAAAACCATAGTAAACACAGCCCTTAACTCAACACTACTGAACTGACACTGAATTAAACACACGTTCAAAGTGAGTCCATCAAACGGATTGATCACGAATAAATTAATCTGAGCGGCTCCGAATGCAGGAGGAAGTAGATCCCAACTTCTGGATGACACCCCCCCCCACACACACACACACCCACACCGACACCCACACACACCCACACACACACACACACACACACTCAACCTAACATACACATACACGCTAACACACACACACACACCGACACACACGCTCACACAAATGCACACCGCACACACACGCTCACACCCGCACACACACACGCACACACACACACACATTCTCTCTCTCTCTCTCTCACTCACACACACACACACACACACACACACACACACAAAGGCAAGGCAAGTTTATTTACATAGCACATTTCGTACACAATGGTAATTCAAAGTGTTTAACATAAAATAAAGTAAAATAATCATGAATAAAAATAATAAAAATAAATACAAGCAATTTTAAAACTTTGTAAATGATTTAAAAATTGACTTATTTAAAATGAATTTAAAACAGTTTAAAATAGAAAATGATTTTACATAAAATACGGTGAATTCGTAAAATATAGTGCAATCAGTTCGGACATCGCTCAGTGCTCATTCAACAAATGCACAGCTAAAAAGATGCGTTTTAAGTCTAGATTTAAATGTGACTAGTGTTTTAGCACATCTGATCTCTTCTGGAAGCTGATTCCAACTGCGGGCAGCATAGTAACTAAAGGAGGACGCCCCTTGTTTTGTGTGAACCCTTGGTATTTCTAACTGACTCGATCCTAGTGATCTGAGTGGTCTGTTAGGCACATATCTGCAATATATTTCGGTCCTAGGTCATTTAGTGACTTATATATGAGTAAAAGTACTTTAAAATCAATCCTAAATGTAACTGGAAGCCAGTGTAAGGACCTGAGGACTGGTGTGATATGCTCAGATTTTCTGGTTCTGGATGAGCTGCAGCTGTCTAATGGTCTCTTGGGAAGAACCCATTACAATAGTCCACCCTGCTGGTGATAAAGGCATGAACAAGTTTCTCCAAGTCTCGACTGGAGACAAAACATCAAATTCTTGCAGTGTTTTTAAATGATAGTATGCTGATGTAGTTACTGCTTTGACATGACTACTGAAACTAAGGTCTGTCTCCAGAATCACACCAAGATTCCTGACTTGATTTTTAGTTGTTTGACAAACACACGAGCATGCACACACACTTGTGCACGCACACGCAGATACACACAATTACATGCACACACACATACTGTATGTAATTCACATTTTTTATATATTTCAAATATAACTGCTATAATATACAAATGTATTTTTTATGTAACATATACAGAGATTTCTTATGTACATATTTTTATATTTAATCTAATTGATATGATATGATAAATAAATTATACAAAGTATGTCTATATGTATAATTTCAATATTTATATAGATTATTATATCATTTTTTCCTAAATTAATAACAAAAGCAAACACACAGAAAATTATAATACATTTTTTTTTTACTTTTTTTTAAATAGCAAGAACTGCCTTCATCTCTCTCTTTATATATAAAACAATTACATTAAAATTATATTTTCTCATTTTTTAGTTAATGAAAATAATACAAATCATTGTAAAATATACCAACACACACATATAAAAATTGCATATTTATGTAACAATATATATTATAGTACATCATTTTTTTCTTATATATTTCTTATCTTATTTAAACAGGATGTTCTATTTATTTGTATGTATTTTTATGTTTATTAGAGTATCATGTCATTAGGTTAGAAATGTACAAATATAATAAAAAATACTGAGTTGGGTCTCTTGCGTTGTAAATGATTGAGTCTTTCACATCAGTCTTTCATGAGCCTTGATTTCAGATGCACAGCAAGGCAGCTTTTGGATCAGAACTAGACAAAAGGCCGAGAACGGAGATGCCAAACGTAACCGAAGATCAGCTTGACAGCGTGTGTTTTCACTTTTCACATGTGTTTTTACATTAAGCGGATGTGTCACGAATAACCAGCACACCGTTGATTCTCTGCTCTAATTTCTGTACGCTGGCTGATGTTTATGGCTGTGTTTCAACAGCTAGTTATTCACACTGGAAACAATATGTGCTTTGTTTCAGAAGAGGACTCAGAAACATGTGGGACTGCTTGATGAAAAGTGTTGCTTTTGAGGAAACACACAAGAGTGTATTGAACACAATGAGAACGGACCCTCTTAACAGCACTCTCTGAAATAGGCTGCAGGTCAAAGGTCAAGAATCCTTCAGGCTGAGGTCAAAGCTCAAGATTGAAGCATGTGCCTAAGGCCACATCTTTCAGGGTTGTTCCTTTCACATTTTTCAGTCTCAGTTATTCCTTCATGAATACTACAAATATGCCTACACCTTTTAGACATCGGGCTTGCACGTAAAGTTTGGTTTGACATACAGCTGTTTCGTACAGAGAGGAAGAGAAGGAAACTGTGACAAGATGAGATTGATCTTTGCCACATAACCCAGAAACAAACAAAAAAAATCACAAATATCCTAATGCATCTGACAGAAAGAATTCACAAGGATTTATGTTTGAGTGCCTCAATCAATAGAAATGTGGAGTTCAACACCCATTAAGTACACCAATAAAATAAACTTTTCAGCCATAACTTTCAGATAGGCTTTTTGATTTTTTGTTTGAACTATTGTAGCCTGATAACTATTTATTATAATTCATTCAAATAAATTCTATTTTGCCACCCAACTGTGTCTGAATTGCATTCAGGAGCACATAAGCTGCTGCATTATATTTCTCATCAGCGAAAGTAACAACAAGGTGCAGGTATACACCATTAACACACGCATCTCTTTCTCGCTCAACAGTTAATTCCAATAAATGCTATAACTCATTCAAATAAATGTAATCTTACTCCACTACTTTATATATTTGTAAGCTCTGTCTTATTTAAAGCGAGTAGAATGCTAAATATGAAGTTGTAACTGATGAAAATAACCGTCATCTTTATCGTTCCGGTCAAATATTGCAGCGCAAATATTATCCATTCACATCTTTAATATGTGAATGCTGACAAATGACCATGGGATAATCAACGGCTAGATGTGCATTTGAATGATTTGAATGCACTTCGCTGCGCATCGGGTGGTCCTTCGCCTCCGCGGTCTAAAAACCCTCCCTGCTACACAAAATTACTAAATAAATATAGATAAAAAAAAAATGAAAGAAGATACACGCCCTCTTTCCTAAACCCCGCCCCTAAGTACAAATCAGATGCCAGCAAACTGAGCCTCACAAATGATTGACAGGCAGAGAGCGTTTCTGATTGGCTGCTTTCCAGCTTCTGTTTCAGAGCCTCAGGCTTCCTGTTCCTGTGAGATCTGTCAGACAGCAGTGACAGCATCTGTAACACAGACTAGACTGAAATCTTTTAATTATCACCACTCAACGAGGTCTGAAGAACGGTGTCCAATAGTCATGTGATGCTGATAGCGACAGATGATGATGGGAGATAGACCACGATGGTCCAGATGTGCTTTTCATGCATGTACACCAGACAAATTAGCTGTCAGATTGAGAATCACATCTATGTGTCACAATAAATGCCTGCGCAACCAATTACAGACATCCCGCGCTGGCAAAATAAGATTTGACCTATAGGCAAAAAAGAGAGAGAAAATTTTGAATTTTGAATGTTGAATATCAGGTTTTCATAAAAAATGAGTTCATTAAGCCCTCGTCTAGCGATCCCAATGCTCCAAACAGTAAGTAAACATTTAAAATGATCTCTATTTGTATGTTTTCTCCTTTCTCCTTTGTATGCTTGCCTCTCACTGACTGAATATTTGGTCTTCAAAAAGAGGATACGACAAGAAATCAGTGGTTAAGTTGTATTTCAACACTGTTCCAGAACAGTTCAAACCAAATATTCAGATGTGTGCAGTGTATTTTACGGAGGATGAGGATGTTTCCTGAACCAGTAGCCTGCAATTCGTCTGTGTCTGTTTCTACGAAGTTGGGCAGTTCAAACTTTGCAAGGCCTGGTGCTTCTGACTCACAGTCTGTAAGTACGTTTTTTTATATTTAAATAGTTTCCCAATACTGATTCAAACGTGAGTTTTGAGCAGTGTAGAATATTGCTTGTTTTTAGTTGTTTCTCTGATATAGACATGGTTTAGGTTTACAAACAGCAACGCAAAGTACAAGTCATTATAATCAGTAATTGTGTTCCCACTGGATGCAACAAATGTCTCGTTTGTAATGGGTTTTATTGGTTTTGTCTCGTCTGATGTCTGGATCGTGAACAAATCAAAACGGCCAATCAAAACGCACTGGACAGCTGGCCAATCAGAAAACACCTCGCTTTTCAGACCAATGAGCTTTGTAAAAATCTACACGTTTCAGAAAGGAACAATAATGCACATGTTTTTGAACCTTAAACTGCATAAACACATTGCATTACACCAAATACACAAAATAATGTTCTTTTTAGCAGCATCATATGACCACTTTAAATGGTTTAACTTGAAATAAAAATATAATTAAAAATTAATATTAAAAACGATATATTAATTTTAATATATATTAAGTATAACGATATAAATGTATCTGTTTTTATTAAAATGGAAATATAAAAATATAAATTAATTCAAACTATAATTAAAAACTATTATTATAAACAAACAAACAAACACTGATCATAACAAAACTTTCTGACTTTCCTTTATTGTATAGTGGACATTATAATATTATAACCCCATGTTCATGATTATCTGATGTCACTTGATCATATATTTAATCGTTTTATGTTTTATGATGATCGTTGCTATTTTAAAATCATTTACAACCCCCCCCCCCCACACACACACACACTTTTAATGACGTTATTAATTATTAGCTATTTATTGACCCACATACCCCAGTTTGTGGCTTTAAGTGATGTCAAAAAAAGCAATGTAATTTTATAGCAAGTAATTAGATTTTCATTAAAGATTACAAATGCAAACAGATTTTTTCCTTTTTGATCACATGCAGTGATGAATAGATCACAGTAAGACCAGGAGCAGCTTCAAGAAAGGAAGTGGAGCTGATTGTGTTCTCTGGATGCACTGCAGTTTTGTTGTGTGCAAACATCTTGTGTGCCAGGATCCGACAGCGGTGTGTGTGTGTGTGTGTGTAGTGACCTGTGCTTTGGCCAGTCTCTTCTCTAGTGAGTCTCTCTCTCTCTCGGTCTGCAGCAGCCGCTGGTTGAGCTCCACCACATCACCCTTCAGAGACGCCAGCGCAGCCACATGCAGCTGCGCACACACACACACACACACACACACACACACAGGTATACAATCAGAACCTGCACAGTCTGTTTCTCTGGTGAGCTTGGACTTTATATAGACATCTACTGTTTAGAAGTCTGCTCTGCAATTATTATGTTATTATTTATTATTTAATGTTTTTAATGGAAGTCTCTTCTGCTCATCAAGGCTGCATTTATTTGATCATAAATACTGCAAAATTCTGAAATATTTTAAAGAGTTAAAACATCTGTTTTCTGTGTGAATCTGTGTTAAAGTGTAATTTATTTCTGTGATGCTCCGCTGTATTTCCAGCATCATTCCTCCAGTCTTCAGAGTCACATTATCTTCAGAAATCAGAATAATATGATGATTTACTGCTCAAGAAACATTTCTGATTATTATCAGTGTTGAACACAGTCGTGCTGCACAATATTTCTGTGGAAACTGTGATACTTTGTTTTTTCAGGATTAATTTCACAGATTAATAGAAAGATCAAAAGAAAAGCATTTTTTGAAATAGAAAACTTTTGTAACATTATAAATGTCTTTACTGTCACTTTTGATCAATTTAATTCTTTCTTACTGAATTAAATAATCAGTTTCTTAAAATCTTACTGACCCATGTGAGTGAACATCATCATCATCATCATCTAAACAGATCTGACAAAACTATAATTACATGTAAAATGATTTTGCACAGGAAACACACACACACTGCTGGCATCAGCAGCTAAAGATGAAATCAACCTCCACTTGAATTCTACAGTGGATCTGTGATGTCTCCTCAAATCTATTTCACACCTCAGCAGAGAGAAAGAAAGAAAATCCTGAGTGCCAACACACACACACACACACACACACACCACCTCTTTGAGAAAAACTCTTTCACACACCATCAGCATCTGGCACGAAAACACTGCATTCAGTGTGTGTGTGTGTGTGTGTGTGTGTGTTGCACTGAAAGGGTTCAGCTCAGGCTAAAACGGTTTGTTTAGGACTATATATATTTTCCCACATACTATTAAATGTTGACCATTACAGTAAATCAACAACTAATTCACTACCGACAACTTCGCAAAACTGTTAAACTCGTTTTCTAATTATTCATTTCATCTATGAGTACGAAGTGCATGAGGAATGACACATTTGCTAGTGTTGTTTTTACAGAAAAAATAAAACAAATACATATGAAATGTAATAAATCGTATAAAGATAATAAATTGTGCTAATCTGCCAATGCAATACACTACACCAATAAACAAATGTGTTAACGCTTCTGTTAGCTCCACACAGACACAGCCTTGTCAAGGAGTAATAAACTATGTTTTTTTTTTTTTTAGGAACAAATAATTAAACTAGCTTTATGTGCATTTGCTATCATTAACTCGAGCATGCATTTCATCCAAGATGGCAGAGGATTTTTTTTATTTTAAATATATAACATATAATACATAATAATATATACAATGCAAAAAAAAAATTTACATTAAAATTTAAACTAAAATAACTATAAAACAAATAACACAAACAGAACAACAACAAAAAGCCTAACCGGTTATTTGTCTTGTATTATCCAACTGAATAAAACACACATTTCTTTAGAGGCCGATATGTTTACGGTGAGAATCTGCTTCCTGTAAGAGTTTCCTGTCCTTCATCCGTGTCCTGAATCACTGTCCGCTCGTGATTAAAGAAACACCTGGAAAATTCCTGCTGTGCGGAGCGTGACGCTGAGCACAAATCAAACACAGCTGGAGCTTCAGTGCACCGCTGGTATAAAAACAGCTCTGTCTCTTAATAAAGAGACACTTACACACTCAAGCCCGACCTTATAAAACATTCATGGACTCACGCTTTAATAGAAAAGCTCAAATGTTAGGTGGAAAAAGCCCCATGTGAGAAGGGATGTAATATTACATTTGTACAGAAATGATTCATTACTGAAGATGAAGACAAAGTCATTTGGTGTCAAACAAACCAAATTAATGAAATGGGATTTGACTGATTGACACATTTAAAACCCTTAAATAACTACTCCAGGTTCAACATGAGTGTATCTATTGGACTGTAACTGAATTGTTTTTTTAACTTTTAAATAGCATTAAAGATTTTCTCAAAATCTGATGATCTGTTTATAAATATAAATCGTTCACAGATAGTAGCAGGGATATTTTCAAATAGAAAACAAATACTAAATTAACTTAACTTTATAAAATAAACAAAACAAAAATCGAATAATTATCTGATGTTCGAATAAAGAAGAAATAGTAAGAATAAAAAAAATCTCATTTAATACAGTTGCATATGCAAGTAGAATATTATTAGATGTTTAAATAGTAAAATTGCTAAATTAAATTAAATAAAATTTTTAATAAAAACAATTCTAAATCAATACAGCTGACTACAGTGCATTATTAGATTTTCATGCTATACAAATATGATTATTTGAGTAGCATATACGAGTAGACAATTAGCAGATTTGCAAATATTACAGAAATAGTACAATTACAAAAATTAATTAAGAATTGAATTATTAATTTTTAATTCTAAATCAATAATAAATAAAAAAGAATAAATAATTGATGTAAACCATGAGAAAAATGTTTAATTATTCCATAAAAATAGTCAAAAATATTGATTACATCCTAAAATATAGTTTGTTGGTCATATGCTCTTAATAGATGTAAAGTACGAACAAAATATGCTTTAAAAATGTTTTAAAAACTAGGTTTTTGGTTAAAAAAATTTACACTTAAAAATATTGAGTGAAATTTAAAGCTGTGAAATAAATAAATAAAAATTACATAAATATTCTGAATTCTTAAACACTTGGACAGAAATGTATCAAAAATATTATGTATATCCTAAAACTTTAAATTGTTAGTCAAATACTAGTTTACTTTCATGAAATAAACTTTATGTTTAACTAAAATTTACAAATTTTAACTAATATGATAATTATAAGCTCAGTTTAACACATTTAACTCCCTCAAAATCAGTGTAAAAATGCAAACCAATCATAAATACACTTCCACATTGATTTTGTTTCAATAAAAGACATCATTAATAAAGCATGTGCCGCTTCAGTCATTTCATGTCCTGAGTTAAAGCTAAATAAAGTGGATAAATACAAGAAGTAGTTTTTGCTTATTTTGCACATATTCTTCACTGACCTGAACATCTTTGTTTTAATTTACAGTATCTGCAAACAAATGATGCTTTGCTTCTTACAACTAACTTCAGAGTGAAATGATGTGATTAAATGTCTTTATAAATGCTATGTGCTTTGATAGTTTGTTACGGAATCCAAAGATTTTAGGGGTGTTGAAATTAATTAATTCGTTAATTTATTCATTAATCGTTGCATTCTCTCAGTTACTGAAAGTGCTTTTGTTTGTCTTTTGCCATCTTTATTACTTTATATTTGCTTGTGTGTTTTAAAGCAATATTTAGTTGGTTAATTTTTTATTACAATTGTTTTGATTTATTATTAATTTAAAAAGTAAATGCACAAAATAAATGTGCACAATAAAAATGCACAAGTGATATAAAATGAATATAAAAATGTAGTCATGTTCCCTAATATTGAAAATTGAGGATGAGATGTAATATTAATGCACAGCTGTATTTCCAGCATCATTCCTCCAGTCTTCAGTGTCACATGATCTTCAGAAATCAGAATAATATGATGATTTACAGCTCAAGAAACATTTCTGATTATTATCAATGTTGAACACAGTTGTGCTGCTCAATATTTCTGTGGAAACTGTGATGCATTTTATTTTCTAAATTCACAGATGAATAGAAAGGTCAAACGAACAGTATTTGTTTGAAATAGAAATCCACAATAACATTATAAATGTCACTTTTGATAAATTAAATGCATTTTTAAAACTGACCCTTACATTTTGAATGGTGATATAGAGTATATAGATATGAATATAGTTGGTGTTGACTGACTGAAATGGTAATAAACAGAGAAACACACACACACACACACACCTACCTACACAGGGCTCCCGAACTGCCAATATGAGACTTTACATAATGCATTAAATTTGGGAAAGACTAACAAGCCGTTACATAATAAACACAGCAACTTCAGAAGCAGTTCAGTTGAGCTCTGCAGCTGCTGCTGGATCATGACGAATCACACACACACACACACACACACACTATCCTCTCACCTCTGACTGTCACTGATATGCCGTCTCTCTCTGGTGTGTGTTGCTTCTGCTAAACTTCAGACGAAAGAATCAAGTATCCGATCATCATCTGCACTTCTAGTCACGGTTCGTTCTCATATGAATATTATAAAGTCTCCTATAGTGGACTACGTGTGCTCTGCGTCCTTCCCTTCCTTTGGATATTTACGCTGGCCTTTCCTTCCTGTCAGGATAGGGAGGGATCGTTTCTGTGGGTGAGGCCTTCATTATTCTCTGCTGTCTTAAAAGTATATATGAAGACTTTGGTTCAAAAACGCCATAAATTTCATTTTTAAGAAAAGGTTTCCCTCAAAATCTATATTGTATCTGGTCGGAATTGAAAAGTCAATTTTTTATTTTATGCAAAATGCGATGTTCACAGAGTTATTAAATAGTTTTCTCCTCTTTTTTTCCAAACTGCAACAAGCTCCAGTTTCCCTTTTTCGCAGAATCTGATATCCACTCATCCAATCACAGCGCACCATTCCATGCACTGTACACAGTATGAACCAATCACAGCGCACCATTCTCACACTGTAAACAGTATGAACCAATCACTGCGCACCATTCCATGCACTGTAAACAGTATGAACCAATCACAGCGCACCATTCTCACACTGTAAACAGTATGAACCAATCACTGCGCACCATTCCACGCACTGTAAACAGTATGAACCAATCACAGCGCACCATTCCACGCACTGTAAACAGTATGAACCAATCACAGCGCACCATTCCAGACACTGTAAACAGTATGAACCAATCACAGCGCACCATTCTCACACTGTAAACAGTATGAACCAATCACAGTGCATCATTCCCCGCACTGTAAACGGTATGAACCAATCACAGTGCACCATTCCCCGCACTGTAAACGGTATGAACCAATCACGGCGCACCATTCCACTCAGTGTAAACAGGATGAAACAATCACAGCGCACCATTCCACCCACTGTAAACAGTATGAACCAATCACAGTGCACCATTCCCCGCACTGTAAACAGTATGAACCAATCACAGCGCACCATTCCACGCACTGTAAACATCAACAACCAGTCACAGTGCACCATTCCTCGCACTGTAAACAGTATGAACCAATCACGGCGCACCATTCCATGCACTGTAAACAGTATGAACCAATCACTGCGCACCATTCCACGCACTGTAAACAGTATGAACCAATCACTGCGCACCATTCCACGCACTGTAAACATCAACAACCAGTCACAGTGCACCATTCCCCGCACTGTAAACAGTATGAACCAATCACTGCGCACCATTCCACGCACTGTAAACAGTATGAACCAATCACTGCGCACCATTCCACGCACTGTAAACATCAACAACCAGTCACAGTGCACCATTCCTCGCACTGTTAACAGTGTGAACCAATCACAGTGCACCATTCCCCGCACTGTTAACATTATGAACCAATCACAGCGCACCATTCCACGCACTGTAAACATCAACAACCAGTCACAGTGCACCATTCCCCGCACTGTAAACAGTATGAACCAATCACGGCGCACCATTCCATGCACTGTAAACAGTATGAACCAATCACTGCGCACCATTCCACGCACTGTAAACAGTATGAACCAATCACTGCGCACCATTCCACGCACTGTAAACATCAACAACCAATCACAGCGCACCATTCCATGCACTGTAAACATTATGAACCAATAACGGCGCACCATTCCATGCACTGTAAACAGTATGAACCAATCACAGCGCACCATTCCACGAATCTCGTCAGTAAAGCCGGTTCTGTGATGAATAAAACAGGTAAATCTACATCACGTGCTTTCAGATGGAAATTATTCAGATGCATTTAATACACAGAGCCATAGATCACTAACAAGCTGCGCTAAATCACATTAATTAGATAAATCACATTTGATTATGAACGCGATATTGTTTATTATATAAAACTGTATAATAAATCTTTGAAAATCAAAACCTGGATTTAAATTTTTTGTGTTATTTTAACCTAAAGATGTTATGTGAAAGTTTGAAACAGAAAATAGTGGTTTTCATCTGGGCACTTTCTTGGTAAAGAAAACAGATTTTTACTCAAATAAATCAAAAAGGTATTTATTCATATACAAACTCTTCATATACAATAGTAGTCGAGAGATATTTAATAGCAACTGCCTAAATTGTAATACGTTTTTATTCAGCGTTAAATTAATCAAAAGTGACAGTAAATACATTTAAAATGTTACAAAAGATTTCCATTTCAAATAAATGCTGTTCTTTTAAACTTTTTATTCATCTGTGAATCCTGGAAAAATTATATGTTCCATAGTTTCAACACTGATAATAATCAGAAATGTTTCTTGAGCATTAAATCATCATATTATTCTGATTTCTGAAGATCATCTGACACTGAAGACTGGAGGAATGATGCTGAAAATACAGCGGAGCATCACAGAAATAAATTACATGTTATAATATATTCACATAGAAAAGAGCTACTTTAAATTGTAATAATATTTCACAGTTTTTAACTTCATTATTGATCATATAAATGCAGATACAAAATTTCAGATAACTTAAAACAGACAACACAGAATTCCAGAAAACACATTTCTCATTTCATTTAACAATTTCTATTATAATCTAACTGTCCAGGTTTCATGAATTCAATTGATTTGACATGCTTTAAATTTAAAACACATAAAATTAAAATTTAATTAAACCATGGAAAACAAAATTAATTTGGGGAAATTAATACATTTCATCAGGCCTGATTATTGTTGGAATTGTAACTTATTAAACTTGTTAATAAGTTATTAACTTAAAAATAAAAATTATAAGGCTCTATTATTGCTTAAATTTTTAATAAATTATTGAAAGCTTTACTGTTTTTTGACCAAATAAAGGAAGCCTTGGTAAGCAGAGGAGACTTCTTTCAAAAATATTAAATAAATCTCAAACTGATAGCGTATATAGCTTAATGATGACAAAATAAATGTAAACAACAATGGCTGAAATTAAAAGTTTTTAATTAACACACGGAGGAAGTGCAACTTCAGGCTTGAGTTCCTGCAGCTATTAACATGTAACATCAGACCTCAAACACTCATGCTGAGGCTGAGGTCAAAGGTCGTGACCTGAGGTCAACACGCTGGACATCAAAGATAACGTTTTTTTTTTTTAGAGGAAAACAATGTTTAAGTTGTATGAGAGGTTTCATGTTCACATCATTCTAAGAAAAATCTAACTTTCAGGAATCAATCAGGGAACTCTAAATTCAACAAATCAGAGCCATATGATTTCTAAAATGAACAGAATCATAGAAACTAGTCATAAGAGTGGAATTTACAGTATAGTGAAAAATTCATAGGGCCTTATTATTGTTAATATTTAAATAAATTAGTAAATTTTTATTAACTATAATTTTATTTGTATAAAAATTAACAAAAATACAAAACAGAATTTGGGGAAAAATAAAACTAATATATATAAATTTAGTTTAAATCAATTGATAAGACATGATTTTTTGATTATTAAAATTCAATTGCACAATTTAATTGCAATCCAGAGAAAAATCTTACCGGAAATTTGGGGGAAAACATAAAACATTTCCAATTATGGTTAAAACTGTTATTTATTTATTTTTATTAATGATTAAACTGTTAAAGCTTGAAGAATTCAATTGATCAGATATACAGGTTTATTAAAAGTTCATTTAACTATTAAAATGGAATCCCCCCAAGAAATAAAACATAAAACCCGGTTTCTGAGATAGATAGATAGACACAGACAGACAGACAGACAGACAGATAGATAGATAGATAGATTCATTAAAATGGAATCCAGGTGAAGATCATAATATAAAATCAATTTACAATCAGAAGATGCTCTGAAAAACTCAAGGTAAAAGTAAACTTTGTATTTAATTTGCTGGCATCTAAAAGAACCTAACCGCATCTGCCTCAGAACGAGTGTTCACGTGTTTCCCACCGGAGGAATGCTGGCAGAACGTAAACAATCCGACACTGAAGATTCCCTTCAGGAACAGGATCTCCACCCCGCTGGTCAAACACCAGAAGAAAACGCTTGACGAACAACAATAACAGCAGCGCGGAGGGTCATTTCCATTTCACAGAACAAACATTCCCCGGTCAGAATGAGTTCTAATGAGTTTCTCTGTTCATTAGTGCATCTGCATCTAATCAAAGCTCCACCGAATCTAATTAGCTTTGCTCTGGGTAAATAACAAGAGAGCGAGAGCAAAGATCTAAATCATGTTATCAGATCTACCTCTGATAAGTTTCTAAAACATGTTTTTAATCAGACAGGAATGGTTTCTCTTCTAAATGCGAAACACAGAGTCATAAATAAAGATGCTGAAGCTCAAAGCTCATTAAGAGCTGGACGACCTGCTCCTTCAACACGGCACGTAAAACTAAAGCTGTACAACTGCATCGGCATCAAACTGCATAATATCCACATTCTGCCGAATATAAGAGTGTTACATAAAGATCAGGTGGTTGATGCTGGTGCTGGAGATGAAACATGAATCACATGAGTGAGCGATGATCTTACACATGCCTGAGTAACTGAGCACTGAAATAACAGCAAGGATACCGACATCAGTCACAGCGCAGAGACGCTAACACGCTGCCTCAAAACTGCTCTAAACTAAACAGAAACTAAAACTGCCAATATGTGGTGGCTTAATGAGTCATTGATTCATTCGATGAATTGTTCAATCCACTGATTTGTTTAGAAATTAATTTAATTATGAAACTAAATCCACCAATAGGTGTTGGTTTAATGAGTGAGTCTTTGAGTCATTCATTCAACAGATTCATTTAGAAATGACACTTTAAATAAGAAACTAAATAAAGCAATATAGGGTGGCTTTAAGAGTTGAGTCACTGAGTCATTCATTCAGTGAACGAGTGAGTCATTGAATCATTCATTCAATTAATTACTCAATCCACTGATTCATTTAGAAATGATACTTTAATTATGAAACTATATCCACCAGTAGGTGTTGGCTTAAGGAGTGAGTTATTCATTCAATAGATTTTAGAAACGATACTTGACATATGAAAGTAAACGCACCAATATGTGGAGCATAGAGTCATTCATTGATTCAATGAACTGTTCAATTCACTGATTTGTTTAGAAATTATTTAAATGTGAAACTAATACCACCAAAATGTGACTAAAGCAGTAAGTGATTCATTCAACTGATTCATTCAGAAGTTATACTTTATATATGAAACTAAAACTGCCAATAGGTGGTCGCCTAATGAGTCAATGATTAATTAAAACGGCTGATTTATTTAGAAATTATAATTCAAATATGAAACTAAAACCACTAGAAGGTGGAGGTTTAATGAATGAGACATTGACTCAACCGATTCGCTAAAACAACTGATTCCTTTAGAAATTAAACTAAATCTGCCAAAATGTGGTAACCTAATGACAGAGTCATTCATTTAACTGATTCACTTAGAAATTACACTGTAAATATGGAACTAAAATACACGGTGGCCAATCATTAATTTCACTTAAGAATTGATTACTTTGAATCAATTATTCATCTGATGCATTCAGAACTGATTGATTTAGTTTCATTTGCAAAACAGAGCAAAAACAGACAATATTGTATAACTCAAAATATAACTTGCATTATTAACTTCTTATTTATATAAAATCAATAGTGCATTGTGCTGATATTCAGGAAAGAACAGCACACTTGGTTGTGTAATTCTGCATAACTATATCATAAATACAAAAGACAAAATCTCATACAGTGGCGATAAAACAGCAATTATGATATCACAGATGCATATTGCACACACCTGTTTTATAATAAATCAAATACTATACACATAATAGACAATAGATAATAGAGTTTAGTAAGCTTAAGACACAAAGGTGAGAATTTTTTCCATGTAAATATTTATTTTTTGCTGTCTGCATAATCAAGCATGCCTCATCACATCAGGTTTGAACTCAGTCATGTCCATCTTTTATGTCTATTACAGCAAAACAAGCTCTTTCTCCAGGCAGGTAACAAAAACACTATTCCCCTATAAAACCTGATCTCTCTCTCTCTACAGAGCAGGAATAAAGGGCATTTTGTCTTCAGAGGAGCTTTTATGAGCCACGGCTGAGGTGTAAATACTCTGTTTATTTGGACTGAAGGGGCTGAAGGTACTTCAGGTGCTCACACATTCGTTTTCCAGCTTAATGGTCTGTGAAAGGAGAATTATCTTTGTACACACTCACTCCGAGGCTTCAGTGTCACACACACACACACACACACACACACACGATGAAAAGCCAGAGAATCAGTGTTATTAAGCAGAACTCAATCTGCAATCAGGAGAAACGGATCAGTAAGAGAATCAAGTGCTGACTAGAAGCATTACGAGTGTGTGTGGCTTTTTCTCTGAAATCAATTACGACTCTTAAAATCCACAACAGCACCAGTTATTCCAACAAATGAAATGCAACCAGAAGCAAAATGAAAAGATTTATAAATACACAGTGACTCAGTTTATTGGATTCTGAAGATTTTGATAAAATTCGCTTTGCTGAAGCATTGAATATATTTCCATTGATCTGCTATTTAAGATTTTTGTGAAAACAAAAAAGAGATGAGAATGAATGAAGTTCAAGTATAATTACCAAGACTAAAATGGAAATTAAAATTAAAATGAACACTTAAAACCACTTTATTTAAGCTGACATAAAAACCAAGAAACTTAAACAACAAAATAAAAAGTTAAAATTAAATAAAGAGATAGAGAGAGATAAATGATGCCTTGGCAATAAATTTAAAAAACATACATTTAACTGATAAAATTATTAAAACAGAAATTGAAATAAAATAGAATCACTGAATATATTTCACCCTTAAACTAATATTAAAAATAATTTTCGTTATTGAAATGAAGCCTAAATGAAATAAATATTCAATGAATAACTCAAACTTAAAAAACAAATGGAAATCTTTTGGCAACTAACTGAAATAAAATAAGCACAAATACTAAAATACGTCAAGTGGAAATAAAAATAAATCTAAGTTAAATAAAAATTACTAATAAACAGTAATACACTAATGACTAATAAATTATCATCAGCAAACTGACCATATTTATAAAATGCCGTTCCGTGTATTTTTGGACTCTGATAAAATTAGAATTAATTAAATAATGAATTGATTAAATTGATAAAAGATTAATTGAAAGTAGTTTGCATATATTTGAATATATTTACATTTATTTGACATAAAAAAAAACACTTTCGCTACTGAAATGAAGCTGAAATAAAATACATATTATTATACAAAAAAATAACTGAAATAAAATATAAGTTTTAAAAACGTTTAAGTTAAAAAAACTAAAAAACAAATAAAAAATATTTAAAAAATATTAAAAGAAACAAACACTAATAAAAAATGAAAAAGAATATAACAAAATATAAAATAAAAACAAAAAGTGTTCTGCAACTTATTAATAAATACTATAACAGTATATAAACAATAGTAAAATATCATTATATATGAAACGTAAAGGTAAAAACGGCTGTTTTATAGGGAATGAATTTAAAGATTCAACTCATCTGAATATTTCATCATGGAAATGGTCTAATCGCTGATTAAAACGTGTTAAAATGTCTGTTTAAAAACAGTATCTTGTCCACCTGGGTACCACAGCACCTAACAACCACCCAGAACTCCTTAGCAACTGCACAGTCATGCCTTTACAAGTTCAGCACAGACGAGATATTCTGAAGAAAAACATAAGAAAAATAAACCTGCTGTCGAGTATCTTGGCAGAGCTTCACCTGACAGAAATCATGATGACAAATACTGTCTAAAAACTCAGTTTTGACCAGTGCATGAAAAAAAAAAAAGGTTTTGTCTGTAGTGTCTTGCCTTAAAGGGACAGTTCACCTAAAATTAAAACATTGTCTCACCATCATGTCGTTCCGAGCCTGTAAGAGTTTCTTTATTATGTTGAAAACAATAGAAGATATTTTGAAGAATGGTGGTAATCTTAAACAGTTGACGGTACCCATTGACTTCAACAGAATGGAAGTTACTGTAATGGGTGCCAACAACTGTTTGGTTATTCAAAACTCAGCAAAATACCTTCTTTTATGTTCAACATCAGAAAAAATACATCCAGGTTTGGAATGACAGGATGTTGAGGAAATTATGACAAAGTTTTGATTTTTGGCTGAAATATTTCTATAAATAATCACAGTCTTACATGCAGTCTGAAGTACAGTTATTGGACTAATAGCAAAAAAAATCACAATATCTGCCAATTAAATGGACTGTGCAATATATCACCCTAGTTGGAAATTATAAAAAAAGACCAAAACAACAACAAGTGACACCAGTCTTTGACTGTGCATGAATTATCTAGTGTCAGAATTTGATCTAAAGAGTAGAGGTCGGCCGATATATCGGGCCGATATTTGTCATTTTTTTAATATATCGGCATCTGTATTATTATTATGTGCAAAAGCCACATGGAAAAAAAAGCTTTCTCACCTGTATTAAAGGGGTTTTAGTCTGAATAAAATGCTAGCAGTGTTTGTAGCTACTAGTGTGTTTGCAGCACTACTATTATTTATTTTTTTATATATTTTATTTTTTATTTTTTTCGGTTTAATTGATTTTTATTTATAAAATTGTATTTATTTTATTTAAATGTATATGTAAGTTTACATTTATGTTCCAAGCAACAAACTTGAAAAATTCTGCTTGATAAATGCTCTAAAACTTTTATGTAAACGATTGAAATATATATATATATATATTTTTTTTTTTATACCGGTTTTATATATTTAATACTTGGTCAGTTTATTGATATGTTTGGTTTATTTGGTTTTGTTTTGTTGTCAGTGCTCAATAAATGATCATAAGTTTAGAAATGTTGTGCATCCACTTATTATTAGTGTGACATTTTAGCATGTAAATGAAGGGGAAAACTTCAAGATATCGGCCCTAAAAATCGGCGGCACATATCGGCCATCGGCTGACCCTGACCTCTAAACATCGGCATCGGCTATAGAAAAACCCATATCGGTCGATCTCTACTAAAGAGCCAAATATTTTACGCTGAAGAGTTTCAGCTGATGTAAAAGTTTGTGAATCCCTACTTAAATCTATATCTAGTGCCTGATTTGGTCATTATATTGGCTTTCTGTGGTCAAATATCGTGTATAATGTTGTAATGACTTCAATGAGCCAATATAATCTGAAATACAGTCTTAAACTAAATTAATTCAGAAGTTTAGTCTTCACATAATTGGCCAAATAAGCAGTTACCAGTCAATAATCTCAAAAAATTTCTCAAATATCAGCCTTTCTGATTTTGGAAATAACAAAGATGACAAAAGAGAGAAAACTGATTCATCAGCGTATTAGTTAGTTGGAAATAATAAAGACAGAGTAAAGGAAAAGACACCAGACCTTCTGGTAACAGACACACACACACACACAGCGTCAGAAAGCTCGAGCAGATCCAGTATCCTCCGTCTAAAGTGTCTTTAGTGTGTACTACAGCCAGCGAGACCAACGCCGCACTAAATCAGTGAGAAGAGGCCAAGTGCAGATAAAAATAGACAGCAGCCCTGTGCTTATCAAACAGTGCTTTTATTTCTGGCCGTCTGCCTAAAGACGATAAAGACAGCTCTGTCTCACGTCTCCCGGCCGTCCAGCGTGAGAACAGACGAATTCCTGAAAACCATGTCAACCGTAGACCGACTCTTCCTTGAAGGAATGTTCTCGGGAACACTTTACCTTTGTTAACAAGAACAAATAACAAGAAATACTTTGAAAGCATTATTAACCTTACTAAATACACTATTAAAATCCCAGTGTAATATAATCGACATGAGCTAACAATATAGTCTCAACTTGTTGTATTTACAATAACGCACTTACAATGGAAACAGTGCAAAAGTGCAGCATCGGAAATACATTTACATTACATTCGTGCATTTAGCAAATGCTTTTATCCAAAGTGACTTACTATAAAAAAAATTTTTTACTAGTATGTAATTCAATTAACTGTAATCTGCAATATTCACGGTGCTTTGCAAACATAACGTGCACAGAATGTTATACTTGCTCAACTATAACAGCCTTCTGGTTAATTTTATGAAGTTTAACTGCAACTATTAGACTTTATTATGGCACAAAATTACTAAATTAGAAAATAAATCACTTGCATGCACTGAACAGTCTGGGCAGTTTAAAAACAGAATAAAACTACACTTAAAAATAAAAAAAGGTGGAAAAAAAGAAGTTAAACTTAAAATAAAATACAATCTAATTCAAAATAAATTAAAACAAGTTTAAATTAAATTATGTTCTATTCTAAAATACATTTACAAAAAAAGTTACTTTATACAATTTAATAAAATAAAATAAATCAAATGAATAAAAATAGATAAATTCACTTAAAATAATTAAATAAAAAACAAAGAATAATTTGAATAAACATGTAAATAAATAACTTAAATGCTTAATATAAATCCATTGACATCTGCTTAAAAAAAGTTTTTTTTTTTTGAACCAGCAATCAACAACAACCAATAAACAAATGCACTTTTAATAAATAAATAAATAATCCTCAAGTGTATAATATAAATCCTTGGACATCTGCCATTTTAATTTATATCTCTAGAATACAAAAAATGATTCTCCAGGATTTTACCTTGAGACCATTACTATAAAAAAAAACTTACTTCCAGTTCATTTTTACAAACTGGGATATACTTCAGAATAATTTCTTATGCAATCAACAAAACACCAATAACTTAATACACTTACAATAAATAAGACAAAAAATATTTTAAAATAAATAAATGGTGCTCAAGTGCATAATATAAATCAACTGACATCTGCTGTTTCACTTAGTTACTCTACAGGATTTGATCTTGAGAACTTTACTGTAAAGACACTTCCAGTTCATTTTTATAAAACAGAGGAATAATTCAGAACCAGCAATGCGTCATTTGGCTGCTAAAATCCCCAGAGATGCTCCTGAAGTGCTGTAAGACTCAATCTGTGATCGATGTGAGCGGATAACATCTGTAAACACCAGCCCATGTCACAGGCAGCAGCTGCCACACGCTTCACATTAACACACGTCTGGACAATTAAAATGTTATGCTAGCAGGTCCCAATCAAAGGCGCTCTCTATTAAGTGAAGCTTTCATGTGATTTGGTGTGGGATCAAACGCTCCGAGCAATGAAACTCAAACACACGGCCAGACATTACAAGCAAGCTATACGTCTCTTTTTTCTTTTGCTGTGACAAAACAAGGAGTTTTCTCAGAGAAATCTTGACTTGATGCTCAACAAGCACTAGTTCAATGGAGGGATGAAATAAACAATTATTTCATTATACATTTGTCATGCATTTAATTAAATATTTTAAATGTGAACATTCAGTAGTGCAAAATGTATATATATATATATATATATATATATATATATATATATATATATATATATATATAGTGTTACCACACTTTCTGACCAATGTATTTATGATTTTTCCATTGTTTGGGAAGACGGCACAAGCATAAATATTTTCTTAAAAATAATAATATGAATAAAGATATTATATATAAAAATTATTATTTATAAACAATTATACAAATTAATATACATTACTTTGTAAGACTTGAGTTTATGTCAAATATAACTCATAAAACTAATAAATAAATAAAAAATATTAATAATATAAATATACACTATTATATATATATATATATATATATATATATATATATATATATATATATATATATATATATATATATATATATATATACATATATACATTAACTGAATATAAAAATGTTTATTCAAATCACAGAATCCTGCATAAATATCTAATAGATAAATAAAATTAAAATATGAATAAATAATTAGACATATCCATTTATTATATTTTATGGATCATTCTTAAAAATGTTGAGGTCATGGCACAAGACGCTGAAAAAACAAGGAGAGGCATATATAGCAAACGAAATGTTTATGATGAAGGTCATCATCATATTTCATTTTATATGAACACATTTTGCACTTTATTTATTTTATACATATAATACTTTATAAGCTACTGATTTTATATTAGATTACATGTTTTCTATAATTTTTTTCTAATCTCTCTGTTCTAGATTCCGTTAGTAAAAAAGTTTAAAACAAGCACATCTGACATCTGATGCGATCTGACCCTGAAGAAAGCGAGGATTAGAATCACATGATGAAGCTGTGATTGCAACTTTAAAAGTGACAGCACAGAAACACGCTTGGAAAGAAAACGAGAGCATGAGTCTTTCCCTGTGTGTGTGGGTTTGAGGCGACCGCAGATCATTAGAGACGCACGCCGCAGTCAGAGCCTCGTCTTACCTCGCTTCCCTCGTTCACAGCTACTCCAGAGTTCATGGTCCCTAAACTCCCGGAGCTATGTGCGTTTCCGGAGACGGTTTTCCAGCGGCAGACAGCAGATGTCCGCAGCTGGCGAGAAACACGTCTGTTCTCAGGTTCCTCCCGCTTCTGTAATCCACACACACCGCTGCCAGCTCATCCTCCACACAATCCGGCGGTATTCCCAACACAATCCCAGTGCTAATCCACACGAGAGACCACTAAATCCACGCTCCGCACATTCCTCGAGCCAGCCGGAGACTCCAGCAGCAGAGAGAGAGAGAGAGAGAGAGAGACAGAGAGAGAGAGACAGAGACAGAGAGAGAGAGAGAGAGAGAAAGAGAGAGAGAGAGACAGAGAGAGAGACAGAGAGAGAGACAGAGAGAGAGAGACAGAGCTCCTCTGGGCTCACATGCAGCATGGGGCCAGAGGACGGAGTGTGTGTGTGTGTGTGTGTGTGTGTGTGTGTGTGTGTGTGTGTGGGAGGAGACTCCTTCAGGGCCGTTTCAGGCCGTCAGATTCCCCTCAGCTGGAATATGATCAGTCACTCCAAGCTCTCGACCTCCTCCCTCATGCTAACACTGATCTCAGCCATGCACTTCAAATACTAAAGAAATAAATCAGCTGAATCGATTAATACTGTCTTTGATAATTTATAATTATTAAATAAGAATGTATGTATTATTATTATTATTAATAGTCTATTATTTTTAATAACAGATTTTTTTTACATTTTCAAATAATATTAAATTATAAAATTATTTTAAAAACAATATTGCATTAAATGCTGCTACATAAACACACACACACACACACACACACACACACACAGTATAATTAATAATTATATTAATGAATAATGAATTCACATAAATTTAAATGTATTATTTTGAATCACAAATTCAAATTTTAAATTACAAATATTTAACACTTAAAACAATAACTATTATCTTACTATTTTCATTTTAATATTAATTTATAATAATTAATTTACATACATTTCAATGTATTATTTTGCTAATATTAATGTAAAAATAATTATATACATTATATATATATATATATATATATATATATATATATACTAGGGGTGTGACGGTTAGTATATGTTTAAAAAACTAAATAAACAAAATGACTTATTTTACATATAAAGAGTAATTGTGGCTGGATATTTTTTTTTTTTTTACCTTTTATCACAGTCTTGGGCATGTCAAAGATTAGTAACAAGATTGGCTTTGATGCATTGTTAGTTTTTGTGCAGCATTAGATTTTAATTTTTTTATCCCTCATTTATTGTTCGTGGCTGTTTTTGCCCCATTGACTTCCATTATAATGACATTTTTTTGATTGCAAAGATATGACACCATAAAATCATGCATTCTTGATGGTTGGTGGTTTTCCCTGTTGGGAAGAGGTACAATTTGTTATTTTTACATTTGATCACTATGTGGGACCATTAACCCTTTAGATAGGCCTGTGCAAAAAAGCTTGTATATGGAGCTATATGGAGTATAACAGCATATTATATTGTGTGTGTGTGTGTGTGTGTGTGTGTATGTTTGTCAGCATTTAATAGACAGAGCCATAGATCGCTGACAAGCTACGCAATATCGCGTTTATTATCCCGGATGAATCGCCTTCGATAATGAACGTGATATTGCGTAGCTTTTCAGCGATCTACGGCTCTGTCTATTAAATGCAGTTCCATTTAAAAGCAGGTGATGGTGATTTAGCGGTAATCAAGGAAGCAGCTTTACTGATTATATGCGCATGATCATATCGTTAGCTATATCGCCAAGCCCTAACACACTCTCACACTATAATTTGCTGTTATACTCCATATAACTCCATACACAAGCCAGAAACTATGCTTTTTTTGCACAGGCCTATCTAAAAGGTTAATGGTCCTAAGTGATCAACTGTAAAAAATACAAATATTACCTCTTCCCAACATGGAAAACCACCAACAATCAAGAAGGCATGATTATATGGTGTCATGGCTTTGCAATCAAAAAATTTCATTATAAATGGAAGTAAATAGGGCAAAAACAGCCACGAACAATAAATAAGAGAGAAATTTTTTTAAATCTAATGCTGCACAAAAACTAACAATGCATCAAAGCCAATGTTGCCCAGACTGTTATAAAAGATAAAAAAAAAAATCCAGCCCACAATCACATTTTATACTGAAAATAAGTCATTTGTGTGTTTATTTCCAAATCAGTGACATCGTTTATGAACTTGGTAAAAAGAGTTACAATCTTGGATTTTCTTTCTTTTTTTTTTTTTTTTTTTTTACATTTGGTAGTTTTGATCAGGACTGAGGTTGATTAATAGATTTATGCAAAAAAAAAAGTATTGATCTGATACATTTCAGGTTCGTAGCCAGCCTATTGAAAGGGGGGGTTCTTTTTTTCAAAAAGTGGACCTTTTTGCACTTTTTTTTGTATTTAATTATGAGGTTCAAATACTGAAATATATTGCATTTTATTATTATAACCATGGCCATAGCCAGGCTTTGAAAATTAGTGAGGTCCATGGAGTTTCTATAATAACCCCGTTATTATAGAATTGTGATATAATAACCCCTATAAATTCAACTAATTATATTTTTCTAACACTTGAAAAGAGACAGAAATGTAGATGTGTTTGGAGGGATGCTCTTTTTAAATCATGCCCTGTTTATTGCATCAAAGTTTGTTAACATACATATTACCCACCAAACGTGTTTTTGACATAGTCAAGATTACAAAAGACAATTCTTAACTAAATTCCAGTGGCGCAGAAGATAAACTGTGTGTCATTGATGTGATCAACACGGGTTCGAATCTGCCTTTTGGCGTTATTTTTTTCTCCCTTTTCAAATTTCAAATCACATCAGAAAAGTATTTATTTTCAATGTAAATGAAGTAAATAGTCAAAAAGTTAAGGATAGGTGTAGGGAGGGTTTTATTGTCCCAATAAGGTGTCATCCATTAAATTACACTCAATAAGTTATTATTGCATTCTGTTTTATAATGTACTACAATACTGAGGTGCAGATAATTGCCACTATTTGAAGTAAGTAGCCTAGTATAAACAGCAGAAAATCCTGCTATTTGAATAGAGTATACATAGAATCTATTGATATTTGCACTTAGTGTAAATAGCATATCACAAAAAAATTATCCTATTTGCACTTAGTGCACAAGGAATGTTGCCAGATTTTCTATTAAAATAAACAAAAACCTATAAATAAATAAAATGGACTGAAATTATTTAAGATATTTTGGAAATTATAAAGTTATCGCTGACCCTAAACCTCAACTTCCTACTTTATTAACTTTGTAAAATGTTAAATTAAGTGGAAAAACAAGTAAAAAAAAGCCTTATAATAGCAGGATCTGACAACATAGATGCTGCGTCTCGCCTCTCGCTCTCAACTCTCTGAAGACTCGTTCACTTCGGAAGCGTCTTGCAGCGATTATTTTCATACCACGGACGCTAAACATTCTGAATTATACATGCAGACATTCATATGAGGAGTTTAGCAGAAAATTAGTCAATCAGAGAACAATTTTTTTATATATACACACACACACACACACACACATATTCATATAATCGATTTATATTTAAAGGATAGAAGGGTCATATGACGATACTAAAAATAACATTAATTTGTGTATTTGGTGTAATGCAATGTAATATACAGATATATACAATATTTTCGTTCAGAAAAGCATGGTGTGCTCTGATAGGCCAGCTATCCAGTCTGTTGTGATTGGCCGAATACCTCGGAATGGTTACGCCCCTTACCATATTTGGAAACACACATCGTCTAATAAGTATAATTATATATAATATAATTTTAATGCTATAAAATACCATAAAAGCAGCATTAGAAAAGAATAATGAAGGTCATTATTCATTATATCACCAAAAACAAACAAATCTAATTTTAAATCGAAATGGAATTTATAAGAGTTTTAAAATTTTAACTACAGTAGGCCTATGTAAAAATAAATACATATATAAATCTTACATGATATAGCAAGTTATATATACCAAGTATGTTAATGTATGTTTTGATGCTTTTGGTCCTTTTTTTGGGCTTTTGGCCATGCCTTTCATTGTGTAAAACAAAGCAGTATGAACATTTGGCAAAACATCTGCTTTTTTGTTCCACTGAAAAAAATAATTAATATAGGTTTGAAACGACATAAATGTGGATAAACGATAACAGAAACATTGATCATTTTTAGGTGCACTGTCCCTTTAACACCCAGCCTCTGATGGTTTATTGGTGTTTGCTCATTGTTTTCCTCATGCTGGCCGAGATCCAGAACTTTCTCTGCCGTTTCTCTGGCTGAGGCTCTTAAGCAGATTATATCGCTCTCCTGGCACAGACTCCGTGTAACAGACTTAATTATAGGTGTGTGTCATTGTGTTAGACGAGTCTTCATCAAACACTCTGTCAGAAGCAATGAAAAACACCATGCATCAATATCACGGCAGCATTAGAGCGAGTACACAGATGGAGTGTGTTCTGGATTTACACATTAAAACTGAGATGGGGTTGAGTTTATAAGGGTAAAAAGAGTCTAATATTGATGTTAAACATGCCTGTGTTTTATAATGAATTCAACAGCTCCCTCTAGTGAAGTTGTAAGGTGGATCATTTCACCCAAAAACCCAAAGTTTTGTTATCATTTGTGTTCACACCGGCTGGAGAAAAACAGCTTGAAGCTGCAGAACTGCGTCTGAAGGACATGAAGGTGAAGGAGAACAGCGTCAATAATATAATAATTTAATAATGCTTCATTTTATTTATATTATATTTGAAGCATTATAAAGTATATTTCTTGCTGATTTTTATTCAAATGACTTATATGTTCATAGAAGTAACAAATAATTATGTTAAAAAGTGATGTATGTGAATGTTTTTTATCAAATTGAAATAATTTGGGAACATGGGGAAAATGGTTTAAAATATAGAAAGAATAAAGTTTTTTTAATGCTTTAAAAATATATATCCAAAAAAAGGCACAAATATGTTTTTAGAAAATATTTACATAAATACATTTTGAATAAACTTTGAATAATACACTATTTTATACTTTCCCCCGAAATAATCTGTACAATAAATGTCTCTTTACAGTAATATTTTAATATTTTTAATGCATCCGAGGTGAATAAACGTGTCAATTTCAATTCAAAAACACAAATTTCTTAATATTTGCAGATTCTGAATAGTGTATCAGCATTATACTCTCCAGATATGTAGCATTTATTATTAAAAAGCCAAATGTGTAGACCAATGATACGAAGCAGAAAAAGAAACCAAGTGCCTAAAAATGTCCCGTTGCATTTAGGAACAATACTTCTGCATGCATAACTTTTATATAACTTGTTGCATCTGTTTTTATATCAAATCACACATATGGCCTCCATTGTGAGCACTGATTCAGATTCTCATCAGCTGAGATATATACCGCTCTGAGCTCTTAACGAAGCCAATAACGAAATGAAGCGAAATAGTGTGCAACAGTCATGAATCTGCGGTGATTGCATTGCTGGATCTTGTTGTGTTAAGAACATGGGGAAGGACTTAATATACGCTGTGATCAGTCAGCATTCCCACTTATCTGAAATGCAGCATTGCATCAGTGTCTCATCAAGAGTCCAAACAGCTGATAAAAACATCACAATAATCCACAGCACTCCAGTCCATCAGTGAACATCTGGAGAAGACAAAATCTGGACTCTCATTCTGACGGCACCCATTCACTGCAGAGCATCCATTGATGAGACACTGATGCAATGCTACATTTCTACAAACCTGATGAAGAGACAAACTCTGGGATAGCTTGAGGGTGAGCACATTTTCATTTTTAGATGAACTACTCATGTAACTTAAGAAAACCCTTTGTTATAGTACTGCCCTGTGATTTATACAATGTGTAAAACATGAATCGACTCTCGAAATCCAGTCATTAAAAAAAAAAAATGTCCTATACAACTTTGAATGTCATGGATATAAACTTTTTTCTATTCAAAGTTTCATTCTTTCAAATAATTAGACAAGTCCAGAAAAATTGTAATGGGGAAAAAAAAACTGAATCCAGTAAATAAATCAATAAAAAAAAGTAAAAAAAAAAAAAAATTACATGATTTTCAACAGGGGATTAATTATGAGTTAAGTTTTTTTTAGTGCATTTGCATCTACAAACCACAAAATAAAACTTAAACAACCAAAAAAATTCCACTAAACTACTTTTTAAAATCTAAACATATTCTGCTTATATCTTAGAGATGCCGTTTCAATTGAAAACAATGACAAACACTAAAGACTGAAGCAGGTTTGGATCTGGACTCAACATGATCTTCTGGAAACTGGACAGACTGAAGATAATTTGCCATGCGCTCCAGTAAACCGGACTTTGACTGATCGTCTACATGCATTAATGAGATGAGGACATTAGCGCTCGGGGCAGAACGCAGTGCTCAGCAGATAATGTCCATAATGAAATTTGGGCTCTAAGTGGAGGATAAAGTGACAGAGAGAAAACCAGAAAGAGAGAGACAGACAGCAGACCTTCAATACTGATCCAATATACAGCAGGCATCGCTTTCTAACAGAGTATCAGAGAAAGAGACCGTTTTAAACAGTCTTACTTTTAGTAAAGTCTGTAAAATTAATAAATGCATTAGAATTATTTTAGATTTCAACAAATGGAAAAATTGAACCCTATTGTAAAGCGTCATTGACCAACATTTATTATTTATGCAGTTTTGTTTGTTTGTTTGTTTCTCAATCTCACACTAAGTTACAGAAGAAATTAATTAATAAAATGAAAACACACACAGACACACACACACACACTGTTTCTCACACACTTAGCCCAAAAACAGATGGATATAAAACAGAAAGTGCACTCTCACGTTCCTACAAAGCATCTTTAACTGCTCAATAAAAACTACAGATGCTGTCTAATGAAGAAAACTGGAAACTGCAGCAAAAAACAGCATGAACCAGCAACCTCAATAAAACATTACTGCAATCCTTCACAAACTCACAACGGACATTCTGTGCTAAACAGGCCGTTAACAAGAGTTTGTCTTAATAAGAAAGAAAGAAAACAACACTGAGCAGCAGAAAACCCCAAAGCACTGCTTCTGAAATATATCAACCACACATAAAAACAGCTCAAATCATCTTCTTAAAGCAGAGAAGTACAAATAAACCTGTACAAGCATGTGAAGAGTTAAACAGAGGTGCAACACACGCTGGTGAAGTCAGTACAGCTTTACTGCAGTAACCGGATCGGCTGTATAACGGCTGAACATCAGCGTTTAAACATCACATGACACCAAACACATTCCTGCATCACTATAAACACACTCGCTCTCTGACATCACCTACACTAATACATACCACATGACAGAGCAGAGCAGTCCAGAGACACTGACAACACACACCAGTGATGAACTGACCACACACACACACACACACAGAGACACAGACACACACACACACACACACAGAGACACAGACACACACACACACACACACACAGAGAGACACAGACACACACACACACACACACACACACAGAGACACAGACACACACAGAGACACTGACAACACACACCAGTGATGAACTGACCACACACACACACACACAGACACAGAGAACAGACACAAACACACACACATACACACACAGAGACAGACACACACACACACACACACACACACACACACAGACACAGAGAACAGACACAAACACACACACATACACACACAGAGACAGACACACACACACACACACACACAGAGACACAGAGATACACATACACACACACACACAGAGACACAGACACACACACACACACACAGAGACATGGACACAAACACACACACACACACAGAGACACAGACACAGACACAGACACAGACAGACACTGACAACACACAACAGTGATGAACTAACCACACACACAGACACAGAGACAGACACACACACAGACACTGACAACACACAGACACACACACAAATACACACACACACACACACACACACACAGAGACACAGAGACACACAGACACACACAGACAGACAAACACGCACAGACACACACACACAGAGAGAGACACAGAGAAAGACACAGAGAACAGACACACACACGCGCACACACAGAGAGAGAGACACAGAGAACAGACACACACACACACACACACACAGAGAGAGAGAGAGACAGAGAACAGACACACACACACAGAGAGAGAGACAGAGACAGACAAAGAGACAGAAACACACACACAGACACACACAGAGAGAGACACACACACCGACACACACACACACACGTCTCCTCAGTCCCCAGACATTTGCAGACTGATATAAAAAGAAGAGGGGATGACACACAGTGCTAAACAGGGCCTTGTCCCAACTTTTTCGAGATGTGTTGATGTCATGAAATTTAAAATCAACTTATTTTCCCTTAAAATGATACATTTTCTTAGTTTAAACATTTGATATGTTGTGTTCTGAAGAAAATATTGGAATTCGAAACTTCCACATCATTGCATTCTGTTTTTATTCTCAATTTGTACAGTGTCCCAACTTTTTTGGAATCGGTTTTGTAATAATAATAATAGGCTAAATTTTATTAATGAAAACATTTTGTTGCTGCAATGAAAGATCAAGAATCATCACTGAGAATGATGAGAATTACATAAATGAGAAACATGTGAACAGTAATGATGACAATATAGAGGGCAAATGTGCTTAATTGTTATACAAATATACAATGCAATCAATATTAACGGCTTCACGCAAAATATAATGTTTTTGGATGGAAATAAAGGAAGGCTGATCTTGATCACACATGACATGTTCTTCACTTCCAAAGCAGACGCTGAACAAGAGAGCACTGATGAGCAGATCTTACTACAAACACCTGCTGATAACACTTCATTCATCTTCACTCTCACGCCAAACTACATCAGATATTCACCCTCATGCCTTCGAATCAGATAATAAAAGATCTCATCAGGAAATTAAACTGCCTTGAGTGAAAAAAGACCAAACAGCAGTGCACCCACTGAGATCAGACACAGTGCAGGACAGCATCACCAGCGCCACCTACAGACTCACTAACACACTGCATCCAGCTTCAGCGCTTCCTTCAGATCCCTGTTTCGCTGGATATGGGTAAAGCTCACAAAAACATGTCTAAGCCTGTTTCCACCACATAAGAAAAACTTGTGCTCTGTTAAATCAAAGTTATGGGATACTAATTCATAAATGAGATCCAGTTGAAATTATGAAAAGGAGACGAAAACAAATTCTGACTTTACAAAAACATATAAATAACACATTTTATATAAATAACTATTAGTTTCTTCTTTGAACTGTCATCATTTCGACTTTTAACTTGCACACGATTTTCTTTTTATTTGGTGGAAATATGATCTCATAAATTTTTGCCCCCCAAAATCAAACTAAATAAATTAAAATGTTTGAATATATCTAGCCTAATTTAACAACCATTAAATTACTCAAACTGTTCTCAATAATCTTGCTGGTTCTTATCATTTTCTCACTACTGTAATAAAGTAATACATTTATAAATTCTGTAATGAAGCATTAATGCAAATGCACCTTGACTTTCTGTCGAAAAGTTGATAAGTGTGCAGCTTTATATCTTTCTGTAAAAATTCCATAATGCAATGGTTTTCAAATAAAGCAGCAAAAAATGTAAGGCAGTACGAGAAACACTACCATATCAAAGGTTCATTTAAGAAAAACTGCTTCTTTTTATAGTTATTTATAATATTATTATTAATGTTACCATTATACAAATCAGCACTGACAATATGCACCATAATTACAATTTAAAGGTTAAATGTTGTGTAAATAATAACACTAGACGCTGCGTGTTTGTTGAGTCACGCATGGTTTAAACAAAGGGCTTGAATAACAAATGCTACACACTTGCATTGCTTCAGTGCATCACTATAATGAAGCAACCACATCAAATCAATTGCTCTCGCCAGTTCAGTCAAAGGCAGCTGTTAAACAGCGGTCAGACTCACAGTATTGGTCAGTTCCAGGTAGTTCCCGCCGCGGGACAGGAGCTTGTGAAGTCCAGCCGAAGGCTCCAGGAGTTTGTGGAGTAACGGTGAGCTCTGCTGCGGAGCATGTGTTTGTGTCAGAGACTGCAGGTCTACACGAGCGCCTGCGTGAACAAACAAACACCACAGACTGATGAAACACAGACAACACACTACCGCACAAACGTTTGGGGTCAGTGAGACTTGAAATGTTTTTAAAGAAGTCTCTTCTGCTCATCAAGGCTGCATTTATTTGATCAAAAATACAGAAAATAAACAGTAATCTTGCTAAATGTTATTACCATATAAAATAACAGTTTCTATTTTAATATCCTTTAAAATATTATTTATTTCTGTGATGCAAAGCTGAATTTCCATCATCATCATCACGCCAGTATAAAGTGTCACATGATCTTCAGAAATCATTCTGATATGCTGATTTATTATTAGAATCTTCAAAAAGATTTAAAAAAAATTTGTTTTGGGAAACTAAGATAGTTTTTTCAGGATTCTTTGATGAATAAAAGGGTAAAAAGAACAGCATTTATTCATAATAGAAATACTTTCTAACAATATTTAACACATCCTTGCTGAATAAAAGTTTTAATTTCTTTCAAAAAAAGAAAGAATAAAAATGTACTGATCCCAAACTTTTGAACTGTAGTGTATATTGTTAGAAAATATTTCTATTTTAAATAAATGTTTTTCTTTTTAACATTTTATTCATCAAAGAATCCTAAAAAAAAAAGTATCACAGCTTCCAAAAAAATATGAAGCAGTTCAACAGTTTTTTGGATATAAATTCTTCTATTAAACTTGATCATTTAAAGAAAAAGAAAAAACTAGCTTCAATAAAAGCATAAATGAACAACCTCAGAGCTCATAGTAGGTCTGTCTTTAAAATAATAGTTATATCCATATGGAACTGATTTTTAATGCAAAAAAATATACGGTTGAACCGGTCCATTAATACTAATAAAATGTGTTATTTTTAATTTAAAATACTTTATATTTCCTGAGAATTATTGCTAATACAAATGGTGATTTTTAATACAAAATTATATAATTCCACCCTATATTTTTGTCCATTATTGCTAACAAATTGCGATTTTTGTTTTTTTTAATATACTTTTGCATGCCACATTTTTGTCCATTATTGCTAATAAAAAGGAATGGGTTGAACTTTGCACTTTTGGGTATATGGGTATAATGTGGCACAGTTGACTTTATTTTGCTTTCCTCTATTACATAAATGATCTGTAGTGTCCTGCACCCAACAGCAAAAAATATATATAAAATATGATATCAAATTGTTTTGGTTTGACTAAGTATTTCACGGAGACATGGACAGGAGAATGCTGGTAGATAACACACCTGGACTGTTCTCGCTGCTGGAGGCCACACACTCGTGAGGTTTCCTCTCCTCCGAGTCGCTGGACACCAGGGAAAGCTGGCCTTCCTCCTTGCGGATCTCGTTGAGCAGCTGCATGCGGCAGCGAGTGAAGTCTTCGAAGGAGATGTTTCCTCGCTCGTCTGCGCCCAGCTGCCCCATGATCTCTGCCACCGAGTCCTCCATGTTCAGCTGCCGGCAGACCATCAGCAGATCATTCCTGACCGAGACAGAGACGCTTGAGATTCAACACGGAGGGAAAACATGCCATGCACATGTACAGTCATCCCAAAATCATATTTGGACAGCCTGATCAGAAGAAAAAACATATGTATGTGTTTGGACGTGACTACATCACATTCACTATGAACATCTTCCACTAAGTCGGAAATATTGAAGTTATGATTTGTAAACACATGAACAATCAAGCGAAGACATATTTATAAAAAGAAAACTAGACACACTACATTGCATCAGTGTCTCATCAATGGATGCTCTGCAGTGAATGGGTGCCGTCAGAATGAGAGTCTGATAAAAACATCACAATGATCCACAGCACTCCAGTCCATCAGTGAACATCTGGAGAAGAAACAAATCCATCATAAAGATGTTCTTACCTAAAATACGAGTCCATACTCCACAATAACTTCACTTCCTCCAATGAAAAAGTCCATCTCCTGTTGTCTCAAATATTTATTTGATTTGTTTTGGTCTGTAAACTGTGCTTGATCTGTGCAGATTTCTCTCCTGATTCAGACCAGAACACTTTTTCACTGGAGGAAGTGTTATTATGGATTATAGACTCTATGTGTTTGAGTTAAAATCATCTTAATGCTGGATGTGTTTCATCTTTTGTCTTCTCCAGATGTTCACTGATGGACTGGAGTGCTGTGGATTATTGTGATGTTTTTATCAGACTCTCATTCTGACGGCACCCATTCACTGCAGAGCATCCACTGATGAGACACTGATGCAGTGCTACATTTCTCCAAACCTGATCTGAAGAAACAAACTCATCTCCTGTAAATCTCAGATGGTCTGGTTTTGGCAGAACCATGCCTCTAATGTATTGTTAAATGTCACATTCATCATATTTCATGGTTTGCTTTATTTGAAATAAATGTTTTGTTAGACATCATGCATTTAAAAAGTGCAATAAAAATGTGTAATATAAATGTGAAATATAAAATGTAATAAAAACCAATATAACGCTTCTGCATTGTTGTCACGACTTGAATGCATGATATGCTCCAGCTCTAAACCCTAAAGTGACAAGTCTTCATTTTCAACTCAAGATCTGTTCTACATCATTTGAAACTGAACACACTTCACATGTTTTAGCTTTAATGTATGTGCATGTATCTTTTTTTTATATATATATATATATATATTTTGAATCTAATGCAACGACATTTTGAAGAGTCATTTTAAGTGTCCAAATACTTTCGGAGCAAATGCATGACATTTAACAATATTAATCTGTTTTATTTAATCACACTGAAGCATGCTTTTGTCTTTTTTAGTAAAGAAAAACTGTCTTTGTCAAACGGTTCTCATGCAACCTCTTCAGAATCACTCATAATTCATCAAATTATAGAAATGAACACAAAACGTCCCACCAAAAGCGCTCCAAACTATCAAGAGTGAAACATCAACAATCGCTGAAGTGTAGCGGATGAGGATGAAACACTTCCGACTCCACAACTAACATAACACACCTCTGAGCAGCCCAGGAGCGCCCAAACAAACTTTATACGCCTTAATATGTTTGTTTTTCCTTCTTGTCGTGGATTAAATCGTAATATCGCTGCTTCGCGATCGTTCATACAAACGGAAAGGCTCGTGTCGCACCGCGTCTGTCCCGCTGTCTCCAGAGTTATTATTCTGCACGTAAACCCGTCAGAGTGAGTTTGCTGCGGTTTCTGACCGGTTAATGTATCCGTCTCCGTCTCCGTCGCAGGTGTGGAAGAGCCTCCGCACGCGCTCCTCCTCCGCGGTGCTCCCGGAGTCACTGCTGCCGCCGCTCTCTTCCTCCGCCGCCGCCGCCGCCATCATGAACACACCGCTGTCCGCGCGCTGCTTCACTTCACAACACTTCAGTCAACTGCATGCCTTTTTTGATTAGTTCACATATTTTACCACATAACAGTTTAACAATAGTATATTATCCATTCAAAAATTTAAAAACAAAGGGACTTTGAAAAACAAGTTTATTTTTATTGTACATAATGCATATTTATCTTATTTTTTTAAAAATGTGTTTCAATTATTTTTACTCGAAATAATATTTAATTTTAAATAAATATATATTTATTTTAATTCAAATACATTTATATTTAATTTATTTGTAATAATATTTCTTTTTAAATATTTTTTTGTATTATTATATAAAAATGTATTTATATAGTTATAAAATATATTCATATTTATTTTATATGCATTTATATGTACTTTCTTTGATTTTGAATATTATTTAGTGGTGTCAAATCGATTAATTGCATCCACAAGTTTGTTTAAATAATGTGTGTGTTCTATATGTATATATATATATATATAAATAATAAATTTATACACACACACACACACACACACACATACATATATATATATATATATATATATATATATATATATATATATATATATATATATATATATACACACAGTACAGACCAAAAGTTTGGAAACATTACTATTTTTAATGTTTTTGAAAGACGTTTCTTCTGCTCATCAAGCCTGCATTTATTAGATCAAAAATACAGAAAAAAACAATAATATTGTGAAATATTATTACAACTTAAAATAATAGTTTTCTATTTGAATGTACTTAAAAAAAAAAAATGTATTCTTGTGATGCAAAGCTGAATTTTCAGCATCATTCCTCCAGCCTTCAGTGTCACATGTAACATCAGTCGATCACATGATCATTTAGAAATCATTCTAATATTCTGATTTATTATGAGTGTTGGAAACAGTTCTGCTGTCTAATATATTTGATCAATAAAAGGTTCAAAAGAACTGCATTTATTCAAAATAAAAAAAAAAACATTCTAATAATGTTTTCTTTACTATCACTTTTTATTATTATAATTTAACACATCCTTGCTGAATAAAAGTATTGATTTTATTAAAAAAAAGAAAGAAAAAAATTACTGACCCCAAATTACTGTCCAGTAGTGTATATTGTTATTACTAAATATTGATATTTTAAAAACATAGCTTTTTTTTTTTTTTTACTTTTTATTCATCAAAGTATCTTAAAAAAGTATCACATGTTCTGAACAAATATTAACTTTGATAATGAATCATCATATTAGAATGATTTCTAAAGGATCATGTGATAATGATCCTAAAAATCCAGCTTCACATCACAGAAATAAATGATCATTTAAAGTATAATAAATGTAAAAACACTTATTTTAAATTGTAATAATATATCACAATATTACATATTAAAATAGAAACTATTATTTTATATGGTAATAACATTTTGCAAGATTACGGTTTATTTTCTGTATTTTTGATCTAATAAATGCAGGCTTGATGAGCAGAAGAAACTTCTTTCAAAAACATTAAAAATAGTAATGTTTCCAAACTTTTGGTCTGTACTGTACACACACACACCGTCAGATATAGATGTACTTGGACAATGCCGGCACAAGAAAAGTGAGAAAGAGATGAAAATGTAGGAAGGAGGATCAAAGAAGGCAAAAAAAGAAAAGAGAGCACACACAAGCACAGAAAACCTAATAGCTGTCAAACTAATATTTCTCTGACAGTATTGTTACATGGAGAAAGTTTGCTCAAACCTGAAAGTCCTCAAACTGTGGGCTGCCCTTTGACCTCGCATCAGGCTTTTATTCCCTCCAGAGAAATCACTGCGGATCATCTGTCAATATTTAGTCGTTTGCGCAACACTTCTCTGAGCGAATAAAGGCCAAATCACTATAAAGGTCTGATGAGGAACGGACGAGTATCAGGAGAGAAACCCAAAGCCAAAGACAACAAAAGATTCCTGAGCAGAGATCAGAACAAAACCATCAGAGGAAGCCGATAGATCTGGAAGAAAACAGCAGGTCAGATTTCACAGAAAACACATGCATTTACTTTCTTTTTCATCAGAGCAATTTCAGTAAATAATAATACTATTATTTTTACTAAAAACTATTCATATTAATTAAATTTTAGCTTTAGTATTTATCAAATTATAGCTTTTATTTTACATTTTCAGGTTTCATTTTTAGTCATTTTATTTTGTGCATGGCTTTTTAATTAATTTGTTCTTTTCAAATTGCTCAAATTATTTTACTATATAGTTCCAGTTAATCATTTTTATGCTTCAACTTAAATTGAATTAAATTAGTTTCCAAGACATGTTACCCCCCCCCCTCCCCCAATCTAATTTTTGTTTTATTTCAGCTTTACTTTTATTATTTTAACAGTTTTATGTTTAAATACAGCTGCATTTTCTGATGGAAATTCGAATAACAAAGAATAATTGTATTAAAATTCAAGAAAGATATGCTTGAATTGTCGATTGTAGAAATGTTCATGCTTTTTAATATGCTTTTACTATTATCAACCTTACAATTGCTGTTCTGATTTCATGAAGTCTTTAACAGCAGTTGTGTGTTTTGTAAGTGAATGCATCATGCAAATATCCTTGTCGTTGTAGTTAGGTGAACTGAAATATGATTGTGGACTGGAGAAGATAAGACCTCTGTGGGATAGACTGAAGCGCCAGTTAAAGATGCAGAAATGCAGAATGACTCGAGAATATCAAACACTTGAGAAACGCAGAGATCAGCAAAGAAACGGCACATGCTTTTATTACTTGCACCTCAATTTGAAATTGCACTATGAAGCAGAAAAAGCCTCTCAAAGTCATCATTCCACTGTAAAATACCAAAACACTATAAAACACAACATCTTCAGTCCTAAGGAGAGGCTCAAGTCTTTATTTGATGGTTTTGTTGATGTTGCTGTAACCGGCTCCCACACACGTCATCAGGACCTTCTCTCCTCCTTTCTGTTCATCTTCTCCAGCTTTCTGTTGCTCGATCTTGAACATGATCTGGAAAAAGTCTCGGATGTGTCTCAGGAACTCCACCCTGCATGGAAAACAGTGAGAGTTAGATGGTGGTTTATAACTATGCTAAAAAAACAAAAACAAAACAAAATTAAATATATATAAATATTTGAAAATAAAATGTAAATAAATAATTAAATAAAAAAAAAATTTAAATGTATAAATGTACCAGGATGTCATGTGACCATTAACCACCAACATTAAAGAACCATTAAGGTTGTTAAATTATAAAAATATTTAATGTTTTTGGACCAAGGGGTTTGGCTGTCAACAATATTTTGGAATCCCTGATTTATTGCTAGTTTAAAATAAACAATTCTTCTGATCTAAAGAAATATTCAAAACCACATTAAAAACAGCATTAATATAATGTAAAATTCTAATAAAAATACAAAAAGAGGGGTTAATATAGTTAACTAAAATATAATTTTTTTTTTTAAATAAAATAAAAAAAAGTTTTAAACTAAAGACAAAAAAAAAAGACAAAAACAATAAATAAACTAAAATAAAAAATAATCAAAAAATTTATAAATACTATAATAGTATCTCAATGCTACTAAAATCACACTGATCAAGATTCAAATCTAAGAAGATTTTGAAAGTATTTTCCAGCATCAATCTCCTGCACACTTCTGAAGCTGGAGTCCACAGAAGTCGATCCACGTGTTGGCACCGTCAATCTTCAGTTATCATAGTACTGTACTTGACAGGCACACAGCACCGGTACCATGATAACTGAAAATGGACAATTCATGACGGCGGAGAGGAAACCGTTGGATCCGGACACAAACGTAGAGCAGGACATGACAGAAGGAATATTAGCACTGAGAAAAAGACAATTCTGATATGAGCATCTGTGTCAAACGGCACTAAGTTTATGGGATTAGATCTCTGCCACAATTTCATATTTGTTGTGATTGTTTGTCAAGGCAGCCAATCAGAATTTAACAGCCTCGTCTCTGATTGGCTGGAATTATGACATGTTGGGTTGTGCAGAGCAAGCGAGCCATTGATGTTTAGAGAGCACTGAGAGGGGCATCAAGCTAGTGAAACATTGCATGCACAAAAAAGAAGGTCTGCACACATCCCAAAGCTCATTTGAAAAAACTTTTTGAAATATATGTTAACTTGAATATGTGATACTGATGTCAGATCCCTGAAAAACATGTCACGATTGTATGCGAGTGCTCACGTGTAGGGTGAGAGGGGTCCTAGCAGTGTTTTAGACACGTCCTGCTGGCCTAACGTCATGTACAAGAGAGCCAGACTCTGATTGGTCGAGTCCACACAGCCACCCTGGAAGAGGGGAAAACAAAATAAAGGTCAGAATCAACGGGGTCAAAGCAGGGTTATTACAGTTGAATAAAACAACAACTACAACAACATCAAAAAAACTCTTAAAACTAAAATTGTACAATAACTGAAAATTATTTTATTTTAGCTAGCTGACAAGGAAATTGTTTCATTTAGTTCAACTTGAAGTACTAAAATAAAACACTATACAAAACAATTTAAAAAACTTGAACTAAAATAAAAGCAGAAACTAAAATTAATTAAAATCGGTGCATTAAAGTAAATACTGAAATAAAAAGCTATAAAAACTTGAAATACTAAAATAAAAATAGCAAAGTTAACAAAAATTTTAATATTTAATAAAAACAACTTGAAATAAAAATGAATACAAAAAAAAATTAAAACTCTGGACAAAGAACTAATAAGAAAGGCAAAACTGCAATTTGAATAAAAATTAACAATATAAAAGCTAATTATTACATTAATGAAAGCTATAATAGTATCTCAACGAACCAAAAGTGAAAAAAAAAAAGAACAAAACAAAACTCCTATTCATAAAACATATACATTTTAATTATTTAAATAAAAAATAAAATAAAAAAATAAAAAAATAAATAAATAAATAAATATATATATATATATATATATATATATAAATAAATGCATAAATCAATTTAAATTAAATAATTAAAAGTAATAGGTAACACTTTTTTTATTTTAAGGCTTCTTTGTCACACTTTACATGTATTTACTATTATTATAACACTTAATTATGCATGATTACATATAAAATAAACATAAATATGAAAACCCTAAACGAAACCCTATTCCTAACCATAAAGTATATGTAGTTAATATAACTTCGTACTTAAATATACAATTACACTAACAAGAAAACCTAAAAATAGAGTGTAACCAAATAATAATATAAAATTACAAATGTTAATAACTAAAAGTACTAATAAACTGCTGCTTAGTAATGCACTTCATGTGCAAAACTGCAACAGTAAATCAGGTCTTTTAGTTTATGAATATGAAAAAATAATAAGCATAGAGCTTTTATACATACTAGTACTACACAGTACTGAGTTATTAGCATACTCACATATACATTATGGCTTAAAAATTACCTACATAAGAAAAAAAAAAGCCCCAGAAAGGTCCGAGCCATCGACATTCATGAACAAACTCAGAACATCAAGCAGGAGACAGGTAACTAAAATACATAACTGTACGTCCTCATTTAAAGAGACAGAGACGTGTTTAGCAACATTACATTTGCTTTAAGAATAAAAACACTACAAAGATTTTAAACAAGTCAAACCTCACCGAGAAATGAGACTCCAATAAGAGACATTCACGTCCTGAGAAAAGGGACTGATTTGATTGTCTAATGCTGTACTTTTTGTTTCATGAATCATGATGGATGAGAAACGCTCGGAAACTTTCCCATAATGCCCGGTGGAAAAGTCCCAAACATTTAGCTCCCCGCACGTTAATGAAGGTGAGACTTGCTCAACTTGATTTGCTTTTTCCAAATGAAGAACCAATTTTTGCTACGTTATTAATTAGATTTTTAAAATCAATATTTAATGTTTACAAAAAAAATAAAAATCAATGAAATTATCTACGAAATAAAGTTTGAATAAAGTCTGTATGTTTAGCAGTAACACCTGATCTAATTGAAGAAAACTTGTGAATTATACTGATAAAATATTAATGTATTCATGTAACACAAATATTAGAGAAAGGGCTAGCAACACCAAGGTCATGGGTTCAATTTCCAGGAAATGCATGATCTTATTAAGAAAACACTTGCAGTGTAAGTCGGTTTGGATAAAGGCATGCATGAATGTTAATGTTAATGTAATTGAGAAGCCGCACACTGAACGTCTTTGTCAATCCTTCAAAACAACCTCCAGAAACATCCATCTGTGCTCAGAATCAGGCATACGTGTTTCAGATTTATTAATTATCATTAAGATTTATTAATGCTTCATCAGCAGCAGAGCCAAAAGAAAGAACTAAATATACCAAATAAAAAAAAATTAATAAAACTTGTACTAAAATCAAAGCTGAAACTAAAATAAAAAAAATGTATGCATTAAAATAAAAACTGAAATAAAGCTTAAAGAAAGCTTAATATGCTAAAATAAAACTTAAATAAAAATTAACCAAAACTAACTTAAATATAAAAAAAACTTACATGAAATTTTATCATTTATAGATAGATAGATAGATAAATGCATTTAAATTAAATAATAAAAAGTAATAGGTAACACAATTTTAAGGTGTCCCTGTAACACATATACAATTTTTTAAAAATGTATTTCTTTTTTTAAATAAACGTAGATAAAAATAAAAAAGTAAAAACATTCCCTAAGAAACAAGAAAATATATGCTGCGTTAAGACAATTTAGCCTAATTTAGGTTCATTATTCATTAGAAATATAAAAACTAAAACTGAATTAACAAAACAAAAACTAAACCGACATAAAAAAATACAAAATAAAAACGATGATCAAAGTATCAAAATCAACATTTAATACTGATTAAGCATTTTTTTTTGGTAACGATTATACAGTCTGATCTAAATGTTTTGGCTCAGCCCAGATAGGACTAAATACTATTATGTCTTACCAAAATGAAATGAAATAAATTTCATAATTACATAAAAAAAAAATTATATTATTTTTGCATTGAGACATTTTGGGTATAATGCGTTTCATTATCATGAAAATAAAGTGAATTATAAAGCTAGACTTCATTTTTTCATGCAAAATATTATTCTGATTCTTGATGAGACTTGTGTTTGACACTCTCAGACCCGCTGACACAAACAAGGACACATCGTGTCAGTGACCGTACAGCTCAGCCAAAACACACTCAATACAAACAAGAGTATGCGTCATTCAGAAAACTGCTGGAACTAACCGAACAACATCTGGGAGTGCTGGATGATGAAGAAAAGCCACTTAATCATTACAGAACTCGTGTAGTCTGATCCTCAGCATTTAATTTTGACAAGTGAACAATAAAAGTGCAAAATTATGCTTTTGTGTTATTAATATGTTTGAGTATAAAGAAAACAATTCAGAGCAAATGAAAGATTGCTCATAAGACAAGACTCATAAGTTATGCATTACACATGCAAAATCAAAGAAATACACATAAAAATGTAAATAAAATTATATAACATACTAAAAAAATTAGAATATCATCAGAAAGTTGATTTCACTAATTTCATTCAAAAAGTGAAACTTGTATATTATATTCATTCATTACACACAGGCTGATATATTTAAAATGTTTTTTCTTTTAATTTTGATGTTTATAACTGACAACTACGGAAAATCCCAAATTCAGTATCTCAGAAAATTAGGATATTGTGAAAAGGTTCAATATTGAAGACACCTGGTGCCACACTCTAATCAGCTAATATCCCAAAACACCTGCAAAGCCTTTAAATGATCTCTCAGTCTAGTTCTGTAGGCGACACAATCATGGGGAAGACTGCTGACCTGACAGTTGTCCAAAAGATGACCATTGACACCTTGCACAAGGAGGATAAGACACAAAAGGTCATTGCAAAAGAGGCTGGCTGTTCACAGAGCTCTGTGTCCAAGCACATTAATAGAGAGGCGAAGGGAAGGAAAAGATGTGGTAGAAAAGTGTACAAGCAATAGGGATAACAGCACCCTGGAGAGGATTGTGAAACAAAACCCATTCAAAAATGTGGGGGAGATTCACAAAGAGTGGACTGCAGCTGGAGTAAATTCAACATACTAATTACTTGCTACTTATTTAAAGCTGCGGTAGGGAACTTTTGACGCTCTAGCGGTTGATAAACAGAACTGCTTGCGTCTTGCGGAAGAACATCGTAGCCGGAACTACTTCTCTCTGTTTATGTCTATGAAGAATCACAAAGATACTGGGTTACTCCGCCGCGGTATCCCCGAAGCAATCTAAAATAGTCCGAATATAAACACTTATTATAGGTGCACCCTAGTGATTCAGGACAAGCCAAAAACACGGTTTGGAAAATGGATTCATGGTGTACTCGCTTATTATATACATTTTTCTACATTTTGAACACAAACAAAGTTACGGACCACAGCTCTGATTGGTTGATTTTTACCGGGAGCGCATGACTTTCTGCAAATGGCAATAGGAGCACTGGGAGGAGCCAGAGGAGCTTGATTTTTTTACACAGATTATCTGTCTCATATTCTACTGTCAGGACATAATGACAGGTTTAATAAATATGTAAAAAATATTTTTTTTTACAAAAGTTCCCTACTGCACCTTTAAGCATTTCATGTGTAATAGGAAGGAAATTAAAATTAAAATAACATTTTAATTTAATAGCAAAGAAATAAGCCTAGCAGTGACCTAATAAGGCTTTCTATATAAAAAAAATAATCTTTCCTTCATATAAGAACAACATTGAATGTTTAAATGTATTCACAGAAATGCATTAGAAACATAACATGCTGAACATGCTAACAGTAATTAAGCATCTTTTTTCATTAAAAAAAATAAATCTACATTTTGAATATGTAAAGAGAACATAAACTCACATCATGTTTTCCAGTTCATCTAACAGCAGCACAATCAGAACTGGTCTGCATTCAGGAGTTGTTTACTACAGAATCTGACCACCAGCTACTGATTAACCTCAACGCACACACACACACACACACACACACACGCACAATTGCATGAATAGCATGCACGCAGTGGCTGTTGTTTTCGATCAGCCAGCGCCTTCAAATATTAACAGCCCTAAGAAGACGCCCTATAACGCCCCTGAAGCCCAGAACTCACAGAATCAGCTCATTTTAACTTACGTCACACTCCTCACAGCTTGTGTTCCCCGTGTGCACACTATGAAGGGAGTGTATGCTGAGTGTTTATGTGTCAGTACAGTGAGTTACAGTGGATTACGGTCAGATGGCTGTAATCTCCTTCAGCAGAGCAGATCTAATCACTGCGGCCCACCGGCTCTCTCACACGTTCCCAATCACAAAAACACACTTTCTCATGCAACAACCTCTCATAATGAGATGCAACAGACAGGCATCTATTTCCCAGCATGCCTCTCTTCCATTAAGACTCTCTAAATGAGCAGACAAACACGGTTCAGAGCAATAATCAGAACTTTTTAAAAGTTTAAAACACCCCCTCATCTTTCATTGGTCAAACAAACAGGTAGCCCCGCCCCCAAATCGATCCATTGGTTGGATTAATGATGTCATGTCTCAGTCTGCCATTCAAACAAAAACTCCATTGACAGCTTCTGTTTAATTATAATGAATCAACATTACAATATCTGGTAACACTTTACAAAACAAGACTGTAATTAGTTTCATTTTCTTTTTTTAATTTCAGTAAATGTGATAGTTTTTATAAAACTGAACATTTTTTTTAAATACAAAAATATTTAATGTGTGTGTTTGTGTTTATATGAAAGTTGTGTGAATGTGTGTGTGTGTTTTAGAGGTGTGTGAATGTATGCGTTTCGTTGTGTGTGTGTGTTTTTTGGTGTCTGTGAATGCCTTTTGTGTGTTTGTTTTTGTTGTGTGTGATTGTGTTTGATTGAAGTGTGTGTGTTTGTTTGAAAGGTGTGTGAATAGTGTTTGTTTGAGGTGTGTGTGTGTGTGTGTGTGTGCGTGTGTGTGAAAGGTGTGTGAATGCATGTGTGTGTGTTTGAAAGGTGTGTGAATGCATGTCTGTGTGTTTGAAAGGTGTGTGAATGCGTGTGTGTTCCATGGGGAACCAAAATCATATTTTTTCTTTGTTCTCTCGTGTAATATTGTAAGTGTGTGTGTGTGTGTGTGTGTGTGTGTGTGTGTGTGTGTGGGATGCCTCATACTGGCAGAAAATGATCTTGTATGTTATGCATACTTGGCTAATAAATGTTGATTGATTGAACGCAAACAGTATTTAAACAATACAAAATATTTTTTGGAGAATCTAAAAATGCCTGTAGTTTTGTGTGAGGGCTGGGTTTTGGTGTAGGGGACAGAAAATACAGATTGGACAATATGAAATTGATTATGCCTATATAGAGTCGCCACAAATGATGGACACCAATGGTGTTTGTGCCTGGTTCTGCTCACCCTGTAGATCTCCTCCAGCAGTAGTTTGGCACAGTTTCTGCCCAAGTCCTCGGGCAGCACCGGATCTCCCTGACCCTGCGGTGTGGACACGACCTCAGCGCCCAGAAACGTGCCGTTCACCGTCTCAGCCACCAGCGTCAGACCGAACCCTGGAGACCTGCACACAACACAACCTCTTACTCACTGCTCACTAGCACCAGATCAGTGTGGCGTCGGAGCCGTTTCTGGGGTGTATGATAACTTCATCGAATCTGCTTCACAACTCCACTCCAATGTTTAATAAAAAACCCTTAATCATTGACAATCATCGGCTCAGACCGACTGCAGCGACTCACTTCCCAGAGCTGGCTCCCTTCATGTGGTCGGTGTAGATGTAAATATCCGGGATGAATTTGTTCAGGATGCTCCGGGCCGAGTCCACGATCCTGTTGGCCATCTGAGGAGAAACTCGCACCGAGAACCTGACGCACGCCAGTCAAAGATCAACACTAGACACCAGTGATAATAGACATAGACGAAAAACACTCGAAGGATAGATGACCCTGCTTTGATTTCACTGGTTAATATTTAACTCAAAAACTGGAGCCATATTCACAAAAACATCTTACGACAAATAGTAGCTGCTAATTTTCTGTTTTAGGAGAAATGATGGGAGTCTCTAAATGTTTGCTCTAAGAGTATTTCACAAAGCATTTTAGTGAAGGATAAAAAGGTAACTGCAAATTTTCATCTCACAATTATATTTTTTTTTCTCAGAATTGCAAGATATAAACTTACAATTGCGAGAAAAAAAGTCAATTGTAAGATAAAAAAAAAGTTGCCATTATTAAAATTAAATTATGCAGTGGCATATATGGGTTGCCATAAAAACCAGGTCCTAAATCTGCATTTTAAACTCTATTTGGAAATGGCAACATTTTTATTTTAAACTCTTGATGTGAATATGGCAACATGATACTCCTCCTACAATGTTTATCTGATTAAATAAGTGACCCCTCCCCTATCAACCAATCACAGATAGTAAGCTTGATGACATCATCCATAGTAATGATCTTAACCCCGCCCTTTCTCTTTAGATTAGGATTTCTCCCCATTCCTTAGTAAAAGTTTCTCTTAGTAACTTTGTGAAGAGGTTTAAAGCGGTTTTACTGCTATTTTTGAAGTTTCACTTGTATTGTGGTTCTGTGTCAGCGTCTATGGACAGAACTGTCAGAATTCCTGGGGACAGGTTTTATTATCAGTGGAAGGATACGCTGTTCCTCGGATCCTCTTGATTTTTCCGGGTTCTGTGAGATGAACGGGTTTCATGGAGCGGCGAACAGGACAGGTGAAGAGCACCTCACCTCCTCCTACAGGAGCCATGCCTCGCTTCAGCACCTGTAGAAACACCATCAACACGCTAACGCTAGCACACAACCCAAACGCATTTATGCACGTGTTAATCCAATTGCTTCATCAGTTCATGCATTCACTGGGAAACTAAGGTGGCTGTCAAATAATGGACTGACAGACCTTTATTTCCAGACCGTCTCCATCAATCCCAAACTTCGTCATCAAAGGAATCGCAGTGACCTTCAGAAGATCCACCTGGAGAACATGGGCATATTATACAGATAATTAGACATCAACGCAGAAGAATCAAATGTGATCGCTATAGTATTACCACACGCACAACTCAATACAAAGAATAAAAGTCGACTGATGCTGGATTCTGATGAAAAAGTAGGAAGATCTGGCTAAAAGTAAAACAAAAAACAAAAACTCTTTATTAAAAGATTATAAACTTTATACCTTGTTTAGTTTCCAGATGTATATATTTCACCTTGCTCTTATGCTAACTCCCTTTTCTTTTGCACAAAACTACTTCATAGTGTTTATTTTGTAAGAGCAAAGATTGTAAAATTATACAACAGAATGTTATGATGTTACTTAAACCCATGCAGCTAATAGCATGACTTTTACTTAACAAGATCTACTTTAAAAACATGCCTCATATTCATATCAACAACAATTCTCAGTTGCAAAGCTAAGAGCTGTTTGAAGGTACAGTTCACACAAAAATTTAAAGAAATGTAATTTTTTCTACCCACCCCCCTGTATGAGTTTCTTTATTCCATAGAACACAAAAGAAGATATTATCAAGAAGAAGAAAGCGGTTGACAGCAGCCACTGGCTTCCAATGTATGGAAAAAAAATACTATGGGAGTCAATGGCAACCAATCAAAACATCAATTCTTCAAAGTATCTTATTTTGTCTTTTAGCAGAATAAAGAAACTCTTACTGGTTCGGGACAATGTTTTTGGGTGAACTGTAACTTTAAAATGACAAATTGGCACTAAAGGTGAGAGGTCAAATGCAGATGAATGTGCAAACTCTCACTGATGGGTCTGTGGGGTCGTTTGTGACGCCTTTCAGCACGGCTCGGAGCGGCGTCTTCATGAACGGAGCCAGCATGAGCAGAGCCTCCAGATAATAACCCATCGAGCGCTGGACGTTACACTCGTGCTCCACGGAGCCACCGTACAGCAAACCCGGCTGATAGAACAACACCGTTCCTGCATATCCACACACACACACACGACATCAGAGAACAACCAACACACCTGTCAATCAATCCATCGATCGATCGATCAGTGTTCACTAGGACTCACCCGTCTGGTTGATCTCGATCCTGGTGCCGTTAGTCACTTTGTCAAGGAGCCGGATGAAGCTCGCTTCAAAATCTGACCAACACAAAAGATACTAATGAAACACTGAAACTAAATCTTCATCAGCAGAGCTAGAACTGATGAAACACTTCAAAATTCAAGATTTAAAATAAAGCATTCAAATGAGAAACTGATGACATTCAAGCCTGAAGCTGCTGATACTGAAGGCTTCTGCTGAAAGGGCTGTGACTGTGGTCAAATATAATTTTTTTATAATGTATTTATTTACAAGATTAAAATGTCATACAATGAGTTGTGGTGGATAGTGTAGTCAAGTGGATCAATAACTAAAATTATGTGAATTTTAAGTATAAAAAAATTCTGAGAATCTAAAAAATACAAGTAAATCAATAAATAAATTCACAGTCAAGTTTTTGTTTTAATTATAAGAAAAAGTACAATTAAACACACGTCCATTTTAACACACATAGTAGCAGTAACTTATTTTACTTTGAAAATAAACTAAAAGGCTAAAATAAAGAGTTTAAAATGACAAAAACAAACAAACAAGTACATAACTTGGATATGCAATAAAAAGAATAAATAGAATACAAAATGGTAAACAACTTAAATGAATAACAAGAGAAAACATGAACTGGACATGTGTATGAAATGCATTTTTTTAAAACGAGAAATATGTAATCTGAATCAGAGAGGGGATCATAATTTGATTGACAAACACGACAACGTGATGTAAATAAACGACTGAATAATGATAATATACTTCATATAATGCATTCATAGATGTTTTGATGGCGATTAAGAGCTGTGGTGTTGATTGATTAGATACTACGTCACGTCTGATGTGTGTTGTTGTGATATAAACGCACCTCGCAGGCCGGGATTGTCATCTTTAGATCTGATGTTTCGTATTTTCACTCGTTTTCCGCTCAGTGTGGACAACACGAGTCTCTGTCTGAAGCAGTTGCAGCCCTCAAACTCCATGATGTGAACAACACACGTGTTTCTACTGCGAGCTGGACCCAAAGACAGTGCTACGGGAGCCCGCGAGGGACAAACATACAACAAACGCGAAGGCGAAGGCGAAAAGATGACGTTACATCCCATGACCACTAGAGGGCGACTAGTCCAACTTTCTCTGATTGGACGCTTTAGAATGGAGATAAACTGTAGAAAGGCATTTTAAATCATTTTAATATATGCATTCTTATCATGCTACATAAACTTTAGAATGAATTAAAAATGTGGATATATATATATTAAAATGAAAAAAATAAATAAACAAAAGCACATTTAAAAGTATAACAATATAAAAAACACATATAATAAATATTTGCATATTTATTACAAATATTTACATATAAACATGTGTAAGATTAGATATTTACTAGCTGTATCATTAATATTAATACTAGATTATTTGTTTGGATTTGATTGCATTTATTTGTCAATGTTAAAATGAAAGATTTTACAGTTAGGCATTGGTGGATACTTTTTAAACTTTTATTTGTTTGGAAAAGTGACATCACATACATAGTACATAAGATATTTTCAAATTAATCAGTGCTTTTTCATAATTTTTTTAAACATCATTTTATGAAACCAAAACAAAATACAAAAATCAAGGGGAAAAATAAAAAATATACAATTTAAAGGCACAAATATGACATTTATTAAAAATATTTGTGAACTCAGGTTAGTATGTGCTCAGTAACATACTGTGCCTTCTGAAAGTATTCACACCCCTTAATTCTTTTTAACATTTAGTTATGTTGCTGCCTTATGTTAAACTCCTTTAAATTACCCCCTCCCCAAACATTAAATCTACACTCCATAAACCATAATGATATAGCAAAGACAGGACTGTCACAACTTTGTAAATTTATATTTAAAAAAATTGCATTTCAGTATGTGAGCTGTGATTGGCCAACAAACCCCGCCTCCTCATCCTCAAATCAGTCTGAATAAACATGGGGTTAATGAGAAGCCTAGTGAAAAGTTAAGTCAACAACTCACTTTAAGGTGACCAGACGTCTCGAAAAATTCGGGACAGTCCTGAATCCCGAATCTGGCCCTAATTGTCCCGAAAATTATACTAGAGCAGAATCTTGAGTAGTTATTGTCTGATAAACATTAAAAACTGTCTGCGGAGGTTGAGTGCCCCGCCGGCGGCTCACTGGCTGCAGCATCTTTTTTCTAAGTGCTAAAAAAATACCGTAGGTGGAACCCCAACACGCTGCTAAAAAGCAAAAACACATCTACAGGTACCGGGAGGAGTGGTTGGGGAAGTATCCAGGATTGCCACAGCCTTAAGCAATGAAAGTAAAGTGTTCTGCAAAGTGTTTAGGAAAGAGTTTGGTGTTTCTCACAAGGGGGAGGCAGATGTTAGGGTGCATGCTAGCAGCAAACTACACTGTACCAACACTGCAATAGTACAGACTCACACATTGGTCTCATCCTTCTTTTTAAGAAGCAGGATGATTCCATGTATAATAAAATATCTGCTGCTGAGCTGACCTCCGTGTTCCACTGTATACAGATCGCTTGATTGTGCGATGAAGTTAACACCAAAACTGTACTCTGATTCGGCTATAGCTAAACTCGTCACCTGCGGTCACACAAAAGCTGAAGCACCTGTCACAAACGTCCTGGCACCCCTCGCATCTGTTTTCTCCCAGAGCCTCGAGTCAAAAGACATATTCTTTTCCATTGCAACAGATGCCTCTAATAAAGGCAATGTGAAAACATTCCCGATCTCTATGAGATTCTGGACTCCTGAGCTGGGCATCCAGAACAGAGTTCTTGATTTCTTTGAACAGGCAGCCGAGAGCGCAGATGCTGTCACTGACACCTTACTGAGTAAATTAAAGGAACACAAACTCAATGACATTTGATTCTTGATTTTAATGTTGTTTTTTTGTGGCAGACTAAAGACTAATGGCAGACTGTTGATCTTTGAATAAAAATATGTTTGGTTCAGGTTTGAAATTCAGTATGTTTTATTGTAGGCTACGCAGTCTAATATCATAGAAGCCCCCCATCCGGTCACCCCAGACCCCAGACCCCCCCCTCCCCGTCCCCATCCCGAAGTCACATTCAGCACTGACTTGAAAACACTCTTATAGCGTTTTTAGAGAATCAGTCTGGTGAAATGACACAATTTTTACTGAGCTTTGATGAATTATGATCTGAAAATAAGTTCATCAGCTGGATATAGCAGTTAACAAATATGCATGGAATATAAGAATAATTAATAGTTACCTATTAGTTTGGAATAAATGCAAACACTAAATTGATGAGAAATACACTTCGTTTTAATAAACAGCATTAGTAGGTCGTTGTTACCGTTGTTTTCTCTTTGATAGTATAATGTCCATTAATTTAACCTAAAATATCTCCACATAAAGTGACAAAGGGAATGGAATTTACTTTGTATAATTTACTTACACACACACACACACACACACACACACACACACACACACACACAAACACGTTTGTTTTTGTGTAAAGTGGGTTCATCCCATAGGCGTAATGGTTTTTATACTGTACAAACTGTATATTCTATGGCCTAACCCTAACCCTCACAGGAAACTTTGTGCATTTTTACTTTCTCAAAAAAACTCATTCTGAATGATTTATAAGCGATTTTATACACTTAAATGGAAACATAGATGATGTTTCATTTTTGTTCAACTATAAAATATTAACTTGTCTCTTGTGGTTTAATGACCACATTAAACAGAGGGATGTGAATCACAGTTGGAGCATTTTGGCCTTTGAACACATAAGCCCCTTTCACACTGCCATTCCGGCAAATACACGGTTAAAGTGTTTCGGCAATTGTTCCTGGGTCGCTAGTTTTTGCAAAAGATCCCGTAACGACACGTGACATCAGGGAGTGACATGTAATGTACGAGTCGAAAATGCTAGGCACGTTATACTTTCACTGAAGCAAGCGAACGATCTCTGCGTCAGCGCGGAAAGTGAGGAACTAACTGATCTCTGCTTCATTACAGTTTGCACATATTTTTTTCGTTGCGAACGTTGATCTTTCTTTAAAACAGCCGGTAAAAGAGTCGCGCGATAACGTGCGTCATCACTTCGACACGGCATTAGATCTGGCTTTTGTTCACACAGCGCTCGTCCTGGGGTGAACCCGGCAATGTTACTAGGTCCCCGACCCAGGTTCAATGCCGGAATCAATCCCGGGACGTGTTTGCTTTCACAAGGCGACCCGGCAATGTTCCGGCAATATGCCGGGTCCGACGTGCAGTGTGAAAGGGGCTATAGAAGTCCTTCGTGTTCTGTGACACTGGGAATGTTGATTTCAGGGAAAGGGATGATTCGTTTCCTGCACACATCAGTAGCTTCCCTCACTGTCTGCAGTATCACTTCATTAAAAGGGTGAGAAAAAGAAAGTGAAATGTGTACATGATTGAGTTTCGCTTTCTGGCAACGTGTTTTGTGTATTTCTATCAGTTTTTGTATACAGATGTTTTTGCTTGTAACCTCATAGAGTTTTGCAGTTTTTTATTATGTTTTGCTGTTTAAAAATTCCTGAAAGTCAAAAAGATCTTGATATGTAAAATAGCCTTCACCCAAATATTGACTTCAATTTCTATCACCCTTCATACCTGTAACTGATTGCACATGCACCTGCATTCAATCAGACACTCACACATACACACATTTAAGCGCTGCTCACTCCCACCCTCATTCGCTACGTTTACATGGACCCTTTGTGGTTCAATCGGACTGAATTCATAACGATTGATGAATCTGATTGTAGTGTTTACTACAGGCCAAAGAAGATGCTTACGTGAAGGGGGACAATGTCTTGTATAAACAGGCTAAATACACACTGGAAAAAGAGATCAAAGTGGCAAAGAGGAATTATTCTGAAAAAATAAGGACTCAGTTCACTTCCAACGACTCCGCATCAGTGTGGAAAAGTCTAAAGAAGATCACCAATTACAAGACACCACCCCCCAGCACTGTGGAGAATCAACGACTGGCAGACGATCTGAACGAGTTTTACTGCAGGTTTGAAAGAACACCCATCACCTGCCCTGAACGCCTCCCCACACAACCATTCACACCCTTCACAACTCCTGCAACCAGTCCTGAATGCCTCTCCAAACAACCGTTCACACCATTAACAGCTCCTGCAACCCATCCTGAACACCTCTCCAATCAAGCACTCTCACCATTCTCACCTCCTGCATCCCCTCTCTCCCCCACACCTGCAATTCAGATCAGCGAGGATGCGGTGCGCCAGGTCTTCCGGAAGCAGAAAAGGAAAAAAGCACCAGGCCCAGATTGTGTTACACCAGCCTGTCTGAAATCCTGTGCTGACCAGCTGGCCCCCATCTTCACAAAGATCTTCAACAGATCGCTGGAGCTTTGCGAAGTCCCTTCATGCTTCAAACGCTCCACCATCATCCCCATCCAAAAGAAACCCAAAATTACAGCACTAAATGACTACAGGCCTGTGGCTCTAACGTCTGTAGTCATGAAGTCATTCGAAAAACTGGTGCTGGCCCACCTGAAGGACATCACTGGGCCCTTGCTGGATCCTCTTCAGTTTGCCTACAGAGCAAACAGGTCTGTGGACGATGCAGTAAACATTGGACTGCATTATGTTCTGCAACACCTAGACAGACCGGGGACTTAAGTGAGGATCCTGTTTGTGGACTTCAGCTCGGCCTTCAACACGATCATCCCAAACCTCCTCCTGCCCAAACTAAATCAGCTCTCCGTGCCCACCTCCGTCTGTCAGTGGATCAACAGCTTCCTGACAGACAGGCAGCAGCTAGTGAGGTTGGGGAAATACACATCCAGCACCCGTACAATCAGCACCGGAGCTCCCCAGGGCTGTGTTCTCTCCCCACTGCTCTTCTCCCTGTACACTAATGATTGCACATCTAAGGACCCCTCTGCCAAGCTCCTGAAGTTTGCAGATGACACCACACTCATCGGCCTCATCCAGGACGGTGACGAGTCTGCTTACAGACAGGAGGTAAAATAGCTGGCTTTTTGGTGCACTCTCAACAACCTGGAGCTTAACACGCTCAAAACAGTGGAGATGATCGTGGACTTCAGGAGAAACCCCCTTGCTCTCCCCCCACTCACCATCATAAACAGCACTGTGACTGCAGTGGAGTCATTCTGGTTCCTGGGAACCACTATCTCTCAGGACCTGAAGTGGGACATTCACATTGACTCCATCGTAAAAAAGGCCCAGCAGAGATTGTACTTCCTTCTCCAGCTGAGGAAGTTTAACCTGCCACAGGAGCTGCTGAAACAGTTCTACTCCACCATCATTGAATCCATCCTCTGCACTTCAGTAACTGTCTGGTTCAGCTCAGCTTCTAAATCTGACCTCAGAAGACTACAGAGGGTAGTCGGGACTGCTGAGCGAATCATCGGTACAACCCTCCCTTCTATTCAAGAACTGTACTTATCCAGAGTGAGAAAAAGGGCTGTCAAAATCACTCTGGACCCCTCACATCCAGCACACTCCCTCTTTGAACTGTTGCCATCTGGTCGACGCTACAGAGCCCTGAGCAACAGAACGACCAGACACAGGACCAGTTTCTTCCCTCAGGCAATCCATCTTATGAACAGCTGATAATAACGGCGAACACACTACACTTTATATTTATATACACATACACTTTATTTATCTAACACACATACTTAGTATACACTTAATTTCTGCACATAATTTACATGTACATACATAACTGCATTTTGTAATATACCTGCCTACAATTGTCATTTGTATACTGTCATTCACTATCTACTTATTTGTATTTTTTATTCTTTTATTATGTGTTTTATGTTCTGTCTCTGTCATTCTGTTGTACTGCGGAGCTTCTGTCACGAAAACAAATTCCTCGTATTTGTAAACATACCTGGCAATAAAGCTCATTCTGATTCTGATTCTGAACACTAAATAAAGTAATCCGGTTGATGTGCGCGTTTATGTCACAAGCTTCAAATCGGAATAGTTTTTTTTTAGACATGCGCACACTGCTCAAATAGTGAAAGTGAAAGTAACATATAGATAATATTGAGTTTCTCACTGTTTGCACATAATAACCACTCTCCTACATGGTTTCTTTATTTGTTTTTAACAGCAGAATTATTATATACACCTTTATGGATAAATAAACATATAAACCGCTGTGCTGTACAAAAAAAAAAGGTTCAATTCGATCGAGTGTTTACATGCACGCTCAATCGTATTAGAAGAGGAATAAACCACCCCTTTCAATCCAATAGAAATTTCATTCGGATCGAGCTCAATCGGATTGATAAAAGTGTTTATATGACCGTTTTTCAATCCGATTGAGCTGTCAATCTGATTACAAATGGATTATTTGGGTGCATGTAAGCATAGCCACTGCAAAGTCTTGAAGTCTTGTTCTGCAACACCTAGACAGACCGGGGACTTAAGTGAGGATCCTGTTTGTGGACTTCAGCTCGGCCTTTAACACGATCATCCCAAACCTCCTCCTGCCCAAACTAAAACAGCTCTTCGTGCCCACCTCCGTCTGTCAGTGGATCAACAGCTTCCTGACAGACAGGCAGCAGCTAGTGAGGTTGGGAAAATACACATCCAGCACCCGTACAATCAGCACCGGAGCTCCCCAGGGCTGCGTTCTCTCCCCACTACTCTTCTCCCTGTACACTAATGATTGCACATCCAAGGACCCCTCTGCCAAGCTCCTGAAGTTTGCAGACGACACCACACTCATCGGCCTCATTCAGGACGGTGACGAGTCTGCTTACAGACAGGAGGTAAAAGAGCTGGCTGTCTGGTGCACTCTCAACAACCTGGAGCTTAACACGCTCAAAACAGTGGAGATGATCGTGGACTTCAGGAGAAACCCCCTTGCTCTCCCCCCCTCACCATCATAAACAGCACTGTGACTGCAGTGGAGTCATTCAGGTCCCTGGGCACCACTATCTCTCAGGACCTGAAGTTGGACATTCACATTGACTCCATTGTGAAAAAGGCCCAGCAGAGGTTGTACTTCCTTCGCCAGCTGAGGAAGTTTAACCTGCCACAGGAGCTGCTGAAACAGTTCTACTCCACCATCATTGAATCCATCCTCTGCACTTCAGTAACTGTCTGGTTCAGCTCAGCTTCTAAATCTGACCTCAGAAGACTACAGAGGGTAGTCCGGACTGCTGAGCGAATCATCGGTACAACCCTCCCTTCTATTCAAGAACTGTACTTATCCAGAGTGAGAAAAAGGGCTGTCAAAATCACTCTGGACCCCTCACATCCAGCACACTCCCTCTTTGAACTGTGTCCATCTGGTCGACGCTACAGAGCACTGAGCACTAGAACGACCAGACACAGGACCAGTTTCTTCCCTCAGGCAATCCATCTTATGAACAGCTGATAATAACGGCGAACACACTACACTTTATATTTATATACACATACACTTATTTATCTAACACACATACTTAGTATACACTTAAATTTTGCACATAATATACATGTACATACATTGTGTAATATACCTGCCTACAATTGTCAATTTGTATATTGGCATTCCTTATCTACTTATTTGTATTTTTTGTATTTTTTATTCTTTTATTATGTGTTTTATGTTCTGTCGCTGTCATTCTGTTGTACTGCGGAGCTTCTGTCACGAAAACAAATTTCTCATATGTGTAAACATACCTGGCAATAAAGCTCATTCTGATTCTGATTCTGATTTTCTACGGTGGTCAATTCCAAGCATTCTCTTGTGGATTACCTACTGTTTATTTGTACCTGGACTGTTCTCTCTGAGTTAGGAGTCATGTAGAGGACTTCTAAGTCACTAAGACCAAGCCACAAACTATCCTAAAAAGGCTGTTGACAGAAATCTGCCTCGGAACATAAACATTTTAGAAATATTTGATGATAATGAGCTTTTATAAAGGTATCACCTTTGTCTTTGGAGGTTATTCCAACTCCAATTTTCCTTTGCTGATAATGGAGCTCTTTGGAATAGGTCAGTCATTGCCTTGGTAAAGCAAGAGTAATGTAAACAGCGATATGGACAATGATCCAATATTTCTGTTTTTGGGACTCCTTTTTTATCTGAAATTTACTTCATTTTTTTTTCATTTTACTTTCAATTCTGTCAGCTCCACCTGCTTTGCCTTGGCTCAATGCTCTGTGATCTCTGCGACAGTCCCTTGCTCCTCCCCTTCCTCATGGATCTGACCCTCCATTCTGCATGTGGATCCCAACTTTGTTGTCACACCTCCTTTGTTACAAGTAGAATAGAAAAAAGAATGGAGAGTGCAAGTGTTAGAGGGTCATGTGTAGATAAGAGAGAGTTGTTTTTAGCTGTTTCTTGAAGATGGCTAAGGACTCAGCTGCTCGGATTGAGTTGGGTAGGACATTCCACCAGGTGGGAACATTTAATGTAAAAATCCCTGAAAGTGATTGTGTGTCTCTTTGGGATAGCACTATATAGCGCTGTTCACTTGCACAACACAGAAGCTTCTAGAGGGCACAAAAGTCTGAAGTAGTGATTTTAGGTAAAGGGGTGCAGAGGCAGTGGTGGTTTTGCAGGCAAACATCAATACCTTGAATTTTATGTGAGCAATTATTGTTAGCTAGGGCAAACTGATGAATTGAGGTGTGTCATGCGCTCTATTCAGCACCAGAGTATGTGAGCGGAGCGGAGTGGGAGCGGAGCGTGGAGTGGAGCGGTGTGATTTTGACAGGAGCGAGGAGCGGATTTTATAAAAGTCGGAGCGTTGTGGTTTTCACTCGCTCCAAGAGCGATCCACTACCGCTCCATCACGAGTACAATTCATGCCAATGGCCCGTAATATAACTGCATATTTAGCAAGTATTCACGTTAATCATATTTAACTATAGCTTGATACAGATGGATCTCTTAAATCAGAAGGTTACAATGACGACAATAGCCGAGCGGGAAGTTATAGGTTAGTTCTCAAGAAGTTTGTCTGTTCCTTTTACTGAATATTTTCGGGTCGAAGCATGATTTAAACAGTTACAGCACATTCACACGCAATCGCTTTCGCGAAAATGCATTCAAAGAAATGTAATCTTACAGTGTTACTTCATCTGTATCTGATTTTGAATGAGCATAAATCTGTAAGAAATGCATTGATCTGTAGATAAAATAAAAATGTACTGTTATTTTCATCACAAACAAAATTTGCACAGCAGAATACAGTAATTATATTAATGCTGACATCCATGTTATTAGTTTGGCATGTGGTAGGAAAAAAAAGTTTGCACACTATAGCCTAAGCCACTTTGAAACTCTCCTGTTATTTTTTTTTAATTATTTATATAGGCTATGTTATGAACATAACATTTCAAACATACTGAAATACTTTAGCCACGGAGCGAAGGTGGAGCGGTGTTTCTGGTATCACTGAGCGCGGAGTGGAGCGGGAGCGGGAAATTGTGAACCCGGAGCGGAGCTGGAGCGGAGTGATTATTAAATGCTCTGAGCGCGGAGGGGAAATTGTTGCCACTCCACTCCACTCACATACTCTGTTCAGCACATTAAAGGGTTAGTTCGCCCAAAAATGAAAATTATGTCATTAATAACTCACCCTTATGCTGTTCCAAACATGTAAGACCTCCTTTTATCTTCGTAACACAGTTTAAGATATTTTAGATTTAGTCCGAGAGCTCTCAGTCCCTCCATTGAAGCTGTGTGTACGGTCTACTGTCCATGTCCAGAAAGGTAAGAAAAACATCATCAAAGTAGTCCATGTGACATCAGAGGATCTGTTAGAATATTTTGAAGCATCGAAAATACATTTTGGTCCAAAAATGGCAAAAACGACGACTTTATTCAGCATTGTCTTCTCTTCCGTGTCTGTTGTGAGAAAGAGTTCAAATCAAAGCAGCTGGATTTCCGGTTCGCGAATGAATCATTCAGTTCACCAAATCGAACTGAATCATTTTAAACGGTTCGCATCTCTAATACCCATTAATCCACAAATGACTTAAGCTGTTAACTTCTTTAATGTGGCTGACACTCCCTCTGAGTTAAAACAAACCAATATCCCGGAGTAATCCATTTACTCAAACAGTACACTGTACATTTATAATTAAATAATAAATTTAAGAATTTAATAGTTGTATTTTAAATATTTAATTGCAAAATAATAATTAATGATTATATTTAGTGTTCAATTAATAACAAATTGTTTATATTTTTATATTTATATTGTATACAACAAGTTTTATATCAGACAGTTTATTTTTTTATTAGATTTGAGCTTTTGTCTTGTTCTTTAATGAAGATCACATTCAAACTTTGTTGGAAAATTTCATGCCTTTACATTTGTTTCTACTAATTTAAACTTTTATGTTTATTTTAGTATTTTTATATTTGTTCCAGAGTTTCTTAAACTATGAAAATCCATCAAAATGGGCTATACTTGCATTTTTAAAACCCTGATCATATGAACAAAAAGTATTTAATGTGAAACTGATTTATATAATTACCAGTGCATGAATGTGCAATGTGAGTATACATATGTTTTTCCAATAATTCCACATTTAGGAACGTTCTGACTAACTTTTCGGGATTTATCTTAACATCTTATGTTAATTAAGAAGAGTTTTCGGTAATCCAGCAGAGTTACAGTTAACCAAAAGTAAAACTAAAATAAACTTTCATAAAAAAAAAAAAGTCATTATTTGAAATAATATAAGCACTAACTGAAATAAAATACAACATAATATAAAATATTTATAAAATAATTTATTTTATTTCAGATAGTTCTCAACTAAATAAAATGAAAACTGAAAACTTAATTAAAAATGGACATTTAAAATAATAACTAATAAAATGACAACAACAAAAACACAATTACTTAAACTTTAATTAAAGGTCAAATTAAAATGGAGAATATAAAAAAAAACAGTTATAATTAAAATTATAATTTTATCTCAAAGATACAGAGAGTGTAACATCTGTAACATCCAGCCTCTGATACTCTTGCATTTATTTGCTAAAAAATAAAGCCCATATGCGTTTGTTTAAAGTGTTTATTCATATCTGCTGTTTGACAAGGACCACAAGATTCAGGAACAGCTTTTTCCCTACAGCTGTCTCCTTGCTGAACTCTGCCCTCTGACACCCCTCAACACCCCCCACACCACACATAGACTCCTCCCCCTCTTCAACACTCTGATTTATTTATTTATTCACAACAAGCAAAAGTAACTTGTTATTACTTGCACTACTGCCTGTTCATCCAGGAACACTGTATAATCCATTTGCACACTGAAATATTTTATTCTATGCACTTTACTGTCCATTGCAATACTGTAAACTATGTTCATAGTTCTGCCTATAGTGTACATACACTTTTACATAGCCCATCTGTATAGTATGTTCATAGTACACCTATCTGTATATCGTGCTTATAGTATTTAATATCTGTAAATTATGTCCATAATACTTACCTGTATAGTTATTGTACATATTATAGACCTTTTATTCTGTACTTACTGCTTATTGCACTTCTGGTTAGATGCTAACTGCATTTCGTTGCCTTGTACCTACATGTGCAGTGACAATAAAGTTGAATCTAATCTAATCTAATCTAATATTGGGTAAATATGATTTTAACAGTTGTTCTCTCATCATTTCTGGAGTTGTGAGCATCTGAGGGTCAGTCTTGGACTCCTTGCAGAGGAATAAAACTTTCTTTCCAGGAAAAGAAAAAAATTATAATACCACATAAGTGGTGCTTTCACTTACTCTGCAGTTTCACATCATCATTTTATAGTATTGTTCTGTGAATTTTTTTTTATCTTTGAGCCGACCATATGCAGTGTGTAAATGCAGTGAAACTGAAAGTTCAAGTCCAGAGAGAGAGGAAAACTTAAACCAGTGTGCAGATCTGCAGTCTTACAAAGGTCAAAGTCTCCCACAAAAGGATTTATTCTATCTAAAAGAGAAGGCTGATCCAGACCAGCATGGCTCATTCAAACAAGCCCCCACGTCTCTACATCACAGTGTAGAAATATTTGCGTAATGCCACCCAAATGTTCACACGGGGAAAGAAGGCATGGTTTCAGTAACACAGTTAGTGTTGAAGCAGTCATGTCAGGGAGATGCTGTGTGTATCTAGGTGAAAGCAGAAGCACTTTATTTGGCCTTACGAAAGTAGATGCAATGAGGAATCATTGGTTAAGATTTATTTACAATAGAATAGCACAACCCTGATGTTCGAATTTGTGCAATGCATTTTATGGATGACAGTTTCATGAACCTAGGAGAGTAGCCTACAAGACTGGCTGTGCAAAGGCTGTTTCTTAAAAAATTGCTATGTCAATCTGGCACTTATTCTGAATCAGCTACTGTAAGTATGTTTTCCTAATTTTTTAAATATTTGCTATTGACTGTTCAACTAGGGGGTCTAGGGGAACCCCCAAGAGCTTTGACACAATTTGAACACTGGGTCTTTCTGTTAAACCCCTCGCTAGCTCAATCTCATCTTTTGTAAGAATGGTTATCATGGATACCAGGAAAATATTTGGATAAATGTAATACAGGGCTGGGCTAGCATCCTCTCATCAGGAGAGCACGACCCCTGGATCTCAGTGCTGCATTTGACACTATTGACCACAACTTTTTTTTTTTTAATAGACTAGAATTTTTTTTGGCATTAATGGAAGTGCATTAGCATGGTTTAAATCGTTCTTATATAACCACTATATTTCTTCATGGCCCGGCGAAACATACCAATTTGAAAAAATTACAGAATGCATAGTCGATATAAAAAACATGGATGACGAGTAATTTCTTACTACTAAATTCTGAAAAACAGAGGCGTTAATTATAGGACCTAAAAACTCTGCATATAACAACCTAGAACGCTGTCTAAGATTTGATGGCTGCTCTGTCAATTCCTCGTCATCAGTTAGGAACCTAGGTGTGCTATTTGAAAGCAATCTTTCCTTAGAAAGCCACGTTTCTAGCATTTGTAAAACTGCATTTTTTTCCATTTCAAAAATATATTTAAATGATGACATATGCTCTCAATGTCAAATGCAGAAATGTTAATCCATGCGTTTATGACTTCAAGGTTAGATTATTGTAATGCTTTATTGGGTGGTTGTTCTGCACGCTTAATTTCACAAGAGTTAGGACTTGGTTTCTTTATAAGCAGTGAAATAATATCCTTACAGTCAAAGTAAAAAAAAAAAAGGAATGCCTAAAATAATTCCTTAGAATCAGCATATATTTCTTAATTGTGGAAATGTCTCAGGTTACGAATGTAACCATGGTTCCCTGAGTAGGGAACGCAATGTCTAGTTTCCTACTCAGGGAACCATGGTTACATTCCTAACCTGAGACGTTTCCTATCAAGGGAACTTCGAACTGCGTCCCCTAGGGGTCGCTATGGGGAACAGTATACCCATGCTGCCATGCTGAGGGGAGTGCAGGCCAGAATCATGGTGAGCACTAAGTACCAACTCTACCATTTAGTCTGGATCACATCCCTTAGGTTCTGCTTACCTCCTCGTGACCCACGATTCCTCTTAACCCTGCTTTTTTTCCACAGGTGGGGGAGGTGGGGGAGGAGTGCGAGTCGCGATACTAGCCTTCTGTGCCAGTTTTTGATCCTCAGTTCAAGACAGGCCAGGACCCCTATTTTGTTCGGGCTCGGACCTGGACCTTCGTGGAATGAAGGATCTGAAAGCAGCAGAGCACACCTTTGTCTCCCTGAACTTGTTGATCACCGTCTCAACCGAAATACCGAAAAGCTCAGAGGGTGAAACCTGAGCCTTTTCTTTCTTCCCGATGTCTGCCAGGTTCATCCACAGACATCACTCCACTGCCACCATGGCCACCATAGTCCCGCCAATGGCGGAGGCGGCCTGCTTGGTAGCATGGAGAGAGGTCAGTGGTGCGGCCCGGCTACCTGATCAGGAGAAAATATGTAAATACAGAAAGATAACGCTCACCGAGAGCACTAACCTCATTATCAGATGGTGTTAAAGATATAACATCATCCTCCCGAGGCTTTCTCTCATCCGCCGCCATTACAAGCGTGAAAGGGAAAATCCCTCTTTTCAAACAGATCCACCTGTACGTAGAGACAAACGAGAGCGGACCTTTTCGTCCTTGAAAAACGTTCACAATGCATGCAGATTGTCTCCTCAAAGACATCGAGTGCGTGCTCTTCACCCAAACAAATGACGCAAAGATCGCGTGTGTCATCGGGTGTCAAATAACGCCGACACGGATGCACACATTGTCTAAATGCTTGCTAGTAGTCGCCATGATATACAGAGAAAGATCACATTTACCAGTTCTTTGAGATGCACGCTTCAAACAGAACAGTCAGTGAAGACGAAGAAGATGATGTGTTCTCCCGGTGCCTGTTTATGGTCATGCTGGTAGTGAGGTCAGAGGCTGTAGCTCACCAACTAGTTGGTGTTTTTTCAATGTATGCTTCAGACACGGGTCACGACGAGGTGTTCCCCATAGCGGCCCCTAGAGGATGCAGTTCAAAGTTCCCTTGAAAGGGAACAATCTGTTACATTCACATTGTAGTAAAGGGATGCAAAACCACAAAGTAACAAACAGAACCAACTAGTTTGGAAAGAGAGAGAGAGAGAGAGAGAACGAGATCACACACAAATTCACATTTTCCTAGGTTGAAATTTAAAGAAGCATCTAAGTTAAGTCTAAATATATTTGAACTATACTTGTGCTCCTAGAATCTCTGTTTTCATTGTTATACGGCAGCGGGCACTAGTATCTTCTTAACAGAATGTCCCAAATAAACATAAATGAAGAAGAAAAATAACCAACAGATACTAACACATGTAATATAACACGACCATCTGACATGAAACAGAATCAAAACTGTAATGTTATAGATGAATATGTTGACCAATGAAGAGGTAATAATTATAGTCAAACTATTGGGGTGTTGATCGACATTTTGATTATCATTCTGAATACAATTCAAAGTCTTTTTTCAGCTTTTTGTTCAAAATGTCATTTCTTTCTTTATTTTATGAAACTTACCAACATTAAAGTGTTTGAAAAAAGAATGCATGAAGCTAGAATAAAATGTTTTGTTTACAAGCAGATACCCTTCTCTTTCTTTGGATGTTTTGTATGTTCAGATATTCATATAACAAAATATATACAAATTAAAACCTAAATAGGGACATAGTATTATACTTAAAGTATGATGTAAAGTTCCCTTTATGAAAACTTATGAGTAAACAGTATAAAACTACTAACTAGTTTAAAGAGTACACTTACAAGTATACTACTAGAACACTGATATTTGTATACTTGCTACATAACGTATACTTAAAATATACTTGAACTTTACTTAAGAATACTTAATAAATACTCTCTTTATAAACTGCACCATTTACTGGGCAGAGCTAATAACGGTCCATGAGTTGTGGTTCAGATTTTGGCGTGCGTTCTCACATGTAACAAAAATGGCAGCGCTTATCAGTTATGAAATTGTTGTCACTCATGTTTTACTACTTCATCTGGTGTAAAATTGTTGACATTGTGAAACTGCATGATTTGTAAATGATGTTTGGTGGCCCACATATATAGGTGCATAAAAGATAAAGATAAAATAAAGCATTTGTTTATTTTTTTTTGTAACATTTTAAAAAGTGAAACTTTTATATATTTCAGAATCATTACATGTAAAGTAAAACATTCCAAGATCTTTTTTTATGATTAGAACTTAAAGCACATGAAAGTGAAAAATCTAGTATCTCAAAATATTATAATATTTCCTGAGCAATCAAAAAAAAAAAAAAAAAAAAAAAGGATTTGCAAAACAGAAAACTTCAATTTCTTTAAAGTATGTTCATTTATGTACTAATTACTTAGTTGGGGCTCCTTTAGCACAAACTCATCAGTTAGGTGTGGTATGAAGCGATCCAAGATCAGGCACTATTGAGACTTAAAGGGATAGTTCACCCAAAAATGAAAATTATGTCATTAATAACTCACCCTCATGGCGTTCCAAACCCGTGAGACCTCCGTTTATCCTTTGAACACAGTTTAAGATATTTTAGATTTAGTCCGAGAGCTCTCAGTCCCTCTACTGAAGCTGTGTGTACGGTATACTGTCCATTAGGGGTGTAACGGTTCACAAAATTCACGGTTCGGTTCGATACGATACACTGATGTCACGGTTCGGTTCGGTTCGGTACGTTTTAGATACAGCAAAATGTAAAAACATCTCAACTTTTCAGAATGCCGCAAGCGCACCGCGGGTCATGTAACAAGAACTAACCAATCAGCTTCATCCTTTCCCGTAACAACGTTGAAAGCTCAGCCAAGATGAAGGAACAGCTGATCATAGTTGTATATGGATTGCAATTTTGAAATAAATTTATTAGCAGAGCTAGCCTACTGCAAGCGATTTTTAGAGCTGCAAATCCATTTATCCTTTGCTGAAATTTCCGCATCTTCATGGAGAGAACACGTCATTGTTGCTTAGCAAAGACAGACGCTTCATGAGCGCTTCTGCCCGAGCGCTTTGGAAAGGAGGAGAAAGACGCGCTTAGCGTTTTCCATGCGTTTTTAGGCACGATATGTGAACTGGGTGCTCGCTCACTCAGCACGTGCTGAAGGCTCGTTGCAAAATGTCTAATGCATTTAACAGACCTGAAATAGAAGATCCTCCAATAACCAACAGGTCTGGTGTTTGGGTGCACTTTGGATTCCCTGTAAGCTATAATGGTAGTGACAGAATGAAAGGTAAATAGTAAGGTCTCATATCCGCGGCTATAATGTAAATGTAACGTAAATGTACCAATCGCCGCGGTGATGTCTTTTGCCCTGTTTTTTTTTTTTTTTGTATTCCCGCTGGTGTACCCTATTGTCATGTAGCAGATGCAACATAACGTTGATTTTTTATCCACCACTCTCTTGCCATCACCATTATAGCTTACAGGGAATCTAAAGTGCACCCAAACACCAGACCTGTTGGTTATTGGATCTTTTATTTCTGGTCTGTTAAACGCATTGGCTATTTTGCAACGAGCCTTCAGCGCGTACTGAGTGAGCGAGCGCCTGACTGGGTAGCCTAACATAAACATATAAGTTGGTGTTTTTTTCTTCTTCGGGGGTGTCAGGGGCGTTGCCTGTTACGTCGTTTGGGTTATTGGGCTACCTTGTTGAACGCATATCATTATATTTCACTTTTTTTTTTTCCAAATATAATTAATTAGTCCAACGAACGGACGGTTCAATACGAATACGCATATCGTTACACCCCTACTGTCCATGTCCAGAAAGGTAAGAAAAACATCATCAAAGTAGTCCATGTGACATCAGAGGGCCAGTTAGAATATTTTGAAGCATCGAAAATACATTTTGGTCCAAAAATAGCAAAAACTACGACTTTATCCATTATTGTCTTCTCTTCCGTGTCTGTTGTGAGAGAGTTCAAAACAAAGCAGTTTGTGGTATCCGGTTCACGAATGAATCATTCGATGAAACTGGATCTTCTTGAACCAGTTCACCAAATCGAACTGAATCATTTCAAACAGTCCGCGTCTCCAATAAGCATTAATCCACAAGTGACTTACCGTATTTTAAAAGTCACACTTTTTTTCATAGTATGGCTGGTCCTGCGACTTCTAGTCAGGTGCGACTTATTTGTCAAAATTAATTTGACATGAACCAAGAGAAATGAACTAAGAGAAACATAAGACTAACTAAGAGAAAACATTACCGTCTCCAGCAGTGAGAGGGCGCTCTATGCTGCTCACTCCTCCTGTAGTCTAGACCTGAACACATAGAGCGCCCTCTCGCGGCTGTAGACGGTAATGTTTTCTCTTGGTTCTAAATAAATGTGACTTATAGTCCAGTGCGACTTATATATGTTTTTTTTCCTCATCATGACGTATTTTTGGACTGATGCAACTTATACTCAGGTGAGACTTATAGTCCGAAAAATACGGTAAGCTGTTAACTTTTTTAATGTGGCTGACACTCCCTCTGAGTCCCTCTGAATCACACATGCGCAGTATCAACAGCTCCTCGGTTCTCGAATCAGACGCGTCTAACAGAAATGGTTCTTGACTCGTGAATGAGTCAGTCTGTTGTTTGTCATCTGGCTTGGCTCAGTGTTTATCTTCAGTTCTCTCTTCACAGCAGTTCAGTCAGTGTACTGTTTGAGTTGACAAACAAAAATTGACATTCCGGCCCGGAACGCACATTTTCAAAGGAGAATAACTGACTGTAGCATTGTTTTTCAGATAAACAAGTAATTTTTCTTAAATGTCTGCAAACATGTTATGGTATTTTTGTGCTTTGGTAGAGTAAAAATCGTACATACAGAACCTTTAAAGAGGATTGGCGAAACATCCAAGGAAGCATCTGTAAACAGAAAGACCTGCATTATTGCCATGTCTCTCTTTTTGCCGGGTATGCAGATTTTTTTTTATTATTTTAGTTTTACTTTCTTATTCTAGGCTTATCCAAAGTACCAATGAATGAGCCATGGAGGATATCTTTAGGGACTTTCTGATTTATTACTATCACTGGCTTAACAAGTTACAGCTTTTGTGATTAGGGAAAAAGTGCACGTTTTGTCATAGTCTAGCGGGGTGCAGTCAACTTAAAGGCTGTGTTGCAAGGTAAATTTTTTAACGAGTTTGTGCAATTTGCTTGTTGGTGATAAACATTTAAACTTTTATCCATTGTATTTTATGTTGTTGGGTATCACAAAACGGAATATAATACGAAAAAGAAGGTTCTATCTTACAGCGGTCTCCTTTCCCCCACAATGCATTCCATCACGTCACGTTGGGGAGAGAATTTACCAAAGCCGCCTTGAGAGCATTGAGGGTGACTAGAGAGACGAGAGTATTCAGATAGCGCAGATTATAGATAAATAGATAAATACATAGATATATATAGATAGACAGACTACATATATAGATAGATAGACAGACAGATAGATAGAGAGATATCGACCAACAGCGACCCAAACGCACTCACTTCCCTACAGCACAAGCTTTTCAGCGCAGTTTCCATGGGACAGCACCGCCCACACAAGCATCTGTCAAACACAGCGACACACACGCGGCTACGTTTGCAACAACATTTTCACCGAAGGAACAGATAAACGCTTAAAAACGTCCATAAAGCTAGCATGATGCCTTTTATTTCTAGATGACAAAGACAAAGTTTACCAGTACTACGACACTATGACAAAGGTTACCGATACTTATCTGAACTAACGTCATGATCACTGCCACTAGATGTGTGTGTGTGTGTGTCGTTATTGTTCACTGCTGCTCGTAGACTAGCTCCAGTGCTCATTGCTGCGATGCTAAATGAAAGCAACTCAACAGGACACTTCACCAACTCCACTCATTCTCCTCGGACCATGCTTCGACAGACATCAGTTCTTGGCAATTCCTCATTTGCCCTCTCACAGTTGGCTCGATCGAAATTACACAGCTGCGGACCATCATACATGTTGGCTCTCGCCACCTCTTCCTCATCCCAGTCATTCGCTATAGTTCTGATGCTGCGTTCCAGGCAGGTTTTTGAGCTCGTAATCACTATTTCATACCACTACGAATGACTTTGTACCGTTCCAGGCAAGTTACGCCAAACTTTCTCAGCACAAGGAATTGTAACTAGATTATTTATTTTATTGCAACGTTGCATTGACCTAAAATCGTTTTTTCAACGTGTACTATTTGCATAAACACTGCATCCGCAGGCAGTATTATTCGTATGGGCTGTCATCGTTGTTTTGCGTGCTGTGTGACCTCGGAACTCGGAGTACATCGATCTGGTACGAGACACGAGTTCACGGGTGGGAAGTCAGGGGTTTGATTGCCGTTCCAGTGCACTTTCACAGGTTTAAGGTTGGAAAGACACGGGTTACGGGTTGCCTGGAACGCGGCATCATACTAGACTGAGGCTACCTTTCCTCGACTTCTCCCCAACATGACGTCATCACCGAGTTGCGTAAAAAAAAACGTTAATACCAAAAACTTAAAAAATAGGTCTTTAAGACCATTTTTGAGACATTTTAAAAATGATATACATATCTTGAGTGATTTATGTACCCATTAATCGAAAGTGGTGGTTAACCTGCAACATGGCCTTTAAAGGTATCTAATCACCCTGTATCTTCTGAGTAAGTCCAGAACTGGCGAATTTGTGTTGTGAATTCACTAAACGGCTAAGTGAAATTCTGTCCAATGCCAGGTCCCTGAAGAACGAATAGTTGAAAGTATGGGAAATCTAGAATAATCAAATATCTAAATTAATACATAATATATTTTTGTGATCAGTTTTTAATTAAAAACACAAACTTTTGGGTGTTGTGTCGTGTGCGTGGCTTGTTTTAACAGCTTGCCACATCCCCGTTGTCAGTGTAATTGTTTTCCCCGCCCTCCTTGTTTCTCTGCTTGTTAGCTTACCTTGTTGTTCCCACCTGGTCCTTGTTATCTCATATTCAGCCCTTTATAGTTCCCTGTGTATCGCTGTCTTTTGTCAGTCTGTTGTGGTTAATCTCAATTATTCAGACTGTCTTGACTGCCTCAACCTCTCACTCGGAGTAGCGACTTGCCTGCTTCTTCTCTTCTGTTGTCTATGTGGATTGTGCCAGCAGTGGTTATCCGATCCACTGTGTGGAAGGAGATTCTATGTCCTCTTGAGCTGTCTGTGGAAGGGCTTGTCACCTTTTCTAATTATTGTCTATTCAATAAAGACTTCATTATACCTGCATCTGAGTCCAGCCTGCTCCTTGACACTGAGCTAGACCCTAGAGAAGGCCAATTGATTTATGACATCGCTGTGATCAACGTGGTTAAATTGCTGAATCCACATCATGTTAATTTTGATCACAGCTTCACGATTGAAAATCATTCATTGGTTGGCCTGTATTAATTTTTTTATGAGAATGTGACTTAAAAAGACCTTTGTTTGTTGAAAACCAAAATAAATATTGAAAACAGTCAGTGTACATCTTAATTTCTATCCTGTCATTTCTTTCCAGGATCTATCCTTTGTAATTTATATAATGTCTCGTGTTCATGAAGTGTCTTGATATTTTGTTCTTTCCAAAGAACCTTCTCAAGATTGAAAGTTGAAGTTCCTGTCACTGGGTCTGAAGTTTGTGTTATTCTGCTGGTATTTGTAACCACAGAGTTTCCCCTGTACAACAGGGCATGAACCTCTCAGTTCCTGGAAGGATCTGACCTCTAAAGATCCTTTGGCTGTGAGTTAAATACGAGTTCTGCTGGAGCAATATGCAGTTTAGAGCATATGTAATTGCTATGAGAACACGCTGATAGTAACAAACATGAAACAGGTTAAATTAAACATGCTAACCATTCTTGTGTATTCATTTCAATGGGGGTTCGCCATATACATCAACAATTATCCCAGTGTTGATGTTCATTATTTCTAAGGTCGATTTTTCATTGTGATGAGTGTGTGGTTGATTTCAGCTGCACGTCAGAAGCACGTGCTTATCAATGACAGCGTTGCGGGAGACACTTAAGATCACTATCTACGGCTGTAACAGTTAGTTCAGAGTGAAATGCATTATGGGTAGTGTAGTTCGGATAAATGTGCTCTACTTTTGAAGGATTATGTACATACAGCAGTGTGTGTGAAAAGTGTCTAGTGTGCAAAGAGGAGAATTGCACAAAATAGATTTGAATTGCACAAAAAAAAAAAAAGTTGTTCATTATCACAGGCCTGTGGCGGGGGCATGTAGTCAGTGATGGTCTGAATGGCTTGCCACAGGCTCTCCATGTCTCTACTGTCTGTGAAGTGATTGTAGATTTTTTGAGCATTTTACCGTTTTGCATTTTTGATGCCACAGGACAGATTGGCTCTTGCTATTTTGAGGACTGCTTTTTCATCTGATCTGAATGCTTAATTTCTGGTCTTTAGCAGCCCATGAACCTCTGCTGTCATCTATGGCTTTTGGTTTGCACGTGTGGTGATGGTCTTGGTGACATTATCAATGCACTTTTCGATATAAGCACTCACAGTTTCAGTGTGCTCCTGCAGGTCTGTGAGTTTGTTGTAGGTTGCTGCATCTTTAAACATGTTCCAGTCTGTGCATGGAACTAGGGTGGCCATTCGTGCCATTTTCGCAGGACACGTCCTGGCCAGGGATTCTATATTGCCTAAAATTTACACGTTTTGGCTTTGTTTGCGCTGCACTGACCAATGGCTTCTTGTGATTTTGAATCGCTCTCACATTACTTTGATGTCATACACCGATCATTCAGCTCAATGCTGCTTTCCAATCCGACACTAAAATGTACGCGTATTTACATCGTTTTGACCGTTCTCTGTAGATCCCACCTTTTCACGCACCACGATTGGTCGATTTACATACAAAGTCTGCAGGTTATTGGTCAAATGATCATTACTGTCATTAAGTATGCAAACAGGAAACCAAAGCCAAAACCTGGATATTTTAGGCAATATAGAAATCTTGGCCAGGAAGGGTCCTGCGAAAATGGCACGAATGGCCACCCTAATTGGAAGCAGTCTGGTAGTTTTGAGGTAGCATCATCTGGCCAAACTGTGATGAGTTTTTGAAACGGTTTGGCGAGTTTCAGAAGTGGTCTAGAATAACAGAGATGTGATCCTAGTACCCGAGATGGGGAACAGGCTTGTACATATTCTTTTCTGTTGTGTAAACAAAGTCCAGTGTTTTTCCCCTTTTTGCAAAGTTCACATGTTGGTAGAACTTTGGCAAAACTGTCTTTAAGCTTGTGTGGTTGAAGTCAACAGCTATTATTAAAAAGCCGTCGGGGTAACTTTGTTGTTTGCTAATGGTGCTGTACATCTCGTGAAACACTTCCTTCGCTTTAGCACACGGGGGATGTAAACTTCGACAATCACAAAGTCTGTGAACTGCAGCAGCAGATAAAATGGTCGACATATCATGACATAAACTGTTATGTTTCTCTGTCTGAAGTTCCTGTTATTCTGCCGGTGTTTGTCACCACAGAGTGTCTTCTGTACGATAAGGCACGAACCTCTCAGTCACTATCTGAAAGGATAAACAAAGACTATAGATATCCTTTGGCTTCAACATTAAGTTGTCTTCAAGTCACTACATGACAAGGTTCTTTCCCATGAATCCACCCTACAGCAATATCACTGGTCTCAATTAAAATGTGGAAGCAAATTTACAATGACTTACTGTATATGTGTCAGTCTAGTCTCTCCTAATATTTTTACAACCCCTGTCAGCAATAACATGCCCATGTCAGTTTAAGTGCTGGTGATGCAGTGTAGCCTGGTACTGCCTAAAATAAGTTCAAATGTCACTTACTCTAAGCTGCAGCTTCCCAAATTTTCACGTTAAGTGTAAAAAAAAAAAGTTCAAAGTCCAAAGGCATTTATAATAAATGGATCTGGAAATTTGTCACTCCGCCTGCACCCTCACTTACAACTCTCTCTACGGCCCCTTTCACATGAATTGCTCATTCTTCATTATTTTCAGAAGTCATAGATCGTCTTTTGACTATTATAAATTCCTCATTGTCATTAGGATATGTCCCCAAAACCTTCAAACTGGCTGTTATTAAGCCTCTCATCACAAAAACCACAACTTGACCCCAAATAACTAGTTAATTATAGACCAATCTCGAATCTCCCTTTTCTGTCCAAGATAATAGAAAAGGTGGTATCCTCTCAATTATATTCCTTTACATTACAATTATACAGCTCTCCTTAGAGTTACAAATGACCTGCTCTTATTATTTGATTGTGGATGTATCTCTCTATTAGTTCAATTGGATCTTAGTGCTGCGTTTGACACAATTGACCACAACATTCTTTTGCATAGACTTGAACACTTTGTTGGCATTAATGGAAGTGCATTAGCATGGTTTAAATCTTACTTATATGACTGGCATCAATTTGTAGCAGTGAATGAAGAGGTATCATATCGATCACAAGTGCAGTATGGAGTACCTCAAGGCTCAATACTAGGGCCGCTACTCTTCACGCTTTAAATGTTACCCTTGGGAGATATCATCAGGAAACATGTTGTTAGCTTTCACTTTATGCTGATGATACTCAGCTCTATATTTCTTCGCAGCCCGGTGAAACACACCAATTTGAAAAAGTAATGATATGCATAGTTGATATAAAAAATTGGATGACGAGTGATTTCTTACTGCTAAATTCTTAAAAAAAAACAGAGGTGTTAATTATAGGACCTAAAAACTCTGCATGTAATAACCTAGAACACTGTCTAAGACTTGATGGCAGCTCTGTCAATTCTTCGTCATCAGTTAGGAACCTAGGTGTGCTATTTGATCGCAATATTTCCTTAGAAAGCCACGTTTCTAAAATTTTGTAAAACTGCATTTTTCCATCTCAAAAATATATCTAAATTACGGCCTATGTTCTCAATGTCAAATGCAGAAATGTTAATCATTATATGATTATATACCAGGCATCTTGCACAAATAAATAAATCCACCCTCTGGGGCATTTAATTCAGGAACCCTTGTCGAGTGATTCTTCACCCTGTGACAGTGGTGGAGAATGCGGGCAAAGTAGTGAAGGATTACCGTCAAGTTCACCGCCCCAACTCCTAACTTTTTTTCCCCTCTTTCCTTGTTTGTGTCACCAGCATCACGGAAGGCGGCGCGTCCCTGCGATGGAAGACGTCTTACAACGCCTCGCTGAAGTGAGTATCCGCCAGCAGCAAATAGTGGAACACCTCGCCACTCGCCTGGGCAGGATGGAGGATGAACTCACCGCCGTCCGAGCCACCGTAGCCCAACGCGTTCCGCTACCTGAACCTCGGGAATAAGCCACCCGCCTGTTACCAAAAATGACAGCCGATCACGATGTGGAGGCCTTCCTACAGGTCTTCGAGAACACCGCCCACCTTGAGGAATGGCCCGAGGAGGAATGGGCACATGCGCTGGCACCCCTCCTCACCGGTGAAGCACAGAGGGCTTACTTCTCGATCCCCTTGACGATCGCCGACAACTATGCCGAAGTAAGAGAGAGATCCTGGCGAGGCTCGGCATCTCCCCTGTCTGCGCCGCCCAGCAGTACATTTTACTTTACATTACAATTATACAGCTCTCCTTAGAGTTACAAATGACCTGCTCTTATTATTTGATTGTGGATGTATCTCTCTATTAGTTCAATTGGATCTTAGTGCTGCGTTTGACACAATTGAGCACAACATTCTTTTGCATAGACTTGAACACTTTGTTGGCATTAGTGGAAGTGCATTAGCATGGTTTAAATCGTACTTATATGACTGGCATCAGTTTGTAGCAGTGAATGAAGAGGTATCATATCGATCACAAGTGCAGTATGGAGTACCTCAAGGCTCAATACTTGGGCCGCTACTCTTCACGCTTTAAATGTTACCCTTGGGAGATATCATCAGGAAACATGGTGTTAGCTTTCACTTTATGCTGATGATACTGAGCTCTATATTTCTTCGCAGCCCGGTGAAACACACCAATTTGAAAAAGTAATGATATGCATAGTTGATATAAAAAATTGGATGACGAGTGATTTATTACTGCTAAATTCTTTAAAAAAAACAGAGGTGTTAATTATAGGACCTAAAACTCTGCATGTAATAACCTAGAACACTGTCTAAGACTTGATGGCAGCTCTGTCAATTCTTCGTCATCAGTTAGGAACCTAGGTGTGCTATTTGATCGCAATATTTCCTTAGAAAGCCACGTTTCTAAAATTTTGTAAAACTGCATTTTTCCATCTCAAAAATATATCTAAATTACGGCCTATGCTCTCAATGTCAAATGCAGAAATGTTAATCCATGCATTTATGACCTCAAGGTTAGATTATTGTAATGCTTTATTAGGTGGTTATTCTGCATGCTTAATAAACAAAATACAGCTAGTCCAAAATGCAGCAGCAAGAGTTCTTACTAGAACCAGGAAGTATGACCATATTAGCCCGGACCTGTCAACAATGCACTGGCTCCCTATCAAACATCATATATTGCTTATTACTTATAAAGCCCTGAATGGTTTAGCACCTCAGTATTTGAATGAGCTCCTTTTACATTATAATCCTCTACGTCCGCTACGTTCTTAAAACTTGGGCAATTTGATAATATCTAGAATATCAAAATCAATTGCGGGCAGCAGATCCTTTTCCTATTTCCCTAAACTCTGGAATAACCTACCTAACATTGTTCGGGAGGCAGACACACTCTTGCAGTTTAAATCTAGATTAAAGACCCATCTCTTTAACATGCCTTACACATAACATATTAAAATTCTTTTAATATCCAAATCCGTTAAAGGATTTTTAGGCTGCATTTATTAGGTAAACTGGAACCGGGAACACTTCCCATAACACCCTATGTACTTGCTACATCATTAGAAGAATGGCATCTACGCTAATAATTAGTCTGTTTCTCTCTTATTCCAAGGTCACCGTAGCCACCAGATCCAGTCTGTATCCAGATCAGAGGGTCACTGCAGTCACCCGGATCCAGTACGTATCCAGACCAGGTGGTGGATCGGCACCTAGAAAGGACCTCTACAGTACATCCCTGAAAGACAGCGAAGACCAGGACAACTAGAGCCCCAGATACAGATCCCCTGTAAAGACCTTGTCTCAGATGACCATCAGGACAAGTCCACAGAAAAAAGATGATTCTTCTGCACAATCTGACTTTGCTGCAGCCTGGAATTGAACGTCTGGTTTCGTCTGGTCAGAGGAGAACTGTCCCCCCAACTGAGCCTGGTTTCTCCCAAGGTTTTTTCTCCATTCTGTTACCGATGGAGTTTCGGTTCCTTTCCGCTGTCTGTCTCTGGCTTGCTTAGTTGGGGTCACTTCATCTACAGCGATATCGTTGACTTGATTGCAAATAAATGCACAGACACTATTTAAACTGAACAGAGATGACATCACTGAATTCAATGATGAACTGCCCTTTTGTCATTTTGCATTATTGACACACTGTTGTCCTAATGAATGTTGTTCAGTTGCTTTGACGCAATGTATTTTGTTTAAAGTGCTATGTAAATAAAGGCGACTTGACTTGACTTTTCACACTATGGACATTGAGCAATCTAGGAAAACCTTCTAAATTGAATTATACATGCAGACACTCACAGGAGGGATTTTAAAGTGCTAATTAATCATTCAGAATACTTCACATTTTATTTCTGAACATAAAAAATGTACTGTGACCTCATAGCTGGCTACGTCCTTGTATGGATGTACACTGTCCCCCACTTGTCATATCCGACTTACTTTGACCAATATAAAATAAACATTTAAATCTTAGAGGTCCTGAACTCTTTATTTAACATTCTTTGCCAATATTTCTTTGATGTTCATAACACTGGCTTCTGTTTAATCTTTCTTTTGGTCAAATCCAAACATATAAGCACATGAGTAGCATTAACTGAACTGACCTCTAGGAACCTCTTGTGCAGGGCGTCTTCAGTGATGTCCAGCACCTTGGGGCTGTAGACGCTGTGGTTATCATACACATGCTGGATGATCAGCCCCTAAGAGAATGGCGCGGGTTTCAGCATTTTAACCAGCGTGGCCTCGCTGGCGCACACCTAATCTCCACGTTTGATCAGCTGAAAGTCAAAAAATTTGAATAGAGCCTTCACATAACAAGCAGATGTAAGTTGAATTCTATTATTATTAATCAGTGTGAAACTTTAGAATATACTATTGGCTATACTATAAATGATAATGTAAAGAATGTGACGAGCATCCTCGGAGGAATCAGCGTCGCCCTGGCAATCAACGTAGAACACCTGCACGTCCTCACCGCTGGCTGATCGGTCACAGCTGCTCCCCATCAGCCTGCGCACTTTTAAGCAGCACACGCTGCACTCAGAAGAGGGTCTCGAGCCGAATGCAACGCTGGTCTAATCCTTCTCTCGTTTCTCCACAGAAAGCAGCGAGTGACCGACAGCCCACTCACTTTGGAGCACGTCAGGACACCCACTTTCACTTTGGATTTGCACCGAAGAGCACGGGAACGCACGAAAGCACCAGCCACCAGGAAGCGGCTCACCTCACTTCACCAGGCATCTTGCACAAATAAATAAATCCACCCTCTGGGGCATTTAATTCAGGAACCCTTGTCGAGTGATTCTTCACCCTGTGACAGTGGTGGAGAATGCGGGCAAAGTAGTGAAGGATAACCGACAAGTTCACCGCCCCAACTCCTAACTTTTTTTCCCCTCTTTCCTTGTTTGTGTCACCAGCATCACGGAAGGCGGCGCGTCCCTGCGATGGAAGACGTCTTACAACACCTCGCTGAAGTGAGTATCCGCCAGCAGCAAATAGTGGAACACCTCGCCACTCGCCTGGGCAGGATGGAGGATGAACTCACCGCCGTCCGAGCCACTGTAGCCCAACGCGTTCCGCTACCTGAACCTCGGGAACAAGCCACCCGCCTGTTACCAAAAATGACAGCCGATCACGATGTGGAGGCCTTCCTACAGGTCTTCGAGAACACCGCCCACCTTGAGGAATGGCCCGAGGAGGAATGGGCACATGCGCTGGCACCCCTCCTCACCGGTGAAGCACAGAGGGCTTACTTCTCGCTCCCCTTGACGATCGCCGACAACTATGCCGAAGTAAGCAAGAGATCCTGGCGAGGCTCGGCATCTCCCCTGTCTGCGCCGCCCAGCAGTTTCACGAATGGGAATACAAGCCCCGGGTGCCTGCCCATGCCCAGGCAGCCGAACTCGGTCTCATCACCCAGCATTGGTTGCTGGAGGGAGACTTCACCCTAACACAGGTAGCGGAACGAGTGGTGGTCGATCGCCTCCTTCGCGCGTTACCTAGCGTTACCTATGAGGAACCCGAGCAACGTCCGGGAACTTGTGGAGGCGATCGAGCTGGCGGATGCTGTCCATCACAGCGGGGTAGGGGACCGGCTGCCGCCATTTCCCCGGAGGGTGGTCCAGGAGCGACTGCGTGCATGGAGTTACTCGCCAAGTACCGGCCTGTGAGATGGTCATTTCTTCGTGGAGAGATTTAACCAAACTCTCAAGCAAATGCTCAGACGTGTGGCGGCGGAGGACAAGCGGGATTGGGACCTCATGATCCCCTACGTGCTCTTTGGGATCCGCGAAGTTCCTCAGGCCTCAACTGGCTTCACCCCCTTTGAGCTCCTGTTCGGCCGTCAACCACGGGGGCTCTTGGACTTAGCCCGGGAAGCGTGGGAGCAGCAGCCTGCCCCTCATCGCACCATCATCGAGCACGTCCAACAGATGAGGGACTGGATCGACCGAGTGATGCCGTTAGTCCGGGAACACCTCACCAGGGCCCAGCAAGTGCAGCAACGTCACTACGACCGGGCAGCACAACCACGTGAGTTCCAACCCGGAGACCGCGTCATGGTCCTGGTCCCCAGTTCTGCCTGCAAGTTCCTGGCATCCTGGAAAGGACCCTACTGGGTGGTGGAGAGGATTGGACCAGTCACTTACTGCCTGAGACAGCCCGGATGGCGGCAGACGGAGCAACTCTATCACATTAACCTCCTGAAAAAGTGGGTGGGGACGCGGGACCAAGTGGCTGCCCTGAGCCTCACCGAACCCGTGGTTGTGAATGTCAACCCCCACCTCTCGGCTGCCCATAAGACGGAGCTGCAGCACCTGGTCAGTCAATTCCAGGATGTGTTCTCCTCCCAGCCCGGGCAGACCAACATGCTTCAACATCACATTAGGACACCCCCAGGAGTCGTCATCAGGCAACGGCCCTACCGGGTCCCGGAAGCTCGTCAACAGGCTATTGAGGAAGAGGTCCAACAAACGCTGAAGTTGGGGGTAATAGAACCATCCCTGAGTCCGTGGTCCAGCCCCATTGTGATGGTCCCAAAGCCGGATGACACCCTCTGCTTTTGTAACGACTTCCGCAGCCTGAACGAAGTCTCCGAGTTCACCCAGGTCAAAGCGGCACTCACGTCCTCGTCTGTGCTCCGCGCCCCGGACTTTAGCTCCCCCTTCCTGCTGCAGATGGATGCCTCCGACACGGGACTGGGAGCGGTCCTCTCCCAAATTCAGGAAGGTGAGGAGCATCCGACCATCTACATCAGCAGGAAGCTGTCCCCGGCCGAGAGGAAGTACGCCGCCGTGGAGAGGTAAGCCCTGGCCATCAGGTGGGCAGTCCTGGAGCTCCGATACTACCTCCTGTGCTGCAAGTTCACCATGGTAACCGACCACGCACCCCTACAATGGATGGCCCGAGCCAAGGACACCAACGGCATGGTGACTCGCTGGTTCCTAGCACTCCAGGATTTCCACTTTGAAGTTCGCCACCGAGCCGGGGCCACCAACGCGAACGCCGATGGCCTCTACCGAATCTGGACAGCTTACACAGGTCTGTCAGAGGTCATTCCCCACCCTCCCCTAACTTCACCCCTACTCCCTGCCTATGTTCACAGGACCAGAACGATGCTTAGGGCGGGGAAATGTGACGAGCATCCTTGGAGGAATCAGCGTCGCCCTGGCAATCAACGTAGAACACCTGCACATCCTCACCGCCGGCTGATCGGTCACAGCTGCTCCCCATCAGCCTGCGCACTTTTAAGCAGCACACGCTGCACTCAGAAGAGGGTCTCGAGCCGAATGCAAAGCTGGTCTAATCCTTCTCTCGTTTCTCCGCAGAAAGCAGCGAGTGACCGACAGCCCACTCACTTTGGAGCACGTCAGGACACCCACTTTCACTTTGGATTTGCACTGAAGAGCAAGGGAACGCACGGGAAGCACCAGCCACCAGGAAGCGGCTCACCTCACTTCACCAGGCATCTTGCACAAATAAATAAATACACCCTCCGGGGCATTTAATTCACGAACCCTTGTCGAGTGATTCTTCACCCCCTGACAAATGTAAAAAAAAAAACTATATTTAATCACTCAATATATTTGTTTACTTAGAACTGTTGCAATGTGATTAATATATTAATTTTTTTTAGAAAGATACTTACAACTTTTTATTTTAAATAAAAATATAAGCTGGAAAATTGAGGGCCAGTTAGATTAACATTTGTGGCCTAACAGATTTTCACTCTTTTGATTGGCTTGGCTTCTAAATTTTATTAGATCCATACCTTTATGTTGTCTAGTTCACTGTTAATATTTCACACACTTGTATGTTGTGCAACCAGTTGACTGTTTAATAATAATGATGATAATAAGTTTATTATATACAGCACCTTTCTGCGAACTCAAGGTCACTTTACAGTATCATAAATATGACAGGAGACAGAAAACAATTCAGATAAACTTAAAATAGATGACATGAATCAGATCATGCAGTCATATGGAATTACATTTGCTTCAATAAAAATTTACGAAACTTTATAAAACTGAACGTAACTTTTTCAGAAACTATCAAAAATATGCCATTACATTTCAATGAAAATGAAAAAAAAAAAATGAACACAGTTGCACTAATTTAACAGGATCTTCAAATATGCTTCATTCTTTCTTAATGTTTTTCAAAGGTTCGTTTTCGATAATCGTGGATTCTGAATGCATTGCCACAGATTTCGCTATTGCTTCGCAGTTTTTCGTTTGGTGTTTTGACACAAACTTCTCATGGTGGTGGGGTTAACAGTGATCTACTCTGATTGGATAGTAAGCTTTTGATGGACAGGTGCTCTCTGTCCGGGAAGTATAGACGTCACTCAGTGGCGCGCATATTGGAAAGCTCTCACGGTGATTTGTATTGCTAAATATGTAAATAATATTTGACATTCGATCCTCTCAGTCTGTAAAGATGAGCTCTCAGGAGACACAGAGCGGCATCATCTTCCTCCTCAACTTGTCCTTCAAGGCATCTTGAAGTAAGCTTGTATTACTGAAGTAACCAATAACATCGATACAAGTTTTTCATGTTACACTGTGCAACAGTTTGTTGCGGGTAATTATTGTCATTCAGTAACACAAGATTAATTCAAGCTGCCTTGAAGGACAAGAACTCATCTTTACAGACTGAGACGATCGAATGTCAAATATTATTTACATATTTAGCAATAAAAGGCACAACATGTTGCATACAAATCACAGCGAGCTTTTTTTTTTATTAATGCAGAGAACAAAAACATACAAAAGTATAAACATACATCACATAATATCAACCACAAAAAAAACAATAGAGAATAAAATAGAACTAAAGAAAAGAGGGCCAAAATATAAACAAAACTGATATTTTCGTTTGTGGGGTCAGAGTCATAATACCCAAATATAATGTTTTTCAAATGTGCTGAGAAGCCTGGCAAAATCTTACATTTGACAAACACACCAATATCATCCCAAAGTTTCTGAGTGTAGTGACATGACCAAAATAAGTGTACAGTTTCTTCAGAACTCGAACAAAAAGAGCTTGTAATATCAATGTCAGATTTAAATCTTTGTATAAACTTCTTTACAGGGTAGAACCTGTGTATGAGCTTAAAATTATTTTCTTTCATTTTGTCTGTGAAAAATAATTTTTGCGGAGTGGCGTCTGTACTTCCCGGTCAGAGAGCACGTGTCCATCAAAAGCTTACTATCCAATCAGAGTACATCACTGTTAACCCCGCCCCACGAGAGGTTGGTGTCAAAACACCAAACGAAAAATTGTGAAGCAAAAGCGAAATCTGTGGCAATGCATTCAGAATCAACGATTAGCGAAAACGAATCTTTGAAAAACATTAACAAAGAATGAAGCATATTTGAAGAGCCTGTTAAATTTGTGTGACTGAGTTCATTTGTTTTCATTTTCATTGTGTTTTTCTTCTTTTGTAACAGCATATGTTCGATAGTTTCTGAAAAAGTTACATTCAGTTTTATAAAGTTATGTTCATTATTATTGAACCAAATGTAATTCCATACGATCATATGTCAAAGAAACAAGAAAGGAAAATATATATTTTAAGGTGGGTTTTGAAATCCCGTAATGATGAGAGATCACAAATGTGTTTGGGGATAGAATTCCAAAGTGTGGGGGCAGAGATGCAAAATGTACATTGATACATTTGTACAGATACATTGACCCCCATCGTACAGAAAAAGTCAGTAGCTTCCAGCAACTGTTCGGTTACCAATATTCCCAAAATGATCTCATACCATTAACACTTAAGGTTTGGAATGACTAGAGGGTTAATGACAGAATTTTTCATTTTTGGGTCAATTATCCATTTAAGGTGGCTTTTCTTGACTATTAATACAGAACTATATCTATTTATAAAATAAGTATTTCATTATTTATATACTAAAACAGTGATACATTGACAGCAAGCAAAAAAATTAATTTAATGTATAACCCCCCCCCCCCATCCTCACCACAAACCACCTCCAACCACAACAGACGTGGTCTAATGTTTGGTGGACCAGTTTGGTTAGAGAGTCGGACTTGCAATCGAGGGGTTGTGAGTTTGAGTCTCGAGCCGGCAGGAATTGTAGGTGTACAGTGTACAGTGCTCTTTCCACCCTCAATACCACGATTGAGGTACCCTTGAGCAAGGAATTGAACCCCCAACTGCTCCCTGGGCGCCGCAGCATAAATGGCTGCCCACTGCTCTGGGTGTGTGTTCACAGTGTGTGTGTGTGTGTGTTCACTGCTGTGTGTGTGCACTTTGGATGGGTTAAAGCAGAGCATGAATTCTAAGTATGGGTCACAATACTGGGCCGTATGTCACTTTCACTTTCAGACACAATCCACAACTGTTCATTGCCAACCCTAATCTTACTTTGATTATGAGAAATTTCCACTGAAGAACATTTCCCCAAATCTCCACCCTTCCTGATGTCATCTAGACTTTAGTTTCAGAACCTTATAAAAGAGCACATTCTTCCCAATCCTAAAGAAAACGATTGCTGAGTTGTTATTGGTGAGTCTCAGTATTTTACAAGACTACACAAGAACAGTGAGTATACATTTTAAAGCTTTTACAAAACACTCATGAGATTATTAAATTAATTTAAAAAATGTTCTCCTAATATGTTCCCCTCCACTTTAATGTTAACTCCATTGTTTTATAGATGGGAGCATCCAAATCTTTGGAAAGGTATGTAATATGCTCAGATTGCTAGAATGATGGAGAAAGTAAAATAAGAACTGTTCTGCATTTCTTACACAATTAAACTTTACAACAAACTGGATCATTCTGAGAACAACTGATTGAAAGGAACTGAAGACCATATTATAGTTATATCTAAAATCAATTAGCACATGATGTTAAATTCAGCACTGATCTGTCTGTCTGTACCCCTGCAGTAGTGGTGAGGTGAGAATCAAACACTCTCTGATTAACAATGAGAAGGAGTTTGTAGTCAAAAGAAAAAAAGATGTTCTACAAAGTCTGAAGAATCTTAAAATAAGCTGCAGTCGGGTAAAACATATTGTACTTCATGCCTATCTATCTATTTTTTCTCCCTACCAATGATGCTATTATTGATGAACATCAAATGTTTGCAAAATCAAACTACATTTCAGGATAAAGTGCCACACATTGCATTACTGGGTTCTGGAGGAGGACAAAGAGCCATGGTGGGTTTACTGGGATCCCTGGTTCAGCTTGATAAAGCGGGTCTTCTGGACTGCATCCTTTATCTGAGCGGAGTCTCTGGATCCACCTGGTATGAACCCTGAGAAACAACAAATACATAGAGATTGAATTGAGTTGAATGTCAAAAATGATATTAGTATGTTTTTCTTTTAAGGTGCATGGCCTCCTTATACCAAGAACCAGACTGGTCCACCAAACTAGAGACTGTGAAGAACAAAATCATTGAGAGAATCAGCGGACCAGGAGTCAGCTGGGGAGACGCATTGGCCAAACTGAAGAAATATTACTATGGGAAAGACATCTTCAGCTTGACTGACGTCTGGGCAGTGCTGGTCGTCACAGCGTTTGTAAAAGAGGTCTGTTAATATTCATGACATTTTGACAGCTTTTTGATTTTTATGTGGCAAAGGAGGGACTTTAACAATAACACACAAACACACACACACAAAAGGTTATTTTACTATAATTGCCCAAAGTAGAGTACAGTAGGTACAGTACCCTGTATTACCACCCGGGGAGATAAAAATCCACGACACAAAGGTTCGAGGTTCTTCCTCAACACAAAGGGACAATAAGGCATGGATACGAAAATACACAATTTGTCGTTATTAATTTGTAGTACAACTTTTTAGCAACTGTCATAAATAGTTAAAAAGAAACCATCAATAAACAATAATAAGTTCACAGTAGATGGTCACAGACAGTAAAAAATTAGCTGTGGCATAGGGGCAAATAAACAGAGAAGACAAAAAAAAAAAAAAAAACTAAACCAACTCAAGGAAATAAGCCAGTGGTGAGGCAGGCAAGATATTCATATTCAGGGTAGGTATGCTAATATTAGCATTTTCTGCTGGAGCTTGAGCTGGAGGCACAAATATATTATAAAGCACCATAAAGTTTCCGCGCACTATATTTCAAGTGATCTAAAACCGATATAGACCGATTTGTCCCGTATATCACAAAGGCCAACACATATCTAAATAAAAAATAAGTATTTTGCACTGTTTGTAATACTAATAGCAATTATAATGTAATCAGATTTAAAAAAAAGTATTAGAGACGCTCTGTGATGTGGCACACATGGGTCAAATGAAAACACCATAGACATGTTTGGCAAGATATTTATTTTGTTTGTTTTACTTAGAAACAGTAACATGGAAGGTGCACATTCCATGGTGACTGCTGGTAATGTGAAACATTCAATATAGTGTTAAAGTCAAGAAATGTGTGAACATGTGTTTCGTTTCTGTGTCTTACCGGTTCCTGGAAAGCCCAAAGGAGCGGCCCGTGAACAGGAAACCAGTTTATGGCATTCTGAAGGGGAGGAGTTACACAATTAAGGATGTGTGGATTAAAATGTCTTGTATATGTATACTTTGATGAATACTAGGGGAGGGAAGCCTTTGGTTAAAGGAGAACTTCATTATGGGTGTGACTTGTGAGGCTGAAAGTCTATGTGAAGTGTGAAATGTACCGTTTAACAAATGGAGTGTTATGATTGGTCCGTTTGAATACTAGGGGAGGGGGCCAAGGGTATAAAAGAGTAGTGGAAATGTTTGAATGGGGGGACGGGTGTTTGTTGGAACAGTAGCCAACTATTTAGGTTTTTTCTTTAGTTTTCTGTCATGTCCTGAGTTGTACTTTAAATAAGTTTTCTTTTGTTTTGTTTTTTTTCCTGGGTTCAACTTGCCCATTTATTTGATAGTTTGCTTTGGTTTTTGCTATGTCTGTTTGAAACTTGTGGATCCCAAGAATAAAAAAAGGACTTTCCATGGACTTTTCCTGGAGTTTTGCCACTTCTTTTGCTGTCAGTTAGCCATTGCATCGACCATCTTACCACAAATGGTGTCAGAAGTGGGATAAGAAGTCTTTATGGAGTGACTGACACTAGAAGAGGAAAACTGCCAACCTCAAGATGACTACTAGAGGACATGGAGGACCTCAAAGGATAACCCGAGCTCATCCAATCCTACTCTCTGAGGGGGAAGAGGACACTGTTGAAGCTCAAGCAGGTGATTTGGAATTGGAGGCTGGGGCAACTGAGGAGGCTGTGATAGACTCATTTCGGGTGATGAACGTGCAAGGTCTAGAGAGTGAACCTGTGGTGAGACCCAAGATCAGTAAAGTTAGTACACCCCAAGGTGAAGCAGAAGGAATTGTGGTGGGTCAAGACTTTCTTTTGGAAATGAGGAAGTTTATGCAGCAACAACAAAGAAATGAGAAAATATTGTTTGATGAACTGAATGGTTTAAAGGCTACTATTTTCCAGAAACCCAAGACAGGGTGGGAATCAGTTGAACAACTGAGCCAACAAACTCATTACCCATTACCTACTCCCAGAACATTTCCGCAGGCCTCAGGGGGAAGAGCCATGCTTTCAGAACCTCCTCAAACGCAACCTGAAGACCATTTGCCAGGTATGTCTCCACCACCAGTAGCCTCTTTCAGACATTATCATGAACCACGAATTCCTGCTTTTGTAGAAGGTGAGGATGTGGAGAGCTTCTTTGTGCGGTTTGAACGCATTGCCAGAACGTGGGGATGGCAAACTGATGAGTGGGCGGCCCAAGTGGTAACTCTGTTAACAGGCAAAGCTCTGGAGGCCTATGCAGGCATGGACGATCAAAGTTCCGGATCCTATGTTGACATTAAAGCTGCGGTTCTGGCCAAGTACAACGTGACTGAGGAGACATATCGCCTGCGTTTTAGGAGCCTTACGGTGCCAACGGGAGAAAGTGTAAGAGAGACCTACAACCGCATCAAGGGCTTGTATAAGAGGTGGATGCGACCAGAAATGAAGAACAAGGAACAGTTGGGAGAAACCATCATACTGGAGCAGTATCTGCGAGTGTTGCGGCCCGACGTGAGAGTATGGGTTAAGGAGAACCAACCACTAACTGGTGAAGGAGCCGCTAGACTGGCGGAAAGGTACATGGCTGCACATCGAGAGCCACCACGAACCAGCAAAGGTACTGTGACTGTGGGCAGGAGTAAAGTCGAGGAGCCTATGGATAAGACTATGGGAGTGCCTGGGAAATATTCTAATGCAACCCTGATTTGTTTTTATTGCCAGCAACCTGGACATAAGGCTTCCCTTTGTCCCCTTAGAAAGCCCAAAGTGACTAATATGTGTTATGTTCCTAGGAATGAGGGCCTTGGTGAATCAGCAACATCTACTGAGAAACATAGTCACCTTATAATGGTAACGGTAAATGGTCAGCATGCTCAGGCTTTGGTTGATACAGGTAGTACACAAACTTTGGTCAAATCTGACTTGCTAAATTGTGAAATGTTGAACTATGGTGATACTGTGTGCTTGGGATGTGTACATGGGGATGAACACATTTATCCAACTGCGGAGGTCTCTGTAGTGATAGAAGAACAAGCATACCTGTTAAGGGTGGGGGTGGTTGAGAAACTAGCATTTGATGTGGTGTTAGGGGAAGATTTTCCTTATTTAACTGATTTGGTGGGTTCCGTATCCAAAATGTGTGCGGTAGTTACAAGGTCCCAGACCAAAGGATTGCAACCCCTTCCCAATGCTGATGGTGATCTGTTCTCTAATGCAGGGAAGGATAGAAAAAGTAAAAAACAGAGACGACAAGAGAAGCATAAGGGGAAAGATAGGATACAAGAGAGCTTACCAAATTTACCCGACTCTGGGTCCGAGTTGATTAACTCTCATTTGCTGGTTCCTGAAAATTTTAGGGAATTGCAAAAGGAAGATGTTGCTTTACAGCCCTTGTTTGCAAAAGTGTGTGAAGTGGATGGTAAGCCTGTAGGGGTACCAAAGTTTGGGGGGGATCGCTATATTTTAAAGAACAATCTTTTGTATTTGGCTGATCTCGAGAGTCCTAGATTAGTGGTACCTAAAGCACTGCATCAAATGATTTTACATCTGGGCCATACCATCCCTTGGTCAGGGCATTTAGGCAGGCAGAAAACGTATGAGCGAGTCAGCCAAAGATTTTATTGGCCAAAAATGTACCAAGATGTGCAGGACTACTGTAAAACTTGTACTGAATGTCAGATGGTAGCACCTGTTAGAACGGCTGATAGAAGTTATCTGCAACCGTTGCCCATTATTGGAACTCCATTTGAGCGTATAGGGATGGATATCATCGGTCCCTTGGTTAAGAGTAGTTCTGGTCACCAATTTGCATTGGTGATCTGTGACTATGCTACCCGATATCCAGAGGTGTACCCCTTGCGTTCAGTTCAAGTTAAGCACATCGTGAGATGTTTAGTAGACTTGATTTCAAGGGTTGGAGTTCCATCTGAGATTATCACTGATCAGGGAACAAACTTTATGGCTAAAGTGATGAAGCTATTGTATAAACAGCTAGGCATTCAGGGAATTAGAACTACACCATTTCATCCTCAAACCGATGGTCTTGTCGAACGGTTTAACGGTACCTTGAAAAACATGCTGAAGAAGTTTGTCGATGAGTCTGGGAGGGATTGGGATAAATGGATTCCGTTTCTTCTCTTTGCTTATAGAGAGGTCCCTCAGTGTTCAACCGGATTCTCACCTTTTGAACTTTTGTTTGGCAGGCAAGTTCGTGGGCCCCTGGACGTGCTCAAAGAAGGGTGGACATCAGAGGAACCAGCCCAGTGCAGTATTGCTTCATATATCTTACAGATGCGGGACAAATTGGAGAACTTTAGAACTCTGGCTAAAGAAAATTTAGCTGCCGCCCAACGACGACAAAAGGTATGGTACGATACACATGCCAGGGGAAGGAACTATGAACCTGGGCAGAAAGTTCTGCTATTATTACCATCCGGTACCAGCAAGCTGTTGGCAAAATGGCAGGGGCCATATGTTGTGACCAGAAAACTTGGTCCAGTAACCTATGAGATTTTGTGTCCCGAAAGAAAACAGCCTAAGCAGGTCTTACATGTCAATCTCCTGAGAGAATTTAAGGAGAGGGGGTCTGATCTGACAGGTCCAGAGGATGTCAAAGACCAAGTGATGATGGTGAGGGCCATAGAGGAGGAAGAGGATGAACCTGATATGGAACCAGTTCGTTCATTGCTGAAGGCCCCAGAATGCTATTCAAGCTTAAATAACCAACAACAACAGCAACTAACTGAGGTACTTCAATCTTTTCCCTCTCTTTTCCAGAAGAGGCCTGGAAGGACTGAGATCCTAACACACAACATCATCCTGAAAGACACTACTCCCATACGACAGAAGCCCTATCGAGTCCCAGAGAAGATGGTGGAACAGTTAAAGACTGAGATCAAGACCATGTTGGAAATGGGGATTATAGAACCCTCGAAAAGTGAGTGGTCAAGTCCCATCCTGTTGGTCCCTAAAAAGGATGGAGGAGTTAGATTTTGCACTGACTTCAGAAAACTAAACAGTGTCTCATGCTTTGATTCTTATCCGATGCCTCGTATTGATGAGTTGATTGAGAGACTGGGTAAAGCATCCTTTATGACCACATTAGATCTGTGTAAAGGTTATTGGCAAGTGCCCCTTGATCCTTCTTGCAAGCCCTACACAGCCTTTCGATCTCCTTCAGGGTTATATCAATACACTGTTATGCCTTTTGGATTACATGGAGCACCAGCCACCTTCCAAAGGTTGATGGACCGTGTACTTATGGGGTGTGAGCAGTATGCAGCCGCATACCTTGATGATGTGGTGATATACAGTGGATCCTGGCAAGAACATCTAAGGCAGCTTGAGGATATCCTAAAGAGGCTTCAGGAAGCTGGGCTCACCATTAACACCACCAAATGTTCATGGGCTCAGACGGAGGTCAGGTATTTGGGGTACTTACTGGGACATGGTCAGATCAGACCACAGGTGGAAAAGCTTAAGGCTATCCAAAATATTGCTCGCCCGCAGACTAAAAAGCAAGTGAGATCTTTCCTTGGATTAATCGGCTGGTACCGCCGATTTATTCCCCACTTTGCATCACTGGCTACACCTTTGACTGATCTGACTAAAAAGAGTCCTGCTAAGTTTTGTTGGACGAGTGAGTGTGAAGAAGCCTTCAAGGCCCTGAAGAATTTGTTATGCAATGAACCAGTGTTACAGAGCCCTAATTTCACCCAGAGATTTATTGTACAGGTGGATGCTTCTGATGTTGGCTTGGGAGCCGTACTGGTCCAAGGAGAGGCTCATGATGAGAGACCAGTTCTATTTTTGAGCAGAAAACTCTTTGAAAGAGAGAGGAAATACTCCACAATTGAGAAAGAAGGACTTGCCATCAAATGGGCTGTGGACTCCCTGCGGTATTACTTACTGGGGCGTGAATTCACATTACGTTCTGATCATCGTGCCCTGAAGTGGATGCAAACTATGCAGAATAGTAACTCAAGGATACTGCGCTGGTGTCTGACTCTGCAGCCCTATGTATTTACCATTGAGCACTGTCCAGGTAAGAAAAATATTATTGCTGATTATTTGTCCCGTTTGCCAAATTTAGATCATCCAGAGGGGGAAGAAGGGGGAAAATGTGATGTGGCACACATGGGTCAAATGAAAACACCATAGACATGTTTGGCAAGATATTTATTTTGTTTGTTTTACTTAGAAACAGTAACATGGAAGGTGCACATTCCATGGTGACTGCTGGTAATGTGAAACATTCAATATAGTGTTAAAGTCAAGAAATGTGTGAACATGTGTTTCGTTTCTGTGTCTTACCGGTTCCTGGAAAGCCCAAAAGAGTTTATGGCATTCTGAAGGGGAGGAGTTACACAATTAAGGATGTGTGGATTAAAATGTCTTGTATATGTATACTTTGATGAATACTAGGGGAGGGAAGCCTTTGGTTAAAGGAGAACTTCATTATGGGTGTGACTTGTGAGGCTGAAAGTCTATGTGAAGTGTGAAATGTACCGTTTAACAAATGGAGTGTTATGATTGGTCCGTTTGAATACTAGGGGAGGGGGCCAAGGGTATAAAAGAGTAGTGGAAATGTTTGAATGGGGGGACGGGTGTTTGTTGGAACAGTAGCCAACTATTTAGGTTTTTTCTTTAGTTTTCTGTCATGTCCTGAGTTGTACTTTAAATAAGTTTTCTTTTGTTTTGTTTTTTTTCCTGGGTTCAACTTGCCCATTTATTTGATAGTTTGCTTTGGTTTTTGCTATGTCTGTTTGAAACTTGTGGATCCCAAGAATAAAAAAAGGACTTTCCATGGACTTTTCCTGGAGTTTTGCCACTTCTTTTGCTGTCAGTTAGCCATTGCATCGACCATCTTACCACACGCTCCTTTTGCCATGCCTTTAAACCTGCGCGGTTAGTGCTCGTGTCGCTCTGAATTGGAACCTTTCATGTTATAATACTTTTGCGCAATGAAAAATTGTTAATAGCCTTTCTTGTTCTGTCTTCTCTAACACACGTTGCTGCCTCATTACTGTGCTATAAATGTAAAATAAATGTATTTATTTGTATTTCATGAATGTATATTACAATACAAAGAGCAACGTGTAACATTTTACCAGATTACACTTTTATTTTCCCGCCACTAAATGTTTTTTTCCCCTCTAAATGTCAAGTATCAAATATAACAATTTATTATCAGCTGGGTTAATATGTATTATACCAATTTACATAGTCAATTCAAATATATCAGATAAATACAAGACATCAAATTCTCAAAAATAAATCTAAAATTAAGGGATGCATACCTGACTTACCTGAAAATACATAGTATGGAGTGTGTGGACATAGTATTGCAGGCTATATTCTGGCTATAGTATTGCAAAGTAGTGTTTTGTCACTTCCCTTATATACTAAGACCAGACAACAAGGAAATCTGCAAACCAAATGTAAAAATAAAAAAGACCTTTTGGTTTGTTAGCATCATAACATTTGTTAACATTTGGTTGATAAACATTCCCACACACCCCTAAAGGGGGACACATCCCCTCCTCAGCAGAGTACAGTTCTACAAAAGTATACATGTGACTACTGTAAAATTGAGACCAGGGGAAGTCGTGACCTAATGGTTAGACTCCTAACCCTAAGGTTGTGAGTTGGAGTCTCAGGGCGGCAATACCACGACTGAGGTGCCCTTGAGCAAAGCACCAAAGCTCTGGGTGTGCATTCACGGTGTGTGTGTGTGTGTGTGTGTGTGCGTGTATGTGTATGTGTATGTGTGTGTGTGTATATATTTATATATTGTGGCAGGGTGAAGTAGGACACGAGGATGAGGGTAAGTTCCCCGAAGGGTGGATTTTAATAACAGAATTGGTGAATGAACGGGCGATGTTGTGAGGTGGTATGGGTGTTCGGTGCTCGGCGTCTTGTCTTGGAAGTGCTCTAGGGCCCGGTCCTGACCCAGCGCTTCAACAGATTAATGTGGTTGAGCTGATCCTCCCTTCTTCTACCAGGCTGCCGCACACGGTATGTAACAGGGCCGACCTTTTCCGTGACTGTATAAGGGCCTTGCCAGGTAGCCAGGAACTTGCAGGCAGCTGTGGGCAAGGACCAGGACGTGGTCTCCTCAATGGAACTCCCGTGGTTGGGCCGCCCGGTTGTAATGCCGTTGCTGCGCTTGCTGGGCTTTTTACGAGATGTTCCCGGACGATGGGCATCACTCTATCGATCCGTTCCCTCATCTCACGCACATGCTCGATGGTGATTCGGTGTACCGCCGGCTGTTGTTCCCAAGCCTCTCGGGCCACGTCGAGCAGTCCGCGGGGCTGTCGGCCGAAGAGCAGTTCGAAGGGGGTGAAGCCAGTGGAGGCCTGAGGGATTTCCCGAATGCCGAAGAGAACGTAGGGGAGCATCTGGTCCCAGTCCCTTTGTCTTCGGCTGCCACCCGGTGCAGCATCTGCTTTAAGGTTTGATTAAAACGCTCGACGAGCCCGTCGGTCTGGGGGTGGCTAGTAGGCAGTTGAACCCTGGCCAGTCCCTTCCCAGGAGGACCGGTACGGGGAGGTCTCGGACAAGCCTAACATCTATCGGCCAGGCGCCGACCAGTGCATTGATGGTGACTCGCCACGCAGGCACTTCCCTGGTGTCGCCGTGCACACAGGTTATGGTGAGCTTGGTCTTGGTGTCTGACCGTGGATGTAACATGGAGGTCCTGACTAGGCTGACTGCTCTGCCGGAGTCCAGAAGGGCGAGGAACGGCCGTCCGTTATACTTCACTTCTGCCCGTGGCCATTTTCGGTGTGCACAGCACAACCCACCAGCCAAGGTCGTCCTGGGGAGCGGGGAGCTTCCGTGGGCATGGGCTCATCCTGTGGGCCAGGAACCGATGGCCTGCTCACCGGACGCTGGGTGCCCTCTGTCTTGCGCCGCCCTGGACCACCCTTCGGGGAAACGGCGGCGCACTCTTCCATATCTCCCGGTGTTGGGTGGCCTACGCCAGCTCTATGGCCTCGACAAGTTAATCTACGTTGGCCGGGTTCTGCATCCCATATATATATTAGGGGTGTAACGGTACGCAAAAATCACGGTTCGGTACGTACCTCGGTTTTAAAGTCAGTAAAGGTTTGTTTCATTTTCGGTACAGTAAGGGAAAGAAATGGAAACATTAAACTGCAGGTTGTTCATTACTATAAACTTTTTTTAACAATTTGTTTACACTTTTTTAAAATACTTTTTAATAAAATATATATATATATATATATATAAAAAAAAGAAATATAATACTGCTGCAAAGTTCTCCACTAAATAAAATACTCTCAGTCTCAAACCAATATCATATAATAAAATATAATGAAAATCTAAATAAAAAACTATGATTACAGTGAAGCATTACCAATCCAAAGTGTAAATTTGCAGCATCAACAGTTTCAGTTTTTAGACCTGCTCAGATTTCGTTATTGCGTTGGCCCGATCGGAATTAAGAGCAAAGGTCTGTTTAAATGCCGACGGTTTCATGATTCTGCCTTCATGTCCTGACTTTTCTCTAGTCTTGAGGCAGGATCATGACAGACCCGTGTTTTGTGTACAAGCACATGGCCTTGTCTTGTCCCCTTGCCCCGCCCCCTTGTTATCCTAGTCTTGTCGTGATTGCCTTATCTGTGCCACCTGTTGTGTCTTAATTAGTTCCCCTAATTAGATCCCCTAGTGTGCTCTGTCATTTGTCGGTTCATTGTTCCTACTTGTGATTGTTCCACATTGTGATATGTGTTACTCCATGTTCCTGTGATATATTGTTACTCTGTGTTGCCCTTGGAAGAAGACGTTGTGAGACCTGTTATTGTTTATTTGTAGTTAGTGTTCTTGTGTTTCGAGTCTTTGTTTATCGTGTCTTGTTAAGTTATTTCGTATCTACCCTAGTCGTTGTTTTCCCCCTTGTGGGTTTTGTTTTCCCCTTTTGTGTTAATAAACCCTGTGTTTGGCACTTCCTGTCTGCATCTGAGTTCATCCCAACCCCTCCACATAACAGAATGAACCGACCAACCAAGAACTCTGCAGACAGGATGTCCTCCAATCTTCGGAGTCCGTTGGAGTTCCGCCAGCAATGCTGGATGTCATCCCCCACCGACAGGAAGGGGGTCACCCTCCCATACTCGTCCGAGGGTGAGTGGATTCTCCACAACTATGCCCGGCTGTGGGAGAGTTTCTCACAGGAGGAGCCGCAGAGGTCCCCACCATCTACCCAGCTGCCGGTGATCCCAGAGGGTCGTCTCCTGGCTGTAACAATACTGGGGGAACAGGCAGATCCCTCCCAGAATCCTGAGGCATCTCCCACGACCTCCTCGTGGGAATCAGCTTCGGAGTCGTCGGCGTCAGAGTCTGCCCTGCCTGAGACCGAACTCCCCCAACCAGTCGCAGACCCAGCTGTGACCTCTGCGCCGCGGCCAAGGAGGAAGAGGAGGAAGAAGGGGTCTTCCGGTCCTGCGTCTCTGTCTCCTCCTGAGTCGGCGAGGCCTCCCGAGCCAGCAGCGGTGAGCGCTGGTGTGCCCGAGCCAGCAGCGGTGAGCGCTGGCGTGCCCGAGCCAGCAGCGGTGAGCGCTGGCATCCCCGAGCCAGCAGCAGTGACCCTTGACCCCGAACCGGCGACTAAGAGAACTGTTTCCAAGTCCGCAGTCGTGAGGGCGGAGGAGAGAGCCGCGGCCGACTCTGCAGCAGAAGCGTTGCTACAGTCTGTCTCATCTCGTAAGGAGATGCCTGTTGTAATTGCTGCCAAGACTTTGTCTGATTATTTGTCCCGTCTTGTTCAGATTTTAGAAATCCCCGCCAGTCCTGTCTTGTCCCCAGTGATCCCAAGCCAGCCGCAGTGAACGCGGTTCCTGACCCAGTTTCTGTGTCCAGTTGATGTTGTCGAGTGTCCAATTGATGTTGCCCCGTGTCCAGTAGATGTTGCCCCGTGTCCTGTGAGTTCTCCTGTCATGTCCTCTGTTGTCAATGGTCCTGAGACCACTCCCCACCCTAGACCACCCAGACCTGCCCGAACCCCCCGTCGTCAGCCTTCGTCCCGTCCTTCTAAGACTCCTGCCCCACCCACCCACCCTGGTCTTCCCCCCTTGAACTTTGTTGTCCCGCCTCCTCCCCTTCCTTGTTTGTTTTTTTTTTATTTGTCACCCTAACCCTGTCGTAGTGTATTTATGTCTGCCTTTGTTGTTATTTGTCATGTCTTGTTGGTTTTTGTCTCTGTCCCAGTCAGTCATGTCCCGCTACCGTACCCTTTAAGGTACTACTCAACCATTTGGTAGACCACACTTTAAGTCACTATATTTCACTGAAAAATGCATCAAGCTTATCTCCACCTGAATGAGCCATCTCTACCGTTTGGTGTAGTTGTGTAATGCTAAACGAATCCACTAGATGGCACTGTGTCTGTGAGCAGCATGCCTTTTCAGTGTTCCTTCAAACCGGAAGTCACACAGCGAAAATTCCCTCATCCTTTGATGACGCAAATTCAGCGGGACTTTTAAAGGTAAGGCTATTTTGTTGACATATTATAATTTCAGATGAGTTGTTAAACAGAGTTATGTAACTTAATTCAACAAAAATAAGTATTATAAGGGTCAAATAATTTTTTCAAAACATGCTCTACCAAACGGTTGAGATGTCATTTTATAGTAGAGACGCTAGCTAATGTTGCTAAAATGAGCTAATGTTGATTAAATTAACTATTTACAATGAACAAAAGGGTTAGTGTTGTTAAAAATATTAATTTAATATTATTCAATTACATATTTGATAAAATATTTTATCAGTATAATTTTTTCACCATTTCTGTACTGTATATGGTAAATATCAAGAATAAAATTGAAGAATTAATACCAATTCTGGTGTTACTATTAATTTCCTAATTTAAAATTGACTATGTTTGTGTATTACTATATGACTAGCATTGTAAGAGTACATGATTTGTAATACAAATTGTTTTCTTTATGTTTTCGACATGATAGATGGACGTCTAAAAAAGAGGCCAAAGCAAAGGTCAGTGTTGCGTGCCCTTCACTCATCCTTGCCTACAATCAGCATATGGGAGGCATTGATCTGTCTGATATGCTGGTGCACATGTACAAGACCCCGGCGAAATCCAGACGATGGTACCTTCCGCTGTTTGGATACATCCTAGACCTCTGCATCTCAAATGCCTGGCTTGTCTACAAGCGGGACTGCAGCTTCCAGAAAGAAACACCGCTGACTCTCAAAAAGTTCCGACTGGCAGTTGCACACACTATGGCTCAAGTCAACAAGCCAGCATCCAAAGTTGGCCGACCTTCATCATCCTCTCCACCACAGATGTGGTCAAAGAAAAAGTCCAATACCCCAAGACCCTCCCACCCACAACCAGATGTACAGTATGATAATTTCGGACATTTGCCACTTCACTCAAACAAGCGGGGGCGATGCAAACTTTGTCCAAAGGGAGTGTCGAGATGGAAGTGCCAGAAATGTAATGTATTCCTGTGCATGAATGGAAAGATGGAATGCTTTGCAGCATACCATCGCAAATGAATGGCCAAAGGCAGCCCTTACTGCACAGTGGAGGCTTTCTTTTTCTCCCACTGACATAAAAAAAAAAATCTAATCAAATCTTGTGTGAAGTTTTGCACCAGCACAAACACGCATGCACGCACGCACACGCACACACACACACGCGCACACGTCTGGTCAGCTATCCTTGTGGGGACTCTCCATAGGTGTAATGGTTTTTATACTGTACAGACCGTATTTTCTATCGTCCTTCACCAACCCTACACCTAAACCTAACCCTCACAGGAAACTTTCTGCATTTTTAGATTTTCAAGAAACTTCATTCTGTGTAATTTATCAGCTTGTTTACCCGTGGGGACCTCAATTTAGGTCCCCACCGTGACACAAGTCCCCATGAGTCTGTGTGTATTCAGGTTTAAGTCCCCACCAGAATAGAAAAACAAGTACACGCACACACACACACACACACACACACGATGTGTTTGGAGCCATCAATAGCAGTCATCTGATTTTTTATTAGCCAAGAACTTGCACTTAATATGACTTGTTCTGAATGTTGTTCTCTAGTCTTGAGGCAGGATCATGACAGACCCGTGTTTTGTGTACAAGCACATGGCCTTGTCTTTGGGCCATGTGCTTGTGTTGTCTTGTCCCCTTGCTCGGCCCCCTTCTTATCCTAGTCTTGTCGTGATTGCCTTATCTGTGCCACCTGTTGTGTCTTAATTAGTTCCCCTATTTAGATCCCCTAGTGTGCTCTGTCTTTTGTTGGTTCATTGTTCCTACTTGTGATTGTTCCACATTGTGATATGTTACTCAATGTTCCTGTGATATATTGTTACTCGGTGTTGCCCTTGGAAGAAGTCGTTGTGAGACCTGTTATTGTTTATTTGTAGTTAGTGTTCTTGTGTTTCGAGTCTTTGTTTATCGTGTCTTGTTAAGTTATTTCGTATCTACCCTAGTCGTTGTTTTCCCCCTCGTGGGTTTTGTTTTCCCCTTTTGTGTTAATAAACCCTGTGTTTGGCACTTCCTGTCTGCATCTGAGTTCATCCCAACCCCTCCACATAACAGACGGGAGCTGCGTTTGAATTACAATTGTTTTTTTCCTAGTTGTAGTGATGTTCACACTCGCGTGATGCCTTTTGAAAACCTTAGGCCGGTGACACACTGGCATATTGCACCTGTCAAACATAGTCTATTTTCCCATCAATACTGTTGAGGGTGTCCTTTATCAGTAGGCTTTATATTTATGCTCAACATGAAGTATAGATGTTGTTGTCGTGAAGACAAGAGCCTGGTCTGTCGGCGGCATCCCTCTATGTCACCCACAGCTGCAGCAGTGCGCCAGCGCCGCGTCAGGCACGATTCTGGTGTGTAAAAGAAACAGAAAACGCGATGTTTACATGTCAGTTACTACCCAGCACTTTATTCATGGACTGTGTACTGTATATATAATTTCAACGGACATAGAGGAAATACACAAAGGGAAACCTGAATGCTTTATATGGAGATAATGTACAAAGACAATATTTATCTAAGTGGATCATTTGTATCATCATTATACATCATCATATAACCAATCAGGGCAGCTGTGGCCTAATGGTTTGAGAGTTGGACTTGTAACCTGAAGGTCGCAGGTTTAAGTCTCGGTGCTGGCAGGAGTTGTAGGTGTGGGGGAGTGGATGAACAGTGCTTGATACACATGATAATTAATTAATTCCACTCATACCCTTGAGCAAGGCACTACACCTCCAGTTGCTCCCTGGGTGCTGGATATATCTGCCCACTGCTCCGGGGGTGTTCACGGTGTGTTCACTTCTCACTGCTCTGTGTGTGCATTTGGATGGGTTAAATGCAGAGCACCAGTATTTACCATACTTGGCAAATGTCACGACATTCACTTTCAATCCCTATAACTTTTTAATGCACCAAGGCATTACAGTGATCTCTTTTCTTTTCATTTGGCAACCTGTAAAAATATATCTCCATTTTCTTGTTGAACATGTTTGTATAATCAGTGGCATAACAGCACTTCACCATTTTAGATGTGTTGCAAACTGAAACCTTGAGAATCCACTTTGTAAATTCCTCAGGGATGTTCCCCTTCAGATAATTCCACCAGTGGAAAATCTTTTAATTTTAGACTGTTACAGACTAGAAAGAGTTTTACTGAGAACAAAAGTAAATTGCTTCACTTGATTGTTTGTGTTGAAGAACCCATGCTTCTGTAAAATAACAGTGCTGCAAACAAATATTTTCTCTTCAGATCGACGAACACAAAATCTCAGAGCAGCAGGATCAGCACAATAGAGACCCGTTTCCTATCTACACAATGATCGACAAACAATGCAAACAGCAAAGAGATGGAGGTCTGTATTTGTGTGAGTGAGAAAGAATGTTAATGTGCTCATATAAGCTGTTGCATGGTTGTTTTTTCTTTCTGTCTGTAGACCCCTGGTTTGAGATCAGTCCACATGAAGCAGGTTATTCTCTCACTGGAGCATTTGTGGATACTTCCAGCTTTGGCAGCCAGTTTGACAATGGCTTTAAGAAAAAACAGCAGGATGAAATTGACATGCTGTATCTGCAAGGTAACAATTTTAATATGTGCGAGGGCACCATCCAGCTTTGAGTATGAATAAAGAATAATTGCATTTGAAAGTTCTGCATTCCATAATGCTACTTGTGTTGAATCTTATGTGTCATCTTATCATATGTATACTGGTCTTCTCTTTATATATATATATATATATATATATATATATATATATATATATATATATATATATATTTCATCAAATAACAATATTTCGTCAATACTGTCAATACTGGTGAGCCTATTTTGGATTACTCAGTTCAAAAATATGAGAAGCTCTCACAGTACAGACGCATCCCTGTCTTGAGCTGTTTCATAAAATCAGCTGTTTCCAAATACGGTATAAATGACAATTATACATGACATCACAGTGAATTGTTCTGTTGCACATTTTCATTTTATTTAATTTTTTTTAATTGTGAAATTTCCTATTTATTAAAATCATGTCTTCTGCAGCTCTGTGTGGCAGCGCTTTAGCTGATGGACAGGAGATCTGTAATTTCCTCTGGAAACGAATAAAAGGTGCTGCTGCTTATGAAGATTTAGTTCTGACTGAAGTTGACATTTATTTCATTATCATTTGACCTCTGATTCCATTTGATCCTTCCCTCCCACACAGATTTCTTTACTCATTCAATACTTAGAATAGAAACAGGGATGTTCGAGGAAATTGGGAAAGGTAAAGCATTTCTTTATTTTTATTGATTGACTGAAGTTAATCTATCTTTGTACTGATGTGTTGAATTTGATAAAGATTATCTTTGATCTGGTTTTAAATAATGACCCATAATTAACACTTGCTTGATATAAATATACTAGGGCTGTGAATCTTTGGCAAGGCAGCGATTCAATTCGATTACGATTCATAGGTTTTCGATTCGATTCAAGAACGATTTTGCAAATTTGGAACGATTCAATTCAATTCGATTCACAATTAAATTCGATTTGATTCAATTATAACGATTCGATTCTGCATTCTTTAAGTGCATTCACAGGATTATTTAAATGCTTCTACTAAATTCTTTAAATGCTTAGTCAGGGGGCAAATTACAGTAGCATTTATGGTTAGAGAACCATAGCTTAGAAAAAAACAACAAAAAAAAAACAAAACCTTTTGTCCATTGTTAAATTCTAGTTTAATGATGCGACATGGCATACGTAAAATTGTATGTAAGCCAAGTTTTTAAAAAAAGAGCTTAAAGAGTATTATGTATAAGCTAACATTTTGTCACACCGGGGCGTAGCCATAATTTCAGAAGTGACAGAAATGTCAAATACAATCATTTTATGTATGTAGCCTATATAATAATAATAATAATAATAATAATTCTTCTTATTATTTTTTTTCTTCTTCTTCTTACTATTATTTTTTTTTACAAGGAATTATCTTCTTTTTTAATTACTTTTAATTAGCTGTAATAAATCAAATACACTGCTGGACAATAATCAATCATTTGTAATAGATATTTTTTTCCTAATGGCAATTTTATGATTGTTTTATATACTAGGCTACATTTAATTAGCAATTATTTACATTTTCTGCACAGAATAAGGTAGAAAATATACTTTATAGTTTCTGTACTGTAATAAATGTCAATTAGCACAGCATCATTCATAAATTGTTTGTGTTTTTTTTTTTAAGTTTCATCAGTTCATTCTGCTTTTATTCAGATTAGCTGCAGATATAGCCTGGCACGTCTATGAGAGCGAGATCGCTTCTCTTTCAGTGTGAAATCGTCTTCATCTCTATTTAACTTTTCCTCTCCATCAGCGAATGATTCTGAGAGAAAACACGCCAGATGTCTGTTTGCTAATGAAACAAACGCTACTTTGATGCATCTGATTATCAGATAAATCTTGCGCTCTTATTTCAAGGTCGTTGTTAATGCTGTGGTTAATTTTAAAAGTTTCCTATGTATAATCGGTTCATCCGCTTTGTTTAAAAACATTTATCATTCAATGGATCTGTGCGTATGATTTAGACACTTACATTCCTGCTCCGTCCATGCAATAAATACAGCTGTCGACGGCTCCGGTAACTCCATCGGTAAGATGCAGAGAGCCATACTACAGAAAAATAAAACTAATTCACGTTAGCATTACTGGCCACGAGTCCTATAGATCACACGTCAGCTGCGTCAGAGACGAACGGAGCGCGAGCGCAATCCTGTGACAGGTGGTAAACAGTGGAGCGCGTGAAGGACAGATAAAAGGCACGATTCACGAACACTCTTCAAGGTCTCCATTAATTTGTGCGTGTAGTAATTTAATGTGTATACATTTTGAAAGCATTGAATCGCTATAGAAATCGCGATTCATTCGTTTCTTAGCATTTTGAATCGATTGCTGTTCAAGATCGGGCGATTCACGATTCAAAAATCATGTTTCAAATCGATGCATATGAATCGACAGGGTTTGTAATCGATGCATCGAGAAAACGAGTGAATCGTTACAACCCTAAAATATACTCCCCGGATACTTAATTGGTTACACCTTGCCTTTATTCATCAGGGCATTATACTCCGGTTGTCTGTGGTGTTTAAATGACATTAAATGTATAAGTGGCCAGTGACTGTATATCATGAAAATGTAATCAAATTCTTGTTTAATGTTTTTCTTCATAAGACCCAAACTCCCCACCTGTTGACAAATGTTACCAGGTGCTCATGGAACTTGCAGACATGAATCTCTCTGTTTTGAATGGCAAAGACCCTTCTGAAATTGATAAATCTATCAGAACAAAGCTGAAAGGTAAACCTTTCCTAAAGTGTGCTAGAATTCATATTGAGGAGTCTAGTATGCCATTAAATATGCCATCTATTGTCTATAGTGTCCCATGATGGAGTTTAGTTGTCACATTTGGGAATCTGCTTTGTATAGACAATTTAAAAAATATATATATAATATACTATTTAATCCCCAAAAAGGCAATTTTTCATTTTTGTATTTTTAATGGCTTTTCAATTACAATTTTGCAGTTTTGAAAAACAAATAAACCTATGTGTCAGATAAGAAAATCGAAATAATGTACATGCTCCTGTCTGTTGCAGACCTTGCTGGAGGAAAACGTCAGCTTGTCTTTCCAGTGCAAAAACTGAATCTTTATGACAAAGAAGCTGCACAACTGTATATGAAACAGTACACAACGGATGTATGCAACTATTTGAATAGTTGGTTCAGTTTCTGGCCATTTGGTAGGTTGAACTAATTGCCTTTAACCCTGTAAGTATTTCACTTTTGGTTTTCTAGCCATAAAGCTTCCAATCAGTCTTCCAGTCTTATGCCACTCACCATATTTGATAATTACAAACAGGTATGATGGTGCAGGGTTGGAAAAGACTGCATAAATGTAAATGCAAACATCAAGGGCATTGACCAAAGCACTGAACCTTCAAGTCTAGAGTCATAAAAACTACTGAAGATAAAATAATTTTTTCGTGTTACAGATGTTTGCTTCAGCATTTGTAATTGCATGGTTATGTGGATCTGGGGAAGAAAATATGACTTTCTGCACAACATGTCAGGTAAGAACAGACACATTTGTTAACCAGACTTATTAAGTAATTTTAGTAACTAAAGACTTTTTTAAGCCAACTTACTGAAATCCTATTTAAAATCTTATTTTTCTTCTTTTTCTGAGACCAAATTTTAAAATGTATCTCCTCCTAGACCTTTAAAGCTAGAACCACCAAACTCGGGTCAGACCTTCAGACTGGACTGACTTGGGTTGCTATATCTTTTCTAACTGATCCGGCGTACGGTTTTCATAAACCAGACTATCAAAACCACCTAAAATCCCATAGACTTTCATTGAGGGGGTGAAAACTTTTATACAATAAGACTTAAAGTGTATTTAAGCTGTCTTCTGCCATAGCAAAGCTTAAAAACTCTCTACTGAAAACACAGCTAAAACCAGCCTAAGCTGATTGGTTGCTTTGGCTGGTATACCAAGCTGATTTTAAAGTGGTTTTGAGCTGTCACGCTGGTCTTAGCTGTTTTTTTTTTTTTTGCTTTTTTTTTTTACTTAATCAACTGGTTTTAGCTGGATAAGCATAGAAATATGCTAACAACATGATAGTAACTTGCTAATCAGGCTAGAAACATGCTTTTAACATGGGTTTAAAGTGGTTTTGGCTACTTTCACGCTGTCTTAGCTGGTCTTTAGCTGTTTTTTTACTGAACCAACTGGTTTTAGCTGGATTAGCATATACATATGCTAACAACATGCTAGTTACTTGATATTCATGCTAAAAACATGCTAGCGACATGCTAGTTACTTGTTAATCATTATAACAACATGCTAGTAACTTGCTTATCATGCTAACATAATGCTAATCTTTTTCTAATGATGGAATCATGCTAATGACATGCTAGTAACTTGGTAGTCATGCTAACAACATATTAGTAACTTTGCTAATCATGCTAGGAACATGCTAGTCACTTGCTGATCATGCTAACAACATGCTAGTCTTTTGCTACTGCTGGAATCATACTAGCGACATGCTAGTTAATCCTGTTAATGACATGCTAGTCACTTGGTAGCCATGTCTGAAACATGCTAGCGACATGTTAGTTACTTGCTAATAATGTAAACAACATGCTAGAAAATTGTTAACAACATGCTATTGACTAGCTAATCATGTTAATGACATGCTAGTTTATGATTTCTTATCTATTTATTTATCTATCTGTCTATTTATCTATCTATTTTTCTGATAGATTTTATTGCCTTCAAGACTTTAAAGGGATAATTCACTTTCAAATTAAATTTTGGTATGTTTTAGCTTACCTCAATGGCATCCAAGATGTAGGTGTCTTTGTTTCCGCAGTAGTTTCCATTTTGATATTTTTAGGTCAAATCGTTATTGTCTGTGACTCATATAATGCAGGTCTATGCAGGGCTAGCGGGCCCTGGTGAAGGTTGTACCAGTGGGCCCTGTTTGAAAATGTTTCATTTATATTTTTATTCATTTTTATTTATTTTTGCTATTTACACAATGTTTAAGTTTTTTTCAAGTTTGTAGGTGTCCAGGTAGAGCAATCGAATAATTAAATGTAAAATAGCACTGGATAGTCTTCAGTGTAACAATGAAATATACAATCAATAGGTATGTAATGGATTACAATCAACCTAAACTACAGACAACTGTTGGTATGAAAATATTAACACAACCAGCAAAACTTTGTTGACCAATTACCAAGCAATGCTTAATTTTGTTCAGACTGTGGTGTGAAAATGTTGCATTTGCAATTCAGAAAGAAAAAAATGCCAATAAGCAATACATACTTTATAAGACAGATAGATAGATAGAATTTTTTTTAAAATTAATTTCACTAGTAGTTCACTGTGTGAAGATTATTTGGGTATAATATGTCACAGGTCGCTTAATTTTGCTATACTCACTTACATAAGTGTATTATAGTTAGAGATGTTCCTATACCCTTTTTCTCTTCCCGATTCCGATTCCGATACCTGGGCTCAGGGTATCGGCCGATACCGAGTACTGATCCGATACCTGGGTGTGTATCTGTATATACAGCTGTATATACTACTAGCCCTGTGTAAATTGCTAGAATTATTTTATGGTGTGCTTCAGACTGATCCCTTAATAAAACATGAACAAATACATGGTGAACTACTGTAGTCATTACAGTATTTTTATTATCTGACATGAATTTGACAGTATTATTTATTTTCTTAAGCGAAAAAGAACTTCAAATGCAGCCAAAAATCCAACACCACAAACTAAAAAAGGTATTTTAGTTTTACAATATAACTGTATAAAAAACTGCAACAAATAAGTCTAGGAATATAAAAAATGATATATTAATCAGATAATCTCTTTACAACAAAACAAGTAAAAAACAAGCAACCGTCTAGGCATAATTATTATTATTAATAGAGATGTATTATTATTACTACATAGAGACATAACTAAATCTACTGTAGGCTACAACAGTAGTTTAATATATTGTCAATTTACTCATATTAAACCAAACATTTATTTTAATGGGCTGCCATGAAGATCTTTGAGTGTCTGTGTTTATGATATGACAGTTTTCTCAAATGAAACGGTAAATTCTCATGAAGTTCGTGTCCTCATATAGTGACACACGGCAGAGACTACAAAACAGCGAGCTCCCGCGCATCTGCGCCCGTCACCCACAGAGATGTAGAATTTGCAGGAGTAATATTTAAACAGTATTTTGCAGTTTAATATTCACAGACACTAGTATATATTCGGCTACAGTCTGGAGCCCTGCGCTTTCATTTCCTTTCATTAGACTTTATTGTCCGCCTTAGTGGAAATTTGTCTTCGACTTCTCCGAACATAAATACATCAATGACACCACATTTAAACTTACATTAAAATACACACAGTTAAGAGTACAGTACTACCACCATCAACATACAACAACAGAAAATGGAAAACAGTGCAGCTGATTAAAATAAGATAGATTTCGATCTACAATAAACACATTTTTAAAACAATTTCAGTTTAGATTAAGTTCCAGTATTGCATGGGGAATAAAAGATTTCTTATAGATGTTCCGGCTCGCCCTTGGGACCCTGAATCTACGGCCAGATGGAAGCAATTCAAACTCTGAGTTTAGTGGGTGTAGGGTGTCTGTTGATATCTGTCGGGCCTTCCTAAGTACTGCCTTATCGAATACATCCCCAAGCTGCCTTTGTGACTTGCCAATCACCTTCCCTGCCGTATTAACAATTTTAGAAAGCTTGTTTTTATCTTTCACACTAATATCACACTTATCTTTGACTAACACGGAAGTGACTGAACGCAGCCGCGGGTACCGAATATACTCGGGAGTCGGTAACTACCGGTACTACAGAGACATACTGCTAACCACTGATCTATAATATAGAAGCGGCTTCACTGTCTGTTGGCAGTTTATAACGCGATGAGCAATCCAGTCATATATAGATCAGTGCTGCTAACGCGTCTTCATTTCTTCTTCGCTGCTCTAAACATGGGTTGCTTGTGGCAACACAGCACAACTTCCTGTGTTTGCAATGCATTCTGAGCAGCAAAGAAGAACCGTGCGGCGGTTAGGCAAAGCTAGCGGTCATTACTAGGTCTTGTTTAAGAAAATGGTATCGGATCGGTATATGGGTTCATGTACTCGCCGATGCCGATGCCAGAATTTGTTGTGGTATCGGAGATATTTCCGATACTAGTATCGGAATCGGAACAACTCTAATTATAGTGTCCTGTACCTAGTAATATATATATATATATTACTAGGTACAGGACTTCGAGGAGAACTTCGCAGAGCAGAGCTCGATTCAGTGTCGCTGTCCGTGATATGCGGCTCTCTCTCTCTCTGGGTGCGCACCAAACACAGCGTGCGAGTAACCAGCTACTCTGTTAAGCTTTTCCGCGTCTTGTGTTTGGATGCGTCTTGTGTTTACCACATGATTTGCCACCAATCTGCACTGTCTGAAATATAATGCATTAATTGTAATTAATTAATTAGTTTATAATGCACCCTATAATCGTTCTGATAATAATAAAAATACAACACATTACTCACTCTATTGACAGCGTGCCATTGGGTCCCTCTGGCATTGGAAGTCACCTCAAGTTTATACATGGCAAACTAAACACAACGTGCAAAACGCTGCGGCTCAACAGCGGAGCAAATTCAGGATCTTTAGTCAGGCAGGTGTGTGATGCGATACTGTCGATGTCCTCCTCGTCGTCTTGTAGTTGTGGCAAATGCATTGCTATTGATACTAAAACACCACCAATTTTGAAGAGATCCTGTCTCTCTGAGACCTGAAGACGTGCTGCTGCAGCGGATGCTCCCTCCATCGCTCTGAGTACTTGATCTGTGTATTCTGGTTCAAATAAATATGGTTGTGAAAAAAATTCAACGTTGTCTGTTGATATATCGATATATATTGTTTAAATTGGACCTCTCTGTTCATGCTCTTTGAGGTGGTGACCATAAACCTCCATTATATGAGTCACAGACAAGAACGGTTTGACCTAAAAATATCAAAATGGAAACTACTGCTGAAACACCTACATCTTGGATGCCCTTGAGGTGAGCTAAAACATACCAAAATTTAATTTGAAAGTGAACTATCCCTTTTAAACTACTTCAATCTCTCTGGCTAGGCTTTTTCAAGCCAACTTAAAGTTTGCTTACAAACTTTACTATCTAGTTTCATATTGTAATCTTTCACTCCAATACTGTCAGATAAGGCAGTGCCTGATGCTCTTCTGGCAAGTGAAACAAGAGACTATATAGATGCTGGACTGTTGCTGAACTCACCCTACTTGTCAGTTCTGAGAAAAGAAAGAGACACTGACCTCATAATTTCCCTGGATTTCAGTGAAGGCGATCCTTTCATGGTATTATATCATTTTCTCTATATAATAAAGCATGCATACTGTTACGGCCCATTTTAATAGGGTGTAAGGTGAACGAATGGTGGTAATGGGATTTTGACCTCAGCCAACAGATCACCAAAGGCAAATATCAGTTTTAAATGATTTATTAAAGAAAACAAGCTTCGGAGAGGCCAGTCATCTTACAATATTTCGTAACAATACTCTTAAAAAAAGTTCATTTAAAGCACTGGTTCTCAACTACAGTCCTGAAGACCCCCTGCTCTGAACATTTTGAATGTCTCCTTTATTCATTACAACTGATTCAGATCATCAGCTGTTTAGTAGAGAGATTCATGTCAAAACCCCCTCAGAGCCAAGAGCACAGCCAACAAGAGAGACATACAAAATGTGCAGAGGAGTGGGTCGCCAGGACTGGAATTGATAACCAGTGATTTAAAGCATGTCAAACTCTGGTCCAGGAGGGCCACTGTCCTGCAGAGTGTAGCTCCAACCAGCTGCAAAACACCTGCCTGGAAGTTTCTAGTAGTCCTGAAGACATTGATTATCTGGTTCATGTGTGTTTAATTAGGGCTTGAGTAGGGGTGACACGATTTATAAGCATTGGACTTTCCTTTACACAGTGCCAAGTATTGTTCTGCACATATCCCTCTCCTAGCGATAGCTGCAATACCAACCCATTCCGTGTTTGTTTCCATAGTCTTGTTTCAGTTTCTAGTTTTCATAGTTTTGTTGCAGTTTATAGTTTTCATGGTCTTATCTTAGTTTCTAGTTTTCACAGCTTAGTCTTTTTCCTGCCTTGCCCTGTTTCTGGTGCTTTGACCCTTTGCTCTGGATTCAGGATTACCCCTCTTGCTTAGCCCTCTGGGTATTGCTTATTCATCGAAGACCCACACTTGCCCTATGAATATTCTTTGTCTTGCCCTCTATATACCTGTTATGACCATGTCTCTGTGTAATAAAAGCTCGCACACGGATCCGCACGTCTCACAACACGTCAGCCCCGTTATAGGAATACTTGGCCACACAAGGATCCAGCTGCTGTTCAGATGAACACTGGCCAGGAATGGACACAACAACGTCCCGTCAAGTCAACTTTCAATTCAATTCAATTCAATTCAAGCTTATTTGTATAGCTCTTTTTACGATAGAAATCATAACAAAGCATCTTTCCGAAAATTACGTTTCTACTATATTTAGTAGTAGCTTATAAGTGTTGACTGTCAGTTTATGCATAGATTTTTCAGAATAATTAATTCAAGATGTAGTCAGCCAGATGATGAACATTATTAACAGCAATTATTATATGATGCAGTCACACTTGTAGCAATATTTGCTAGTTCTGTTTGTTGATTCAGGGTCAGCATCATCTGTTCTCAGGTGTTCTGGATCCAGACTGGAGCTTTTGTAAATCCTAGTTACCACGGGATGTAAATACTGTGTAAAAACATAGAAACAAATAGAGACATCATTAGTATAGCTGCTGTTCCAGCAAAGTAAAATTAATTAGTTTAACTCAAGCTAAAGAATAAGAATGCACATTTGATCAGATTCAACTGCAGTCACAATTTAAGAGATTCATTATTCGAATGCGTTTTTAATCTAGATTTAAACAGGGAGAGTGTTTCTGAACCCCGAACATTATCAGGAAGGCTATTCCTGAGTTTGGGAGCCAAATGTGAAAAGGCTCTACCTCCTTTAGTGGACTTTGCTACTGAACTAAAGCCCACCAGGGTGGAGCAGGCGGAACTGAAGCCCACCAGGGTGGAGCAGGCGGAACTGAAGCCTACCAAGGCAGAGCAGGCAGAACTGGAACCCACCAGGGTAGAGCAGATGGAACTGAAGCCCACCAGGGTGGAGCAGGCGGAACTGAAGCCCACCAGGGTGGAGCAGGCGGAACTGAAGCCTACCAAGGCAGAGCAGGCAGAACTGGAACCCACCAGGGTAGAGCAGATGGAACTGAAGCCCACCAGGGTGGAGCAGGCGGAACTAAAGCCCACCAGGGTAGAGCAGATGGAACTGAAGCCCACCAGGGTGGAGCAGGCGGAACTGAAGCCCACCAGGGTGGAGCAGGCGGAACTGAAGCCTACAAAGGCAGAGCAGGCAGAACTGGAACCCACCAGGGTAGAGCAGATGGAACTGAAGCCCACCAGGGTGGAGCAGGCGGAACTGAAGCCTACCAAGGCAGAGCAGGCAGAACTGGAACCCATCAGGGTGGAGCAGGTGGAACTGGAGCCCACCAGGGTGGAGCAGATGGGACCCATGGCAGAGACTTGGGCCTAGAGAAAGTAGAGACAGACAACACAGGCAGTGCATTCCTGGTCTCAGGGACTGATGCAGTAAACACAGAGAGTTCATAAACGGCCTCCATAGCCATGAAAGGACAGAACGAGAGTTCATAAACAGCCTCTATAGCTGTGACAGGACAGAATGAGGATTCTAAGATGGCATTCATAGCCGTGACAGGACAGGAAAAGAGTTCATAGATGGCCTCCATAACCATGACAGGACAGAATGGAAGTTCATAGATGGGCTCCATAGCCGTGACAGGAAAGGACGAGAGTTCACTGACGGCCTCCATAGCCGTAACAGGACAGAACTGATGTTCATAGACAGCCTCCATAGCCATTAAAGAACAGGACGACAGTTCACAGGTTGATACCACTGACACCTCTGGAGTTAATGCAGCGGATGCCGCCACCCAGAGGTCATCATTGACAACACAGACTCTCACACTACACAGCACACCCTGATCTGCCTTCAAAACACCCGGTAAAAGAGTTGCGCGATAACGTGCTTCATCACTACGATACACCCTTTAAGGCATTAGTTCTGGCTTTTGTTCACACAGTGCTCGTTCCGGGACTGAACCCGGCATTGTTACTAGGTCCGTAATGTTACTAGGTCCCCAACCCGGGATCAATCCCGGAATCAATCTTGGGACGTATTTGCGTTCACACAGAAGGCAACCTGGCAATGTTCCGGCAATTTTCCGGGTCCAACGTGCAGTGTGAAAGGGGCTAAAGTGTCATTGTCATTTGAATGTGGATATGGTGAATAGGCTGCAAGTGCAAAATATTGATTTTGAAGATGTTGAAAATGACATTTTTGAGAATATGGTTGAGATCATGAATATGAGCTAAATACTGAATGTACTGAGGAAGTGATAATGAGAGTTATAATAAAATCACCAGCTCAAACTGAAACCTTTCAAGTTTCAAAAGGTAACGAACTACAGTTTATAAAGTCTGCTATTTTAATGCGGTCAAAATGCAACTGGCCAGAGGGGTGGCCAAGCTTCAATCAGGGATGACACTGGTTTATTATGCCATGACAGATTGCTGTGAAGCGACAATGCATGAACTGTTATCACCAAATAAACATAAATGAACATCAGAAGGTATGTTGAAAGATATAGTACAACTTACCGCACTTACCACCAACTGGATAGGTGTGGGAATTACAGTTACAAGTTATAATAGATCACCCTAAGTGTAATCTGTCAAAATGACGGACAGCTTTCAGATTTTTACGTCACTGCTAAAAAATCCAGTCCATTTTTTTTATTAATGTGACCTCTGATTGTTGCTAAATGCTGCAGGACAGTGTCCCTCCCTGAAATAGATTTGACACTCCTGATTTAAAGAAATTTAAAATCAATCATAATTTATTCAGCCTCAAGTCATTTCAAACCTTTATAAGCTTTAGCATAAAACTTCCTGCTTTTTTCCTCATGACATTCATTAGTAAGGTTGCACTACACTAAAGGCACTGTATATCATTTTAACAGATAAAAAAAAAAAAAAAAGATTTGCACAAACACCTACAAGCATATGCTAAAATAGGGTCTATAATACCTTGAGTGAGCTTATCTTTTTATCTGCTTCATTCAACGGAGTTGGGATATCTCAGCTAGAGCATGGGCACTAGAGATGTGCGGATCAGCTCAAACATCACCTGAATCTGTTGCTTCAAATATATTATCCACCATATCTATATATTTTCTCTTATTTATATTTCTGCCCCGACCCGCACACGATCGTCACGTTACAGTGATTCTAATTACCGTATGTTCCGGACTATAAGTCACACTTTTTTTCATAGTTTGGCTGGTCCTGTGACTTATAGTCAGGTGCGACTTATTTATCAAAATTAATTTGACATGAACCAAGAGAAATGAACCAAAATAAATCATTACCATTTACAGCCGCCAGAGGGCGCTCTATGCTGACCAGTGCTCCTGTAGCCTACACTGAGCAACATAGAGCGCCCTCTCGTGGCTGTAGACGGTAATGTTTTCTCTTGGTGATTGGTTCTAAATAAATGCGACTTATAGTCCAGTGCGACTTATATATGTTTTTTTCCTCATCATGATGTATTTTTGGACTGATACGACTTATACTCTGAAAAATACGGTACTAGTTTTGTGGGATGAAATTATGGTTCATTTTTAACAGCAGATTCAGTGATGTTCACTGCACATGTCTGCAGTGCATTATTGCTCCCAGAGCTGATCATGGCCACTAGTAAATGCTTGTGTTTATACCAGCTATGCCGCGACAAGTTTCAGAAGCGGCTCTCCACGCTGCTTTGCTAAAGATAGACTATTCATTTTTTGACAGTTGCTGTGTCAAAGCCACACATGATTAGATAATTGAGGATGTATTTTAAATGACTAAAACAGATATTATCTTTAATCCTTGTCGTTCATAACTCAATTTTTAAGTGTTTTAACTTTATCTGTAGGTTATAGCAAAACAAAGTAGGACATAGGAATAAACACAATTACTAAACCGGACAAAACATAACCATTTAGCCAACTAACCCATGGTAGAACCCCAACAATCAAGAAAAACACGTAAAATCAAGAAAAGTCTATCTGCCTGATGAAAAATGCATTTAAAACACTTTTATATTTTAGAGAATCCAGTTAATATTTGCATCATTAATGATTTATCTAATTCAACTGAAATGTCTAACCTTTTCAATGAAGTAATACTGTGATGATTTTCCACTGCAGACGGTGAGGGAAGCTGCTGAAATGTGCAATAAACTAAAGATACCGTTCCCTGAAGTCAACATTCCCAATGAAGACACAAAGAAACCAAAGGACTTCTATGTGTTCAAAGGCAAAAATGCTCCAACCGTGATTCACATCCCTCTGTTTAATTTGGGCAACTGTGGAGGCAAGTTTAGATCTTACCATTTTCCAAAAAAAATAAAAAATGAATTCTGTCATGACAACTCTCGGGGTGATTGGCATGGTAATGTACAAGACAATGTCATTGTATTTGGTCTTGGTCATCTAGGGTTTCATGCTATAACTCTGTATATATCACTGAAAAAAAAAATTCTGATGTGTGTTACTGTTTCTTCAGATGAAATTGAGACCTGGTGGAAGAAATATTCCACCTTTCAAGGAGCTTACAGCCCTGGGATGATCGCTGATCTCATGGAAGTCGCTGGAAAAAACATCTCAAACAACAGAGAGAGACTGCTGGAGCAGATTGGCGCAGCCGTTGGGCTGAAAAAATCCAAACATTAATACATTTAATGATGAATGCAAGTCTAAATAATAAAACAGTCTAAATACTGACTACACTGATATACTAAACTTAATTAAAACTTACTAAACAAAACTTACTAAATCAGCATTACTTCCAGTATTTACCAATCAGTAGAAGAGCATCAAATGCTAAGGATGCTTGCACTTAATTTAATATGTCCAAAATGATTCCGCTGTTTCAGTGGGTTATTTACACACCCATCAACAATAACAGACATGAAAAAAATATGTAATACCTTGCTTCTATTCCAAAGTATTAATAAACTGTGTTTATAATGCAAACAAAAACTGTGGTCCACAATGCTTATTTGTCAATTCAAAGTTTGTTCCAGTATTATGTGTGAACATTAAAAATGTAAGTGAAAGTGACATGACATTCAGCCAAGTATGGTGACCCATACTCAGAATTTGTGCTCTGCATTTAACCCATCCAATGTGCACACACACAGAGGAGTGAACACACACACACACACACTGTGAACACACACCCGGAGCAGTGGGCAGCCATTTATGCTGCGGCGCCCGGGGAGCAGTTGGGGGTTCGATGCCTTGCTCAAGGGCACCTAAGTCGTGGTATTGAAGGTGGAGAGAGAACTGTACATGCACTCCCCCCACCCACAATTCCTGCCGGCCCGGGACTCAAACTCACAACCTCTCGATTGGGAGTCTGACTCTCTAACCATTAGGCCACGACTTCCCCTTAACAACTAAAGTACACCCCGAAAACCAGATCAAGACTTTGTAAAAGGGCATAATACCACATACTTTTTTGATAAAAGCATCAGCCCAATTTAGTAACTGTGGTTTCTGTTGTGTGTTGTTCAGGTGGGATATTGCATCGGGGGAAGGTCTCTTCCTGTGTCTGGCTGTTTTGGTGTTCTATTCGGTTGTTATGTAATGACGTAAGAAGCGCTGTTTCCGGGTCCAAGCCTCAACTCGCTTCACTTGAGAATACGACCTCAGCAGCCGTTTTTTTATATTTATATTTTCATTGTCTGGCTATCTGGGACTTCGGTATGGAGTTAAAGGTTACGATTATAATTTTTTCGCTTGTATTCTATAAGATTGTGAGTTTATATAAGCATCTTTTGTTGTTTTCTCGTGGTAACTGATAGAGCGTTTGGACACGGAAGCGCTGCTACGTGACGTCAGACTTAACAAGCGAATAGTGCCAGCCAGAGGGCAATAGTTCAAAGAGGAAGTGAGCTGGGTGTGTTGGGTCTAGAGTGATTTTACCAGCCATTGTCCTCACTCTGGAGGTGTAAAATTCTTACAGTTTAGGTAGGGAGGCACCAATATTCTTCTCAGCAGTCATGACTGTCTGTTGCAGTCTCCTGATGTCTGATTTGGTAGCTGAGTCAAACCAAACAGAGTTATAGATCAACAAAGACAGACTCAATAACAGCCATGTAGAACTGTTTCAGTAGGCCATTTGGCAAGTTGAACTTTCTCAGCTGGCCAAGGAAACACAGCCTCTGCACGGTCTTTTTAACAGTAACAGAGTGTAATGTGGGTAATGTTTCATGTTTTGGGTTTTGTCATGTTCATGTTTTCATGTATTTTATTCTGTTATTGTTTGATGCTGTTTGTGTCATGCTTCCCTTGCCCTCTTGTCTTCATGCTATTGGTTCCTCTTGTTCGTGTCATGTTCTGATTGGTTTATTGTCTTGTCATGTGATTATCAGTTCTGTTTGCTCATTGGTTTGTTCATGTCATGTGACTCTGTTCACTATAAGTAGCCATTGCCTTGTTCCCTGTTTTTAATTAATGTTGTAATCTGCCGTTGGTGAGTCTAGTCTGTTCATGTCAAGTCAAGTCTGTTCCATACCAAGTCTGTTTCATGCCTGGTCAAGTATAGTCAAGTCTTTGTTTCTTGTTTGGATGTTTAAATCACTGCATTTGGGTTCTCACAACACTCGCCTTCAAGTGGAATCTTTATATAATGTTTTATTAACAAGGTTTGGGAGGAGCACGATCAGATAATCTTCAAAATTGGCACAGGTGCATCTCGTTTAGCTAACCATCTTAACTAGCATAACAATTGTATATATATATGCAATCTTCCTACCTCCTGTCCTATGACAGTTTTTGGGCGGGGACTCAGTAGAATAATTTGATTAATTTGTACTTAACTACAAGTTACAGACTTAAAAATATACTCATGAAAGTACAAGTGCTGAAAAGACTACTTAATTGCTGTAACTTGAGTTGTAATTCATTACCTTCACATCTGCTGTTTTGGTAGGCTTCATTAATGTCATATTTTTCAGTTTAAGTGTTTAGTATGTCCATAACAAAAAGCTTTGCCACCCCTGTGCATAAAACGCAAATGTGTGTATAAATGGAAAAATTTCCATGACTGCGCTTATATACAAGTGCATCTCAATAAATTAGTGTCATGGAAAAGTTCATATATTTCAGTAATTTAACTTAAATAGTGAAACTTGTGTATTATTTAAATTCAATGCACACAAGTAGGTTAAGTCTTGTAAGTGTTCCTGTAGCTCAACTGGTAGAGCATTGCGTAAGCAAGCAAGCGCATGGTTAGGGGTTTGATTCCCCGGGAACACATGATAGGTAAAAATTGATAGCCTGAACGCACTGTAAGTCTCTTTGGATAAAAGCGTCTGCTAAATGCATACATTTATTTATTTAAGTCTTTGGTTCTTTTAATTGTGGTGATTTTGGCACACATTTAACAAAAACCCAACGATTCACAACATCTCAACAAATGATGTTTTATTAACAAAGTTCGGGAGAAGCATGAGCAGATAATTAACACAGGTGGAGAGCACTCAGCAATCAATGGTAAGAGGTGTATATATACAGCAGTCTCACCTCAATTCATTTGACAGTCTCGCAGCATCCCTCCACCACCCCTTCTCCACACTTCTAGTCCTAAACCACTTACATAGGGTAGGGGGGAGTACTCTGGGTTCGGGCCGAACTCCGAGCTCGGAGCCCTCCCTCCGGACAGCACGCCAAATACGCATTAAACTTTACCCTCCCAACTGTATGTAAGTGTGAACTCGTGAAATAGGAATACTTCATAAGACCAATAAAAAAAAACATTTTTTGTGAATTGTTGGACTTATGGAAAGTATGTTCATTTACTGTACATGTACTCAATACTTGGTAGGGGCTCCTTTTGCTTTAATTACAGTCTCAGTTCAGCATGGCATGGAGGTGATCAGTTTGTGGCACTGCTGAGGTGGTCTGGAAGCACAGGTTTCTTTGACAGTGGCCTTCAGCTCATCTGTATTGTTTGGTCTCTTGTTTCTCATTTTCCTCTTGACAATAGCCCATAGATTCTCTCTGGGGTTCAGGTCTGGTGACCAACACCATGGTCATTCAACCAACTTTTGGTACTTTGGCAGAGTGGGCAGGTGCCAAATCCTGCCAGAAAATGAAATCAGCATCTTCAAAAAGCTGCTCAGCACTAAGAAGAATGAAGTGCTCAAAAATTTCTTGGTAAACGGGTGCAGAGACTTTGGTTTTCAAAAATCACAATGGACCAACACCAGCAGATGACATTGATCCCAAATCATCACAGACTGTGGAAACTTAACATTGGACTTCAAGCAAATTGGGCTAAGAGCTTCTCCATCCTTCCCCTAGGCTCTAGGACCTTGGTTTCCAAATGAAATACAAACTTGCTCTCATCTAAAAAGAGGACTTTGGACCACTGGGCAACAGTCCAGTTCTTCTTCTCCTTAGCCCAGGTAAGACGCCTCTGACGTTGTCTGTGGTTTAGGAGTGACTTAACAAGAGGAATACGACCACTGTAGCCAAATTCCTTGACACATCTGTGTGTGGTGGCTTTTGATACCTTGACCCCAGACTCAGTCCACTCAAAAGTTCACTCAATTTCTTGAATCATTTTTGCTTGATAATCCTCATAAGGCTGCGGTTCTCTCAATTGTTTGTGCATGATTTTCTTCCACACTTTTTCTTCCACTCGACTTTCTGTTAACATGCTTGGATACAGCACTCTGTGAACAGCCAGATTCTTTGACAATGAATGTTTGTGGCTTACCCTTATGAAGGGTGTAATGATTGTCTTCTGGACAACTGTCAGATCAGCAGTCTTCCCTATGATTGTGTAGCCTAGTGAACCAAACTTAGAGAGTTTTTGTTCAATGTGAGCCAAAATCATCACAATAAGACTTTTTCACCAAAGAAGTTTCACAATTTGAGTTGAATTACTAAAATAAATGAACTTTTTCACGAAAATACTCTAAACATTTATGATATTCGACAATATTCTAAACATTTATGGATTAAAATGTATGTAGTGGTAATAATGTAAAACTAATATTGTTTTTTCCATCCGTTTCACAAATTTATAGCTTGATAAATGAAACATTAAAAATGTTGTTCACAAGTGAAATTCAAGGTTGCCATCAAAATTCACATTTGAGCTCATAAAGCATTACCTGAAAACAAAGTTGAAATTTGTCAGTTGAAATTAAAACCAAATGCTGGCACACTTTAAATGACTTGATTTTACTTATGCAAGTTATGCAATACCATGTAGAGCTAGGATCTTTGCCCGAACGCCCGACCCGATGTGACCCAACGGGTTCGGTCAGGTTTGGGATTAATATATATCATTTTACACAGGCTCGGGCTTGCGCAGTAAATGTGCACTCATGTGATGCATTTCGATTAGCACGAGAAAGATGCAAAAATGGGTGCTGATAAGGGTAAATGGAGGCTTTCCTCTGGCGATTAGGTTTTGGTTGCACCAGCAACTAAAGCAAAGTCTGAGGTGTAGAAAAGTTTTGACCATGTGCATAATGAGAATTATGAGCCAGTGGGTTATGTTTCTGGATGCACCAGTGAGCGCAGGACTGCGCTGAAGCCATCTACAGTGGATTTAATAGTTTTCCTCCACAAAAACATGTCGCCTAATATTGGAGAGTAAAGGTTTTTCAAATTATAACTAAATATTTATTGAGTATTCAATGCATAATGTAGACAGAGTATATATAGACTTAAGTTGACATTATTCTTGTATTAAATTTCATGCTATTCAACGTCGTGTTGAGGCCGTATTGTGAAGAGAAGTGGCGAAGTAAATCCCATGGAGCCTTTACCTTTTTTTTTTGTTATAGCCAAATACCCATGTTAATTTAGAATTTATCTTAATTTAATTTGTTAAGCAATACTTATTTTTATTGGCGCGTTGGCCTATTTATAGATTTAGTGTATGCCTAGGCCTATTTAAAGTGCTGAGATGTTACAATGTTACAGAGTACTTATTTTATTTCTTTGTTCCAACTTCCAAGTGGCCTATAGTATAGGTTAGCATGAATAAAAATGTTAAAACATATAAATTACTCATTCTTTACAAAAGGCAAAAGAGCTGTGTGCGTGTGCACATTTGAAAAGCTGTCAATCAAAATGTACGGGTTTGGGCCAAATTCTGTCGGGCTCGGGCTCTATCGGGCCTAACTTTTAAGGCCCGATTACAGCTCTACCATGTTGCAGCATGTTCTGCTGGTATTGATCATGGAGGATTTCACATTCTCACTGAAAAGAACATTAGAAAAACCTGTTTTCTGCCACACAGGTTAGGTGAAGTGCAATAGGAGAAGCTACATAATTAATACACAAGGAAATATCACAATTTCTCTGGTCTCAGTGAATGATTGAGTCTTTCATCATTCACAACCGGGTGATGTCTAGACTTGCAGAGTAGTTTCAGAGCCCTAGCCTATATAAGAGCATCTTCTTGCTGAATGTCAGATAAGGACTGCTGTCTTGTTTTATTGGGTGTGGTATCGTGACTCATGATTTACAGAAATAGTAAGTACATGTTTTAAAGCTTTATATAAATAACGTCAGGGCTATTTAAATGTTTCATGTCATTACAAGTTGCGTGCAACAAACTTATTAGTGACCTGCACACTAACAAAAGTGCAATGATGATGAAAAATTATTTAATTGTGGAATTCATATTTCAGTGTGACAGTTTTCACAGTTATCATGTAAATAATTGTATGTTTGAAACATATACTGATGTTTTGATCCAATAGCAATCTGATTCTAAAAACTATAAAGATGTAAGATTGCATGATGTCTGAAGTAATCAGCAGTATTTTAGCCAACTAATATTTTATTTAAAAATAAATGAAATAATTGTCACAAATATTTCAGATCATGTTTTTTTTTTTTTTTTTTTTACATTATTTTAATGTTAAATTATTCAAAAGTGTTTTCATTTTTAGCTGGAACACATATTTCACACAGTTTCTTCTTTATTTACAATAGGTTTGTATTCACTTTGACGTATACATAATATTAATGTTTTTCACATTTACTTTGTTGTTTCTTTGGTTGATCATAATTCTCTAAACACAGCCTATCAGAGATTACTGACTTTGTTAAGCTATGTCCTTAAAAAATATTCATTTTAAATTATCAAAATTTACTTGACTCTTGTTTTGCAGATGAGTTCATCTAAACCCAAGGAAAGGTATATAATCCTGCCCAGGTTTCTAGAATCATAGAAGGAGTCAAATAACACAATTGTACTACAACAAACTGCTATATTCTGAGAATAACTGTGCAAAATAAACTTCAGATTTAATTGCATTGAAATCTAGAATGTTTGACATCTACATATGTGACCCTGCAGCACAAAAGCAGTCTCAAGACGCTGGGGTATATTTGTAGCAATAGACAATACAATGTATGGGTCAAAATGATTTTTCTTTTATGCCAAAAATCATTAGGATATTAAGTAAAGATCATGTTCCATGAAGATATTTTGTAAGTTCCCTACTGTAAATATATCAAAACTTAATTTTTGATTAGTAATATGCATTATGTACTTCATGTGAACAACTTTAAAGATGATTTTCTCAATATTTAGATTTCTTGCCCCCCTCAGATGTCAGATTTTCAAATAATTGTATCTCAGCCAAATATTGTCCAATACATCAATGGAAAGCTTATTTTTTCAGCTTTCAGATGATGCATACATCTCAGTTTTAAAAAAATTGACCCTTTTGACTTGTTTTGTGGTCCAGGTTCACATATATCAAGTCATGTTCATGTCAGCACTGATCTGTCTGTCTGTCTCTGTGGCTTCCTCAGCGTCGAGAGGAGAAACAAAAACGTATTGAATAAGAGTGAGCAGGAGTTTGTAGCCGGCAGGAGAAACACTGTTCTACAATCCCTGAAGAAGCTTAAGATTCAGTGCAGTCAGGTAAAACATCCTATCTTATATACTTCATATTTACAACTGCTTATTTTGAAATGAACTACAGATGATGTGTTGGATGATGAACATCAGCAGTCAAGCATCAGTTTCATCTCTTCATTGTGAAGAACGATGCCGTTCCTATAACTTTGTCATCATTACATTCTGTTGTTTTATCTAAATCTATTAATGCATAAATAACTTTCACACTTTCTACAATAAACATTTGTAAATGAAGTGTGTGTTTTCAGGAGCAAGACTGGACACGCCTGAGTATTTTTAATACTTACATTAGTCACAGGGTGGGTCACATGTGGGATGGGAACAGACGTTTGTAAACTACTGTATATCTCAGTTCATTTTCCATTAAACTAAAAAGCAAGTGGCAAGAGATCCAAGTTTTTTGATACTTCTGATAAGGGCTGTGTATTGTGTATGATACGATACGTATCATGATACAGGGGTTCCGATACGATGTGTTGCGATACATTGCGATACTGTCATTTAGTCGATATATTGGGATATTTCTTATTTTAGGAGTAGGATATATTTTGAGGAAACCTGTCATTAAGAACACAATTCAGTTCAAGTTTCTTTTTACAATACAAATCGTTGCAAATCAAGTTTCTACAATATATAGTAGTCGCTTATCAGTGGTGACTGTCAGTTTATGTGCACATGGCAGAAATGTACGGAAAAAGACGTAATCAAACAGACGATAAACACTATTAACAGCAATGATTATATGATGCAATCAAACTTGTAGCAAAATTTGGTAGTTCTGTATGTTGTAAGAACACACCACCATATGCCAACCTTATTAATAAATAAATAACAATTATTTAACCAGAACACAGTGGGATCTGCATTTGCAATAATCAGTCCTTGTAACATTCAACGTTATTGAACTACTGTTTGTGCAGTGCTTACATGATTCCTAAAGAAAACAAAACAATTGTAAATCAGTAAAAAAAAAAACATTTGTCGAACCTTTCCATTTCACAGGTTTTTCAGTTTGTATTTTTGTTCCACGTGGAATCGCCTAAACCGCAATGCGAGCAAGGCCCAAACTGCACAAAATGAGAGAAAGCTGCAGCTGCACCGTGTGAGCCCCTCTTCACATGGGATGCGGCGGGACCGAGGTGGCACCCTCGCCATGGTCCCTCGGTGGACGTTACCACAAAAGGCCAAATGATGGCACACTACAGCTTTGTACACCGAACAGGGACAATTCTTTCATCCTCCATTACTAGCAGCAATATTAATTAGGGATGGGCGAATCGATCCTGAAGTATCGATATATCGATACTGATGAAAGCATCAAAATGATCGATGCTGAAATAAAAAAATATCGATACTAAGGCGTTTTTATTTTCCAGTGATTTTGTTTATTTTAAAAAAAATGCCTACAATATGCCTTAAATTGGACGAATAACCTATGTTAGCAAATAATTGTGTGCAAGTGATTTTCCTGCTCATCTGAAAACACGCAAATGTTGCAAGGCAGAATCAATCAATTACAGAGTGCGTTCACTCACTTCCGACAATATATTTAAATAGAGCTGCGTTTCCCAAGAGTAGCCTATAATAAGACAGCACATATGTTTTTGGAAAAGGCAACCCAGAACAATGCATAAAAAACATAGGCTATATGTTTGAGTTATTTTACAATAAACCTATTGAAATTGTACCCTAGTTTGTGCAGTACATTTCTTTAAATTTGAATGTTAAAAGTTCATATTGCTCATGTTGTATTCTGTATTGTTAATATAAATCATACACACTCCGAATAAAAAGGTTGCATTTTATGCATGCAACAGCCTATTACTGGCAGTCCCTTATGACAATGAACCATGGTTACCACTACAGTAAACATAATTTAACCATGTGTAAACAAAAAATATAACCTAATAAGTTGCAATTAAGGCGTATTGAATGTTTAAATGCATTTCAAATATAAAGTTAGGTAGGTATTATTACCCATTGTACTCATAATAATTAAATAAATTTCATAATCTGAAAGTTTGGTTTAGAAGTATCGTATCGGTATCAATATCGACGATACTGGCCATTAAAAGTATCAGTATCGTATCGAAAAACGAAATCCCTAATATTAATGCTAACATTATTGGCGTGCCCTAATGCTAGTATTTCCTGTTACTCTCGCTGTCGTTCAGAGACAAAGACTGCCATCTAGCAGTCAGAATGTAAACTTAAAACGAAACAACAGACATTCATCTTGTATGAATTATATATTTTTTTTTAAATATCGATATTCCGATTTTGAGAATCAATACAGTATTGCCAAACAAAATATTGCGATATTCACATGTATCGATATTTTCTTACACCCCTACTTTTGATTTCTGATACTTTGAATGTTGTGTGCATTTCAGAAAGCGGTGCCAAACATTGCATTACTGGGTTCTGGAGGAGGACAAAGAGCCATGGTGGCTTTGCTGGGATCCCTGGTTCAGCTTGATAAAGCGGGTCTTCTGGACTGCATCCTTTATCTGAGCGGAGTCTCTGGATCCACCTGGTATGAACCCTGAGAAACAACAAACACACAGAGATTGAATTGAGTTGAATGTCAAAAATTAGAGCAGTATGTTCTTCTCTGAAGGTGCATGGCCTCCTTATACAAAGAACCAAACTGGTCCACTAAACTAGAGACCGTGAAAGACAAAATCATTGAGAGAATCAGAGGTCCTGAAGTCAGCTTGACAGACGTAATGGCCAAACTGAAGAAATATTACTATGGGAAAGACTTCTTCAGCTTGACTGACGTCTGGGCAGTGATGCTCGTCATGTCATATGTGAAAGAGGTCTGTAACTATTCATGACCAGGGATGGATTCTACAGGTTTCATTTTTATTCATAATTCAGAAAATTATAGGGTGGAATGATTTTGTCTTTCCAGATACTGCTGAATCAACTTATAGTTTGAGGTTTATGTATAGAGAAGGTTATTTGATCATTTTTATTTATATCTTGCAGTTCAGTGGCCAGATAATGTTGATTCAGTGATTCTGAATTTGACTTTTTTTTTTTCTGACTCACTAAAAAGAACTGGTTCATTATAGCAGTCATTTGTTTGTGAATCGGCCTACACAGGTTGGGCTTTGTGGTCGCATATTTTGTAATTTGTGACCCTGGAGCACAAAACCTTAACCAGTCTTAAGTCGCTCACTGGGGTATATTTGTAGCAATAGCCAACAATACATTGTATAGGTCAAAATTATAGATTTTTCGGTAACACTTTAGAATAGGTAACACCTATTAGTTGCTTATTAGCATACATATTACTAGATTATTAGACATGTATTAGTGCTAATTAAGAACATATTAATGCCTTATTCTATTTGACCTTATTCTACATGGCTAATCTTACCCAATACCTAAATCTAACAACTACCCTACTAATTATTAATAAGCAGCAAATTAAGAATTTATTGAGAGAAATGTCGTAGTTAATAGTTAACAAGTGTTACCTATACTAAAGTGTTACCGATTTTTCTTTTATGCCAAAAATCATAAGGATATTAAGTAAAGATCATGTTTCATAAAGATATTTTGTAAATTTCCTACCATAAATATATCAAAACATAATTTTTGATTGGTAATATGCATTGCTAAGAGTTCCATTTGTACAACTTTAAAGGCGATTTTTTTCAATATTTAGATTTTTTTTTTTGTACCCTCAGATTCCAGATTTTCAAAGAGTTGTATCTCAGCCAAATATCGTCCTATCCTAACAAATTAGAAGAATTGACACTTATGACTGGTTTTATGGTCCAGGGTCAACTATGAAAGAACTTTGATAGATTTACAGTGTTATTTACTATTTCTGTTTGTAAAAAAGGGTTCAGCATCTCCTATAGTAGACCTATAGGTTACATAGGCCGACAGAAGTATTACATTTTAAATTGAGAAAGAAGCAACCTACCTAGCTATAAAACTGATGGACATCTCCAAAAAGGACGTACTTCAGGTTTTAATTGGAACATTTCTCTCTAAGCCAGCAGTCATATTTATTTTAATAAGGCCACTCATGAGAATGAAATGGTAACGAATCTCCACTGATTCTCTTGATAAATTCTCTCACTGTAGAAATGTCATATGAAGCTCCATTTGAGCCTCAGGTCCTTAAGATAAAAAACTGAATGTCTCACAACCGTCTCCCTATAATACAATAACATGATGTGTGTTTTCTGTAGATCGATGAGCACACACTCACACAGCAGCGGAACCAGCACAATAAAGACATGTTTCCCATCTATGCAGTGATCGACAAGCAAACCAAACAGAGCAATGACGGAGGTCTGCGTGTGATGCATGAAAAGGGATGAAATGTTAATGTGCTCGTGACAAAAGTTACATGGACATGTGTTCTGTCTGCAGACCCCTGGTTTGAGATCAATCCATATGAAGCAGGTTATTCTCTCTCTGGAGTGTTTGTGGACACCGGCGACTTTGGCAGCCAGTTTCACAAAGGCTCAAAGATAAAACATCAGGATGAATTTGACATGCTGTACCTGCAAGGTAAAAAACTTTGTCACAGAGGAGTTCAATATTTGGGTAACACTTTCTTTGTAATATCAACTTACATAGCTTAATACATTGATTGCATATTGTACACTGATTTCTGCAAACGAGTTATCAAACGGTTCTAGGTCTGTATTATTTGCTATTTCAGAAAAATAATTAGCATGGCTATTTATGGGTGTAATTTTGTATTTGATGCTCATTCTATTTTTTATTTAAGCAAAAAGCCCAAAGAAGCCGTGGTTTACAGGGAATTTATAACAGCTAAGGGGCGTTGATTAATAAAAACAGTATTCTTCCACCAAACAATGTACAGTAGTTCCTCAGAGTGGTTGTAACAAAGTGGTTGCCGAGCAACACACAAACATAAACAAAAATAGCTAACTAATAGTTGAATTATATGTTTGGGGGCGGGGCAAAATACATTAACAAGAGTCAAGTCAGACATTCGACAAACATAATTACTGATGTTAACACACAGGGAAAATGTGTAATGAACACCTTGCAGATGTAAATGGGGTAAATAATGTTTCATGTTTTGATGAACAGAACACTTAACGTCGGCGAAACCATAACAAATAACAATTGTTAATTGTCAAAACATTTCTTAGAATAGTGCTCTCATTATAACGTTAGCCTAAAATGTTAGCAGTTAATGTTCTGCATTTCTGTTTTGAGCTGCGTGAGCTGAAGATGACCAGTAGAGTGATCTAATTGATAGCAAGTTTTTAATCAATGGGATTCAACTCATAATTTCATATAGAATACGCTTCGTTATTTAAACAACACAACATTAATATTAAGACTTATAGGCTATTTGCAAAAAGGGCCCTAACGCACATGAACATATCTGCGGGACTCTGAATGCGAACTCGTTTTTGTGGACAGAAACACGGCAGCTAAACTATAAAAATTCATAGCATTTTAGTATAATAGTCTTCTCATAATAATAGTATGTATATAACAGTCCCAGTCATAGTTATTAATATTCTGCATTGTAGTTTGACCTGCTCTCGCTGTGTGCTGAAGAGATATCACCTTAGTACTACAATGAAGCGCTTGACTCAAAACCAAATGCATCTTATATCAGGTAAATAATATATCCACGATATATATACACTGGCTGAAATGTTTTTGTCACAATGATCGAGTCACGAGATCCAAGTGCGAGGTAAAAATTGTTTATTTGTAACTCTGACAGTCAGCAATGAGAACGTAGGAAGACGATGGCATAACCCCAGATGAATCACGTCCAGACCACTCAAGCAGCAGGAGCTAAAACCCAGCGCAGGAATCCTAGGCGGGCGAGGAATAAGGTCCAGAGAATCCCAACTGGAGGGACAGGAGCACAACTACACAAGACAGACAGACGAGAATCAACGAACCAACAACACGAACAGGAAACCAGCCAAACTTAAAGGCAGCGCACATGAGCTGCAGCTGGTGCTCATTAATGCAGCTGCAGCTAGTTAACAGACACACACAATCAGACAGAGACGCAAGATTAGCACACTGATCCATGAACCGTGACAGTTTTGAAATCACTTGTACCCTATCTGTTCGGAAAAAATCCAGTCTCTGTCTGTGTCAGTTTGAGTCTCTGTAAATTTTCACGGTCACGGATTATGGAAAGTGAAACATAAATCTATAGGGGTGGTTGGATTTATTCACGGACTTTAAAATATTCATTTGAAGCTTCTTTCTTTTCAGATTCATACAGCTATATCATAATAGGCTGTATATTAACTTATTGGGAGAAAACCGGTAGTTCTATGTGAAATCGGACATTTGAGCTCCCCCATATAGTCAAAATGGCATAATCAATAACACCTCTGCAACCTCTTTGTTGCAACCACAACTGATTCTGAGGAACTATATTATTTGTTGGAATTGTAAACATACATCTTCTGATGCAAAGCTAAGGCACATCATCAGTGATATAACCAAAGGGCATCGGGTGTTTCGGGTCTTTCGAACATCAGACACCCTCGCACACCTTTCTGCCACCTCTGTGGTATTATAGGTTGCCCTTCTTCTACTCTCTCCAGTAATGCCGAGTGCAGTATAAACTCTGCAGAGAGACTGTCCTGCAATGCCTCTGCATCCAAATTCCACTGGCAAGCACCTAGCCTTCCAGCCTTTCCTGTGGCAGTTGATGACTAAACTGTTGTACTTCTCCTTCTCCTGTAAGCTCAGGCATGACGAGACTCTTCATTGCCTCTGACATCAGGACAATGTCAGGCCTGAGGGTGATTTCATCGACATGCTGTGGGAACTTGCTCACATCCGCTGACAGCTGCCAGTCCTGTGCACTGTTGAGAAACCCTGATGTTGCACTAGATGTTGGTTTTGGTTTCTCCCCAGCTCTGATGAAGTAGGTGATTTGCTTCCAAGGTTTGGACCTTCGACAGCTAATGATGGCACTGCATATGCTCTCTGCATTGGTCTTGAGCAATTGGTCGTGACGCCATCGGTATCTGCCTTCCCCTAGAGCTTTTGGGCAGCAACTCAGAATATGCTCATGGGTCCCCTTCCCCTGGCAGAGTGGGCATGCTGGTGTATCAGCCAAGCCCCGACAGGGGAGATTGGATGGACTGGGAAGGATGTTGTAGACTGCCTGAACTAGGAACTTAATACGGTGAAGTTCTGTCTGCCAGAGGTTATTCCACGTGATCTTCCTCTCCACAACTTGCTCCCATCTCGTCCAGGCACCTTGTTCTCTCATTCCCACTGATCTGCTGCTCCTCTCCTCCATGGCTGCTCTCACATCGTGCTGCACCAATTGCCTCCTCTCCTTCCCCTGAGCCTTGTCAAAAGGCATAGTTCCTAGTCCAGCCCTTCCTCTGGCCACTGTTCCCAATAGGACTCCATGACATAGCCATGATTCTGCTTGAATCACTGCAGTCTCTGCTCTCCACTTCCTGCCGGTCCTGACTGCTACCCCTGCTCCGGAGACCTTGGAGTCCGATGACTCACAGAGTTGCACCTCTCTTGCACGTGAGACTTTGAACTCCTCCTCAATGTATTTCAAGGGGAGTGTAAGCTTTCCGGAGTTCCCATATAGGGCGATGCTGCCCAAGCTCCTTCGCAGTCCTAACCATCCCCTCAGGTAGCTGCTAATTCTTCTTTCCAGATCTGAGATTGTAGTGATCGGAAACTCATAGAGGAGCAATGGCCACATTATCCTTGGCAGAATCCCATGCTGATAAATCAACGCCTTGAATTTTTCTTGGAAGGCCTGACTTGTCAACATCCTTGAGCCTTCTTCCAGCTCCTCACACATGCTATTGATGGAGGCTGTGTCCCTGTGGCTGCTGTCAAAGAACTTCCCCAAGCTCTTGATTGGCTTCTAGCAGATGGAAGGAATTGGTGTTCTTGATTCTGCTGGCTTAAATGACATCCTGGCCCATCACATCACCCTCTTCAGCCCTGCCAGGATCAACCTGCCTCCAGGCACTGACTCGTCGGTCACTGTCAGATCATACATGAAGGTGCAAATTGGCGGTTGGCAGTTCCCAGACTTAGACTTGGGACCTCTGCATTCTGGTTCAGCCAATTTCACCAACATGTTCATTGCCAGAGCAAACAGGATCACTGAGGTGGTGCAGCCTGTGATGATTCCCACCTCCAATCTGTGCCAGTCTGATGTTATTGATCCTGTGGAGGCTCTCAGGCTAAAATCGCTGTAATGTCCAGGATGAGCTCTCTTACAAAGGCTGGGACATGGTGCCTTTTCAGGGTTTCAAGGACCAGAACTGGCTGATGTTCTTGGAGTTGTCCTCTTTTGGGATCCACATTCCTTCTGCAACTCACCACTGCTGCACTGCTTTTCCACTTCTCCAGATAACCTTCAGCATCTTCCAAAGCTGATGCAGTAGCTTGGGGTTGAAGGTGTCTTGAAGGTATTTGTTGACTTCTTCCTTTGTACAGGTCAGTCACCCACTGTGTTTCTGCTCGAGGAGTTCCTTTGTAAAGCCAAAATGGTTGTTGATAAAAGCGGCCCACTTCTTGGCCCTTTCCATCCTTTGTCTGCTGTTATGTTCAGCTCTGCGTAGAATTAGGAGCCTCTTTCTGATCATTTGACAGAGTTCTGGCAGTGCTACCCCCTCTTCATTGGATTCCTTGTGTTGTTTCTTTAAGGTTTTTAGCTCTTTCCTGATGTTATGGATCTTGACTGCCCTCTGGTTCTTGATATAAGGCTGCTTCACTCCCCTCTCCTCCTCCACACCAAACCTCTCTGCAGCCATACTCTCTATGATGATCATCATAGTCTGCAATCTCTTCTCAACATCCCATTTTGCTGTTGCTTCCAACACCTTGTCTACATCCTCATCCATCTTCTGCCACTCTGCTGTTTTAGAGGCTTGGGGCCACCTGATCCTTCTCTTCTCTGACTTCCTGGTCGAAGGGACTGTTTGCATCACTTGGAGGCTCTGGGCTCTGTGGGGTGCTTCCAGGCCTGGCTCCCCCTCCGTCTCACCAAGTGCTAGACCTGTGCATTGTGATGCTTGCTGTCGTTCCTTGCATTTTTCCTTGTTTGAAGAATCTTAAGGTCCTGCTCATTCTTGCAGATCTTTCCACACAAGCATTCTTTGCTCATCATCAACGTTCGTCCATTGCTGATGGTTGTTAACTTTGAATCTGTCCAGCTGGGGTGCTCACCCCCCACTCCTTCGGGCTCCCCTGGGGGTATATTTCCTGTCTTTGTTCCATAGCTTTTTTGGTTCCTCCTTCACAGGAGGTGCGGTTAGGGGTGCTAGCCCATGCTGCCCCGGTTGCTGTCTTCCCAAGCTGCCAACTGTCTCTCCAGCTGTCACCAACATGTTCTTGGTCAGCAATGAGCCTTTCCTGGTAGTCACTGGTTTCTCCAGTCTGACCATTGTAAAGATACATCTTCTGATGCAGAAGAATACTGTTTTTATTAATATTCAATTCAATTCAAGTTTATTTGTATAGCACTTTTTACAATACAAATTGTTACAAAGGAACTTAAAGCAACTTATACAAATAGAGACATCATTAGCATAGCTGCTGTTCCAACAAAGTAAAATTAATTCATAAAATCATTACACTTTATTCGCTTTGTTTTATTTCATGAAACCTTAATATGTATATGCAATAACCGTTTTATAAAAGCAATAAGCCCCGTGAAGCTGTGGTTTATAGTGAATTTATAACAGCTCATACCTAACAAGGCCCCTTAAACCATGGCTTCACAGAGCTTATTGCTTTCATTTAAAAAGCACATTGAGATGCTATATTTCAACAAAACATTTCTTATGGTGACTTAAAGGAGCGACTATTGCTGCTGAATATTTTAAGTGCTCCAATCCCAAGGCACAAATTCCAAGCATGGGACAACAACTTGGCCACACGTCACATCACTTTTCACTTTAACCATTTAACAAAGCAATTTCATATGAATTAAATTGTTTTGGACCTTCATTCCTATTTTCCTAAGTTTTCGTGTACATTTTATGTAGACTTATTCAAAATATATATATATTTTTTGAAAATTGTATTTAGCTTTTTCAAATATAACAGTAAAAACAAACATCAGACAGAACACAAAATAAAACAAATACTGTACACACACACACACACACAAATAAGGAGAAGGGGAGAGATACAATATAAAACGATTAAGAAATCAACATTATTAAATGTACGGAGCCCCTCACATGCCATGCAGGAAAAAATAATAGGCTAAATCGTGTGAACTATTTACTAATTCATTCCCTCAATGTATTAAAACGTGCACACGATTACTATTGCATTCCCTCGATTTACTATTGCGTTCACTTGATTTCAAATGAACACAATAGTAATCGTATGCACGTTTTAGTACACTGAGGGAACGAATTAGTAAATCGAGCGCACCATTTATTTTTCTAGCATGTCGTGTGCAGGGCTCCGTACAAATGAACTCATGTAGCACTTTTTTTCTTATGTAATTCAAAAATGGTTTCAATTTTCTCTAATGGTGCACAGCTGCAAATTACCGACAACCACAGACCAATTAGCACATAAATGATTACATTGAAGATTGGAGTCAATAAAATCATCTAATAATAAACATACCTTTGGATCCAATGGAAAATGAATTTAATGGATCTGTGATATAATGTCACCCAAAACACTTTCACTTTAGAACACAACCTTCTTTTGTACAACATCTAAAGCAGAGAGGTGAAATGCTATTGGTAAATTAATGTAATTTGGATGGAGTGTAATAAAGCTGGTGTAAGAAATTATTAATCTATACCTGGAATTCAAAGTTGAGGTGACCCCCGTCTTTACATAACTGACCCTATAGGTCCTCTGCTAATGTTATCTCTGAATCATGCTCCCATCTATGTAGGTTTGGATTTATCTGGGTCAGCTAAAGGCTGGCTTGACATCAGAGCATCATATATTTCAGAAATTGTTTTATATAATGGTTTTTCAGAGTAGCAGAGTTGCTCAATAGCTGTACGTTTTTGAGCCTTAAACAGTTTGAAACTGCAAATAACTAAAGAATTCTTTATTACCAGAATAAGTCTCAAAACACACTGGGAGCTATCTATTCCCCAAATAAAGTTGTTTTAAAGGTAAAATATGTAAGATATTTGCAGTAAAATATCCAAAAACCACTAGGCTAGTGTTATATATTTGTCCAGCTGATTACTAACAATATCTCTAATGTTTTCAACTACTTGTAAATCATGAGAAAATTCCCATTCTAAACAGTGACACGGGGCAGTGCAGTCGCCTGTCAATGACGTCAGTTACCCTTTACTGCCTTTACTGACATAGAAACCACATGACAACAGTGTCGTGGACAAATGCGGAAGTAGCTTCGCGACAAACTTCAACTAGAAAAAGATGCCTATGTCGTTTCTGTTTTACTCGACAGGTGAGTTGTTTTGATTCGTATCTTTACAGAAAACGTATGCTATTATAAAGATCAACAAGATTAGTATTATGGGGCATATACGCAAAACGCGGGGCATCGCATCTCTATACCTGTGCAAGGACGCATCTGATCCATCGTCTGATCACGTCTTTGCATTGACACTCGAGCAAATCGTTGAACGCGTTAAATCTATGATTTATATTTCCGTCTGATTGATGGCCGTCAGTGGTTGGGTAGAAGACAACACATCCCATCATTCCACGCTCCTTCTTAGCGTCATCAAACCACGCGATTGTTATTATTTTGATAGTGCGCCCTCTCGTGGCAGGTCCTACAACCTGTACCTTTAAGGGGAAAAACATTGTCCATAAACTAACACATCCTTGTTGCTTAAAAAGGTCAATCATACAAAATCTCAGCAGTTTATTTAGCAAGTGTTGATGTTGTTCTGCAGCTCTTTGTGGCAGTGCTTTAGCAGATGAAGTGGATATTAAGAAAACCATGTGGCAAAAGATAAAAGGTGAATTTATTTTCTGACAACTGAATTTTAGCTTTTTCTATTTAAAGTCAACAGTTATTTTATTACGATCCTTTTAATGTTTTTCAGATTTCTTTCAAAACGAAACAACACTTGAAGCAATGAGGAAGGGTAAAGCATTTCTTATTGCTTTTATTTAAGTATCTATTTTTAATGAAGAATTTAAGTATTTTAAGTACAACATTTTTATTTAAATATAATTGCTTCTGTTTGTGGGAAAACTGATACTGTAACATCATAAATTTGAATGTGGAAAAAGAGTTTTGTTTTTTGCAATGTATTCATCTTTACTCAATATATGTGTTGACAGAAGAGCATGAGAGAACAGATGAAGTGATGAGAAAAGAGAAGGAAACAGAAGGAAAAGAAGCAGTACTGGAGTCTTTGTCTATGTCCTGTCCACCAGACTCCGCAGACGAATGTAGGTTTCATTCAGATGATCCAATCTCCCCCATAGATGAATGTAACCAGGCGCTCATGGATCTTGTGAACATGAATATCTCTGTTTTGAATGGCGAAGATCCTTCTGATTTTGATGAATCCATCAGAACAAATTTGAAAGGTAAAGCATTATACATCACAGTAAGAACCTTCTGTTTAATGACAACAGATTTGTAAAGAATTCTTGGTATTTAAAATGAAAGCCATATTTCACATCATATCTGCATTTAAAAATTATCATTTGTACTTTGAAAAAAAGCATCTGCTAAATACGTGACCCTGGACCACAAAACCAGTCATTGTTAGGAGGACAATATTTGGCTTAGATACAACTATTTGAAAATCTGGAATCTGAACATCAAATGAACATCAAATAAAGTTCTTAGCAATACATATTAATAAACAAAAATTACATTTTGATATATTAACGGTAGGAAATTTACAAAATATCATGGAACATGATCTTTAATATCCTAATAATTTTTGGCATAAAATAAAAATTGATAATTTTGACCCATACAGTGTATTGTTGGATATTGCTACAAATATACCCCAGCGACTTACTGATTTTGTGCTCCAGGGACACATATGTATATATAAAATACAGTTTATATAACTATTTTATATCCATATAAAGTATATAACTATAAAATGTATAATAAAATATATGGATAAGGTAACTGTCAGGATAGACTCGGGAGACTGAGGTAGGTGAATTCAGAACAGTGATTTATTGAAAGATACATACAAGTGCTCTGTGAATCTTTATCCTCAAGTGCATGGTGAAACTCCATAGTTCAGATGCAGGTAGTATGGGAGTCACATGGGACGGGAATGCAAACAGGTAAGTTCGCTCGGTTCTGTAATGTCAAAGCCACAGTCATTGATCGATCACTTATATTCTCTTCTTCCTTAGATTCCGAAGACAGTATCAACCCGGGGTAATCATAGGAGACTTCAGAGACCGTTGAATCACTGGTAATGAACTGGTGATCCGCGGTCCTGAGGGTAGCAGAACAACACCAAAGGTGAGTATACGTTACGTCTGGCTTGCAGGAGCTCAGGAGACAAGTGGGATAAGACTGTTCCTGTTGGAGATCCTAATCGAGGCTCAACCCAGAACTGGTGCTTGATTAGCTCGTTAAATAGGAACAGGTGTGGGTGCTTAACTGGGCAGGATCCTGACACTACCCCTGCCTCCAGGGTCCAACACCATGGTGGAGCCGACAGTGTGAGGAACCAGGGAGGAGCTTTGACTGGGGAATTGGGTGACATCCCGATGCCGATCTACGGAGACGGAACCAGGGTGCTTGATGGAACCAGCAGAACGGAGTGCTTGATGGACCAGGTCGACGTCGCCAGTCTGGAAGCCCAAGGCGGAGTGGCTGGTTTGCGTGCCTGAGGCGGAGCTGAGGACTCGGCTGACCAGGACGATGATGGAACGACAATGGTTTATCTGGATGGATGAGGGAGCCCGGAGGAGTCCTTGGGCAGATGGGCCTCGGTGGAGCCAAAGGGATGCAGAGACGCCGCGGAGCCGGTGGGCTGATGGGCCGAGGTGGAGACATGGGTCTGGAGGGGCACAGTGCAGCAGGGGACCCCGTGCAATCCTGAGCCAGTGAACGGAAAGCCTCTTCGGAGCCTGACGGGAGATCGGGAGCCTCTTCGGGGCTTGATTGGGGTTCAGGAGCCACTTCTGGGCCTAACTGAGGATCGGGAGCCCATCCTGGGCTTAACTGGGGATCGGGAGCCCATCCTGGGCTTAACTGGGAATCGGGAACCCATCCTGGGCTTAACGGGGAATCGGGAACCCATCCTGGGCTTAGCGGGGGATCGATCTGTGGAAGAGTCGTTGTCTATAGGCTCCCCAAACCCCTCTCGGAAATGGCGAAGGAAGTTCTGGACGTATGAGGTGACCACAGTTTCCTGACACCACAACGCTTCGGCCCATCTCAACACGGCTCCAGATAATTGCAGGATGACGAAATAAATTTTTGATCTCTCCATGGGGTATTGGTGTGTGTGTTGTAGGGTATTGGAAGCGCTGTCCTCGGGTTGTGCTGAATTCTCTTTCAGTTTTGCATCGAGCCTTCTGTCAGGATAGATCCGGGAGACTGAGGTAGGTGAAGTCAGAACAGTGATTTATTGAAAGATATATACAAGTGCTCAGTGAATATCCGTAGTTCAGATGCGAGACGTCACATTGGACGGGAATGCAAACAGGTGAGTTTGCTCGGTTATGTAGTGTCAAAGCAACAGTCATTGATCGCTCACTTATATTCTCTTCTTCCTAAGATGCCGAAGACAGAATCAACCCGGGGTAATCATAGGAGACTTCAGCGACCGTCGAATCACTGGTAGCGAACTGGTGATCCGTGGTCCTGAGGGTAGCAAAACAAAGACACAGGTTAGTGTAACACCAAAGGTGAGTATATGTTATATCTGGCTTGCAGGAGCTCAGGAGACAAGTGGGATGAGACTGTTCAAGTTGGAGATCCTATTTGAGGCTCGACCCAGAACTGGTGCTGAGATACCAGTTTTATAGTGCCTTGATTAGCTCGTTAAATAGGAACAGGTGTGGGTGCTTAGCTGGGCAGGATCCTGACAGTAACATTAACAATAATATGTAATAACAACACAAACATGTCATGTCCTGTTTTCTTACAGACCTCTCTGGAGGCAAAAGTCGGCTGATTCCTGCAATGAAAAAAGGGAGAATTGATGATAAAAAAGCAGAAAAAGTGTATATAAAGCATTTCACCCTGGATGTGTGTGAATATTTGAGTAGTCAGCTCCATAATTGGGTATTTGGTAAGTTGAACTGTCTATAATTTCCAAACAAATAGGTCTAAATTTAAGATTTATGTATGCTATTTGAAATGAATATAAAATTCTCATCCATTTGGATTACACAATAAACTTAAGTGATGCATATTTGTCAGTCATACATGAATGAAACCAGTAAAATTTTTGAATTAATACCAATAAACAGTAAAATATAAAAAAATAGTTTGCTTTCATTACGCACAATAAGCAGTAATGAAATAATTAAGTCAAGAAGTCTACATCCAAAATTGTTGTTCTCGAAAACCTGAGAATCGTTTTAAGAAATTAAGAACTTAAAAAATGTTTAACTGTTTTACAGATGCTGGGATAAGTATTTGTAAATGCATGGCTGAGTGGATCTGGGGAAGGAAATATAACTTCCTCCACAACATGACAGGTGAGAACAGACCTGCTAAATCTTGCAATTTAATGAGAATAAGACTAATTTCTCACTGTGATCGATTAGTTGAAGCAGTGAACTCCACTCTTCTGCAAAGTGAGACGAGAGACTATATAGATGCCGGAATGTTGCTGAACTCACCCTACTTCTCAGTGCTGAGAGAAGACAGAGACATTGACCTCATCATTTCCCTGGACTTCAGTGATGGAGATCCTTTCATGGTATTACACACACATATAACACACTATAACAAAAGTTAAAGAAATAGAACACCTAGATATCATCATTTACTAAATAATACTAATGAAAAAAAAGTTAGCCCTGGCTTCTTTGGCACATGTATGGTGTATGGTTAACGTAGCTGTAAGGTTAATTCCCTTATGAAAATTCACTACAAATAAAACCAAAAAACTATGGTTACTAGTTAAACCACAGTGACCACCAACTTACCGTGGTCTTGCTACACTAATCATTGTTTAAGCGTGTATTTGTAGTAAAACTGTGGCTTTACAAATGGTAATCACGGAGGCAAAAAAAACATGGTTACTATACTTATACTATAATAAAACAATGGTTACTTTTTTGTAAGGGTTGTAACAACAAGTGAGAAATATCAACCATAGACCAAGCAAAATAGCAAACCAAGTAGAAACCAAGCCCAAGGTCTACAAGCAAAACAAAAAGCTACAGGGTCTGTGACGAAACTATCATCAACATTGGCTTAGCTTTTCAAATAGCAAGAACTCATACATTTAAAATGCTTATTGTTTAAACTGTTTTTATTTAGTACAGCTCTCAATCTTCAAGAGCTAGTCAGCAGAAGGAAGCATGAAGAGCTCCAAAATTTCTTGGTAAACGGGTGCAGTGACTTTGGTTTTCAAAAAGACAATCGAACAACACCAGCAGATGACATTGCACCCCAAATCATCACAGACTGTGGAAACTCAACACCGGACTTCAAGCAACTTGGGCTATGAGCTTCTCCACCCTTCCTTCAGACTCTAGTACCTTGAAATACAAAATTTGCTCTCATCTGAAAAGAGGACTTTGGGCCACTGGGCAACAGTCCAGTTCTTCTTCTCCTTAGCCCAGGTAAGACACCTCTGACGTTGTCTGTGGTTCAGGAGTGACTTAACAAGAGGAACATGACAACTATAGCCAAATTCCTTGACACATCTGTGTGTGGTAGCTTTTGATACCTTGACCCCAGCCTCAGTTCATTCCTTGTGAAGTTCACTCAAATTCTTGAATCGATTTTGCTTGACAATCCTCATAAGGCTGCAGTTCTCTCGGTTGGTTGTGCATCTTTTCCTTCCACACTTTTAACCTTCCACTCAACTTTCTGTTAACATGATTGGATACAGCACTCTGTGAACAACCAGCTTCTTTGGCAATGAGTGTTTGTGGCTTACCCTCCTTGTGAAGGGTGTCAATGATTGTCTTCTGGACAACTGTCAGATCAGCAGTCTTTCCCATGATTGTGTAGCCTAGTGAACCAAACTGAGAGACCCTATTGAAGGCTCAGGAAACCTTTGCAGGTGTTTTGAGTTGATTAGCTGATTGGCATGTCACCATATTCTATTTTGTTGAGATTTTTTTTTGTTGGTGGGTTTTTGTTAAATGTGAGCCAAAATCATTACAATTAAAAGAACAAAAGACTTAAACTATTTCAGTCTGTGTGCACTGAATTTATTGAATACACAAGTTTTACAATTTGAGTTGAATTACTGAAATAAATGAACTTTTCTATGACATTCTAATTTATTGAGATGCAACAATGTGAACCTTCACATTGAGTGTGAATTTTTTATTTTATTTTGAGATCCATCTGTTCACAATGAGGATGACTGAGGAACTCATATGCAACTATTACAAACATGCTCAAAAAAAGAATTGTAATTGGGGTGTAAAAACTTTTGAACAGGATAATCAGTGTAAACTTATCTTATTTTTGTCTTTTGGGAAAAGTAAATATCTCCTCTAGCTTTTGGAAGGGTGGTACTTTATATCTTTAAAAAAAAAGAAGAGCAATTTACTCTGATCATTCTGTTCAAAAGCTTTTAATGAAGTTTCTCTCATTCATTTCTATTGCAGACAGTAAATGGAGCTGCTGAGACTTGCAAGAAACTAAAGATCCCTTTTCCTGAAGTCAGTGTTCCCAGTGATGAAGGAAAGAAACCAAAGGACTTCTATGTGTTCAAAGGCCAAAACGCTCCAACCGTGATCCACATCCCTCTGTTTAATGCGGTCAACTGTGGAGGCAAGTTCAGATCTTTACAGCTGTCCTGATTAAACCTGAAATATCACTGAAATGAATTGTTCTGATTTAAGTGTTTTACTGTTTCTTTAGATAAAGTTGAGGACTGGAGGAAAAAATATCGCACCTTTCAAGGTTCTTACGGCGCTGAGATGATCGCTGATCTTATGGACGTCGCTGGAAAAAACATCTCAAACAACAGAGAGAAACTCAAGGAGCAGATTCGGGCGGTCATTGAAGAAAAAAGAAAATTTTCTGAATAAACACTGAATATAAACTGAATATAGAATAAAAACTGATCTAAAGTAACAGTCATTACACAGAAAATAGTGTTTAATAAAAAAATTTGCTAAATGTGATCTGTGGGTCAGTATAAGAATATCATGTTTGCATTTTATTCAATATATTCAAAATGTTCCAAAATGTTTGACTTTCATTAAGTAATAAAGAGCTGATTAATATTCAAATCAATCGGTCCGGCCAGAACGAAGTTACTAACAGCAGAAGAACCCCGTCCCGGAGCACTCGCTCCATAACTCTCGGGAGCAGAGTATTCAGGGGAAAGGTGTACAGACAAAGCCTCGGCCATGTCTGTACCATGGCATCCAGCCCCAATAGAGCTGCATTCCCCGGGCCTCAGCCCCTGCCTGCTCCCATATTCAGCTGGATACCCAGGAATGTGGACTGCTCTCAGCGAGAGGAGTTCCTGGGACTATGCAAGGATCTGGTGTGGTAGTTTTTTAAGACCAATGTTTTGGTGATCTGTGCCGGAAAAAACAAGTTACACTTCAGAAAATGAAGATGTTTTGATTGCTCCATTGGCTAATCTGAAATGATTTAGACTAAACTTTACGAGAAAGACAAGCAACATATTAGATATTTTTTGAGTGGACATTTAGAAAGTGTTTTATGAGTTGTATATCCGAGGAAAAGTGGGTATACAGGGCTTGAAATTAACTTTTTTACTTTGTAGCACTGGTGCTCCCAACTTCCAAAAGTTAGTGCAGATTTTAGATTTGTTAATATTAGCTGTCAATTACTCGTCACTGCTTTCAGCTACTATCGCAAGAAAAAAAAGGGCTGAAGAAGAGAGAAAATGAAAAGAACACTGACAGATTTCTTTTGTAAACAACCTAAAGTTAGGCTCTTCTTTGACGATGGTTATGATGGTGTTATTTTCTGAGATTTTATCAGTAACAATAATTTGAGTGTTACTGTGCTGATATCCTGAGGACTACAGTGGACAGATGACAAAGATAAAATTGATTTTGACCCTTTATGGTCATTTTTACCTTAAGGCCTTAAGTGTGCATTATCATTTGAGTCAAATTATTATATTTAATCTGTTAATTATAATAAGAAATTTGGGCTGTTATCAAGCAAATGAAAGTATCAATCAACAAAATTCATATTTGCAATGCCGAGGAAACACAGAAGCTGAATCTGAAATAGCATTTAGATGCATTTACACACTGATAAATGCAGGACATGAATGCATTTAACCTGCAGTTACACATGCATAAATATTATTTTAATATTGTAAACATAAAACGTTGAATACTGACGTTTGAAATATTTGAAACTTTGAATGTGAAATTAAAAATGCCAGTAGGTGGCAGCATGTCACTGACAATAAGTGAGTCATTTCGATTGAACGAATCGAATCGCTCTCATGTTGCTCAGAGACGCAAAACCGCGCGCTGTGACGGTGTTTAGAATTACTTTTGTTGGCGAAATAGCAAAAACAGGCAACATCCACTAAATTAAACTGCTGTAAAATGTATCAGATTTTTTTTTTTTTTACTTTTTTTTTTGCATAAATCCATTAATCAACCTCAGTCCTGATCAAAACTACCAAATGTTTTTTTTTTAATCCAAGATTTTATCTCTTTAATTGCCAAGTTCATAAATGTTGTCACTGATTTCGGGAATGACTTATTTTCAATATAAAAGTAATGTTACTTTTTATAACAGTCTTGGGCACACTATAATTTGCTGTTGTACTCTATATAACTCCATATAGAAGCCAGAAACTAAGCCTTTTTTTTGCACAGGCCTATCTAAAGGGTCAATGGTCCCACCTAGTGATCAACTGAAAAAATAAAAAATTTTACCTCTTCCCAAAAGGGAAAACCACAAACAATCAAGAATGCATGATTGTATGGTGTCATGGCTTTGCAATAAAAAAATGTCAAGTAATGGAAGTCAATGGGGCAAAAACAGCCACCAACAACAAATGAGGGAGAAAAAAATTAAATCTAATGCTGCATAAAAACTAAAAATGCATCAAAGCCAATGTTGCTACTAATCTTTGACATGCCAAGACTGTGATAAAAGGTAAAAATAAATATCCAGCCCACAATAACTTTTTATATTGAAAATAAGTCATTTTGTGTGCCACTGCGGCCCCCCCCCACTCAAATTAGTGACATCATTGATGAACTTGTTAATTAAAGTGTTAAAATCATTAAACATTTGGTAGTTTTGATCAGGTTGATTAATAGATTTATGCAAAAGAAATTGAAAAAAATATTTATCTGATACATTTTTACAGCAGTTTAATTTAGTGGATGTTTCATCAACGAACATAACGAAACGGTAGTGAATTTGCCCACAGTGTATTGTTAAGTTTTTGAAAATTTTCAAAGCATTTTCAAAAAATATGTGTCAAAATAAGATTTGTGACCAAAAATCATTCCATTTGCTGAAACACAGAGAAAGTTGTGGCCAAAATAAGACTAAACTTTACCCCCTAGTGGACGAAAACGTCCCCAACAACGCATAAGGGTTATTAATGACATAATTTTTATTTTTGGTTGAACTATCCCTTTAAGAGTCGCTTCGTTTCAGCTCCCATCCTCGTTGCCCCTGATCCATCGAGTCAGTTCGTAGTGGAGGTTGACACATCAGAGGTGGGGTAGGAGCAGTACTTTCCCAACATTCTTCCGCAGATGACAAGATGCATCCCTGCGCATTTTATTTTTCTCATCGTTTATCACCTGCCGAACGTAACTATGACATTGGTAACAGAGAGTTGTTGGCAGTCAAGTTAGCGCTGGGGTAATGGCGACATTGGTTAGAAGGCTCAGGGGTACTTTTACTGTATGGACCGATCACAAGAAATTAGAATATATCAGAACCACCAAAAGACTCAACTCTAGGCAGGCTCGGTGGGCACTTTTTTAGGTTGTTTTGATTTTTCTCTTTCGTACCGCCCAGGTTCCAAAAACGTCACACCCGACTCTTTAGCTCGTATTTTGGATCATTCTGAACGCCCGTCTACTCCCAAGTGTATTTTACCCGAGACTCTAATTGTCTCCACTCTCAGGTGGGAGGTCAAATCGAAGGTCATGACTGCCTTAGAAGGGGTAACACCTCCATCCGAATCGGTTGTTTGTGGTAGATGGTTATCGGTCTGTCGTCATTCAGTGTGGTCATTGTTCCAGCATATCTTTTCTTCCAGGGGTTGATTGCACCACCTTTTTGGTAAAGCAACGATTTTGGTGGCCATTAATGACTCGCGACATCCGCAGTTTTGTCTTGGCTTGCTCAGTTTGTGCCACTGGTAAGACTACCAATCGACCTCAAGATGGGTTACTTCAACTGCTGTCAGTCCCTTCGAGACCCTGGTCCCACATCGCTCTAGATTTTATTACCACCCTCCCAGGGCAAAACGGTCGTTATGAACATTGTTGACCGTTTCTCGAAGGCGGCTAATTTTATTCCCTTGCCTAAATTACCCTCTGCCAAGGAGACAGCGGTAACTCTTGTAGATAATGTATTTCATTTACATGGCCTCCCAAAAGACGTGGTTTCTGACAGGGGTCCCCAATTTGTGTCCAAATTTTGGCAAGAATTTTGTAAATTACTGGGGGCGAGTGTCAGTTTATCTTCGTGGTTTCATCCCCAAAGCAATGGACAAAGTGAGAGAGCCAAACAGGATTTGGAGAGAGTGTTGCGAGGTCTGGTTTCCAAGAATCCTACCTCTTGGAGTCAACCACTCTCGATGGTGGAGTACGCCCACAATTCGTTACCAGTGTCATCCATGGGCCTTTCTCCATTTGAATGTAGTTTAGATTACCAGCCACCCATTTTTCCCAGTATGGAATCCGAAGTCGTGGTCCCCTCCGCTCACGCCTTCATCCAGGGGTGTCGTCACACCTGGAGAAGAGCCTGTGAGACTCTGCTCCAGGTGGGGGCTTGCACCAAGGCCAAGGCCGATTGCCACTGGTCAAAGCTTCCGGTATACGTCATTGGTCAAAAATTGTGGCTTTCTACTAAGAACATTCCGCTCTGATCCGTATCTAATAAATTGACTCCAAAATGAATTGGCCCATTCACTGTCACCAAAATCATTAGTCCAGTGGCAGTCCAACTCAAACCTCCTCCTGCGTACCGGAGAATTCATCCCGCCTTCCATGTGTCAAAAATAAAACCTGTGTTTCATTCACATATTAACCTGCCGGTCCTGGTTCCTCCCCTGCTGCGTCTCATAGATGGCGAACCCACTTATTCAGTTAACCGTATTGTGGATTCGAGAAGGAGGGGACGAGGATTCCAATACTTGGTGAACTGGGAGGGTTACGGTCCGGAGGAGAGAAGCTGGGTTCCTGCTAGGGACATTCTGGATCACTCCCTGATCAATGATTGCAATCGACAGGTAAGTCCGTCGAGGAACGTAAGGAGGCATTCCTAGGGGAGGGGGTACGGTCACGGTTCATGAATTCGCTGTCTCTCTCTCGGCTTGTTTAGTGTGCAGGAGTGTGTCTGATTAACACTACTGATTAACAGCACCACCTGTGTCCCATTGTGTGTGTCTATTTAAGTGCAGTAACTGGTGTCTCATCTTGTCACATCGTTGTGGTTCTTCCCTGTGTTCTGTTCTGTCCCCTGGCTGTGTTGGGTCGTGAATTCCCCCCATTGTTCTTCGTCGAGTCTTCTTGTTCCCTGCACCGGAATCATGAGCACCTTCAATGGGATTACAGCACTGGATCACAGAGGATCATCACTGTTGTCCACCGAGGTCCCTGCGTCACACACCATCTGCGCTTGTGATCGTCGCCACTCTCCTTCTGTGTGTTGAGTTTCATTGTTGTCTGTTTGTCTGACCATATTTATATCTTGTCATTAAACCACTTTTTGCACTTGCATCCTGCCTCTGTGACGTGATAGTATATCCATAAGAAAAAACTTTTAGGTATTTCAGTATGATGAAGACTGTGTAATGTGAAATAAAGGTTGCTACACATCGCAATTATGTTATGTGACTAGTTTAGTCCAATCAGAAAGAATGTATGGTTCATTTTAGTGAGTGAATACCACAAAGTGATACTTGTGTTACTGATTCATAAACACATGACTCTTATGAACTTCAAAAACACAGATTAGGATGTCAGGTATTTGAGATATTTGACAATATTCTAAACATGTATGGAATAAAATTTATGTAGTGTCAAAATTTTAAACTAATATTGTATGGTTTTTTATCCATTTCACAAATTTATAGCTTAAAGTTCAAACAATTAAAATTTTGTTCAAAAGTGAGATTCAAGGTTGCTGTCGAGGTTCACATTTGAGGTCATAAGGCATTACGTAAAAAAGTCAGTTGAAGTTAAAACCAAACCCTGGCACACCATAAATGACTATGTGTGCAATCATGAATTTTACGTATGAAAGATAGTAGGCATACACCTAAGTATCCTTATGCAATAAAATGTTCTGCTGGTAATGAGTATGAAGGATTTCCCGTTTTCATTGAAAAGGAACATGGAACATCCTGTTTTCTGCCACACAAGTTAGTTGAGGTGCATGAGGAGAGGCTACATGATTAATATACAAGGAAATATCACAGTTTTACTGGTCTCAGTGAATGATTAAGTCATTCATCATTCACCACCCCACCCTCAGGATGATGTCTAGACTTGCAGAGTAGTTTCAGAGCCCTAGCCTATATAAGAGCATCTTCAGGCCGAATGTCAGAAAAGGACTGCAGTTTGTTTTTTGGGTGTGGTATCGAAGACTCACGATTTACAGAAATAGTAAGTATATATTTTAAAATTGTATATAAATAATTGTCAGGGCTATTTAAATGTTTTTATGTCATTATAAATTGCACGCAACAACCTTATTTGTGACCCACACAGTACCAAAAGTGCAATGATGGTGAAAATGATTTAATTGTGGAATTCATACATGCATTATTTTATGCATCACAATCTTAACACAGTAATTGAAATATAATTGAATGTTTGAAAAATGTTTGTGTTTCATCTTAAGATGAAACACATATTTCACAAATACTGTAGTTTCTACTTCATTTACAGTAGGTTATTTACATTTTCTTTGGTTTATCATAATTCTCTAAAAATTGCTTATCAGAGGTTTCTGACTTTTCTATGTCCTAAAAAATATTAATTGTAAATAATAGAAATTTACTTGACTTGTTTTCCAGATGAGTGCATCTAAACCCAATGAAAGGTACATAATGTTGTACCGATTTCTACAACAAACTGCTATATTCTGAGTATAACTGTGCAAAATAAACTTCCGATTTAATTGCATTGAAATCTATAATATTTGACATCTAAATATATCAAATAAGTCATGTTCATGTCAGCACTGATCTGTTTGTCTGTCTCTGTGGCTTCCTCAGCGTTAAGAGGAGAAACAAAAACTTACTGAATAACAGCGAGCAGGAGTTTGTAGCCGGCAGGAGAAACACTGTTCTACAATCCCTGAAGAAGCTTAAGATTCAATGCAGTCGGGTAAAACATCCTATGTTATATACTTCATATTTCCAACTGCTTATTTTGAAATGAACTTCAGATGATGTGTTGGATGATGAACATCAGCTGTCAAGCATCAGTTTCATCTTTTCATTGTGAAAAACGCTGCCGTTCATAGGTAGCAAGCATCTATGTGTTCTTACATTGCTTTACCATTTCAAAAAGCTCAGCACAATCAAAATGATAAAACTTTTGTAGCATTACATTCTGTTGTTGTTTCATCTTAAATTTGCTAATGCATAAATAACTTTCACACTTTCTACAATAAACATTTGTAAAGGAAGAGTGTGCTTCCAGGAGCAAGACTGGACACGCCTGAGTTTTTTAATACTTACATAAGTCACCGGTTTATACTGTGGGATGGGAACAGGCATTTGTAAACTACTGAATATCTCAGTTCATTTTCCATTAAACTACAAAGCAAGTGGCGAGAATCCCAAGTTGGATTTTTTGATACTTCTAATATCTGATAAAATCTCTTTTCAGAAAGAGGTGCCAAACATTGCATTACTGGGTTCTGGAGGAGGACAAAGAGCCATGGTGGGTTTGCTGGGATCCCTGGTTCAGCTTGATAAAGCGGGTCTTCTGGACTGCATCCTTTATCTGAGCGGAGTCTCTGGATCCACCTGGTACTAACCCTGAGAAACAACACATACACAGAGATTGAATTGAGTTGAATGTCTAAAATGACAGATGTACTGTATGTTCTTCTATGAAGGTGCATGGCCTCCTTATACAAAGAACCAGACTGGTCCACCAAACTAGAAACTGTGAAGAACAAAATCCTTGAGAGAATCAGAGGTCCTGAAGTCAGCTTGACAGACGCAATGGCCAAACTGAAGAAATATTACTATGGAAAAGACTTTTTCAGCTTGACTGACGTCTGGGCAGTGCTGGCTGTCACATCATATGTGAAAGAGGTCTGTAACTATTCATGACCAGGGATGGATTTTATAGGTTTAATTTGTATTCATAATTTAGAGTATTATATGGTGGTATGATTTACTGTCTGTCTTTCCAAATACTGCTGAATCAACATATAGTTTGAGTTTGATGTATAGAAAATAGTTTATAATTTTTATTTATATCTTGCAGTTCAGTGGCCAAATGATTTTGATTCAGTTTTCCTGAATTGGACTCGACTTTTCTGACTCACTATAAAGATGGTTCATTATAGCAGTCATTTGTTCATAATTCGGGCTACACAGGTTGGACTTTGTCATTTGTGTCCCTGGAGCACAAAAGCAGTCTTAAAGGGTTAGTTCGCTCAATTTGCAAAATTATGTCATTAATAACTTACCCTCATTTTGTTCCAAACCCGTAAGACCTCCGTTTATTTTTGGAACACAGTTTAAGATATTTTATATTTAGTCCAAGAGCTCTCAGTCCCTCCATTGAAGCTGTGTGTACGGTCTACGGTCCATGTCCAGAAAGGTAAGAAAAACATAATTGTAGTAAGTTCGTGAGAGGTAAGGAAGAGGACAAAGGGGTCGGCTGGACTGCTGACGAATTTATTAACTCAAAATAAAACTTATTCTTTATAAACACCAATGGTGACTTTTACTCTGACATCAACACAGACACGATCGCACAACACTTCTGGGTTACTCGTTCTGTTTCCGTTTCCGGTTCACGTCAGCAGTCCGTCTCTCTCTCGACTGCTTCTGTCTCTCCTGGCGTTTTATACTCTCTCCGCGCCAATTACTGAAACAAGAAACAGGTGTTGATAGTTTTTGCCCAAACCACTCACTTACCGCTCATCTCCGGATTCTCTCTCCCACTGCAGACTTCGCTAAACCACGCCCCCCCCTGCCACATACCCCCACCGCCCGTCCCAGGCCGGGGAGCCATCCGGTTTGCAGCCCCCCCCCACCATTTCTGGAGAGGAAGTCAGCCACCGCCATCTGAACACCCGGCCTGTGGATCACCTTGAACTTAAAAGGCTGAAGAGCCAGATACCAACGAGTGAACCCCGCGTTGGTATCCTTCATGTGGTGGAGCCACTGCAACGGAGCTTGGTCCGAACAGAGGGTGGACTCCCGTCCCAGGAGATAATAGCAGAGGGTGAGGACGGCCCATCTGATGGCAAGGCACTCTTTCTCTATGGTGCTGTACTTAGCCTCTCTCTTCGAGAGCTTCCGGCTAATGTACAGCACCGGCCGTTCCTCCCCCTCCATTTCCTGGGACAGGACTGCACCCAGCCCCCTGTCCGAAGCGTCTGTCTGCAACAGAAAAGGGAGAGAAAAATCAGGAGAGTGTAACGGTCCAAATAATTAGGAATAAACCGTCTATAATATCCCGCCAACCCCAAGAACTGCCTTACCTCCTTTTTGGTCTTGGGACGTGGGCAGGTCGCAATAGCGGCTGTCTTATAAATTTGGGGATGCACCTGTCCATGCCCCAAGTGGAAGCCCAGATACCTTACTTCCACACGCCCAATCGCACACTTCTTTGGGTTGGCCGAGTCCCACCCCCCTCAGCGATCTCAGGAAAACCCTCAGATGCTGCATATGCCGCTGCCAATCATTACTAAATATAATGATATCATCCAGGTAGGCAGCCGCATATGCAGCATGGGGTCGCAGAATCTTATCCATGAGGCGCTGAAAGGTAGCTGATGCCCCGAACAACCCAAATGGAAGGGTAACAAACTGGTGTAATCCAAACAGCGTAGTGAAAGCTGTCTTTTCTTTGGATAATGGAGACAAGGGGATCTGCCAATAACCCTTTGTTAAGTCCAATGTCGAATAAAAACGAGCCGTGCCTAGCCGATCAAGCAACTCGTCAACCCACGGCATTGGATACGCGTCGAATTTCGACACGGGGGGGCGTGGTTTAGCCGTCCGTTTTCGGAACTAAAAATATCGGGCTCACCCTGTTACTATTGGATTCTTCTATTACCCCCATGTCAAGCATTGCGCCTAATTCAGCCTGAACTACCTTTTTCTTGTGCTCAGGTAAGCGATACGGCCGGCTGTGGACTACTACGCCCGGCTCGGTCGCAATATGGTGCTGAATCAGGTTAGTACGGCCTGGTAGGGGCGAGAAGACGTCGGCAAACTCTGCCTGTAATTTCGTTAAATCAGTGAGTTAGGACGGTGAGAGGTGATCTCCCCCTGGGGCCAGGGCGAGGGATTGTGGTTTGACATTCGCCTCCGTCCGAGATCATCCTCCCCACCAATCACCGTTGCCAACATCATTCGATGTAACCGGATCTTTTTTAACCAGTTCACCAAATTGAACTGAATCGTTTTAAACGGTTGGCGTCTCCCATACGCATTAATCCACAAATAACTTAAGCTGTTAACTTCTTTATGTGGCTGACACTTTCTCTGTGTTCAAACAAACCAATATCCCTGAGTAATTCATTTACTCAAACAGTACACTGACTGAATTATATGTTTTTTTTATAATGCATTATACATTCATTATAATGTCTTAAGAATACCCTTATGTGTTATAAATACGGGCTTCATAGAAAGTGTTACAAGATAAAATATTAAAATGAGAAAGAACAAATCAATCTAGCAATGAAACTGATGGACATCTCCAAAAAGGACGTACTTCAAGTTTTAAATGGAACATTTCTCTCTAAGCTAGCAGTCATATATCTTTTAAGTAGGCTACACCTGATAATAAAATAGTAATGAATCCATTTGAGCCTCAGGTCATTAAGATACAAAAATGAATGTCTCACAACCATCTCCCTATAATACAATAACATGATGTGTGTTTTCTTTAGATCGATGAGCACACAATCACAGAGCAGCGGAACCAGCACAATAAAGACCCCTTTCCCATCTATGCAGTGATCGACAAGCAAACCAAACAGAGCAAAGACGGAGGTCTGCGTGTGATGCATGAAAAGGGATGAAATGTTAATGTGTTCGTGACAATAGTTACATGGACATGTGTTCTGTCTGCAGACCCCTGGTTTGAGATCAATCCATATGAAGCAGGTTATTCTCTCTCTGGAGTGTTTGTGGACACCGGCAACTTTGGCAGCCAGTTTCACAAAGGCTCAAAGATAAAACATCAAGATGAATTTGACATTCTGTACCTGCAAGGTAAAAAACTTTGTCACAGCATACTGTATACTGTATACATTGACTGCATACTGTATACTGATCTCTGAATGAGTTATCAAAAGGTTCTAGGTCTGTATTATTTGCTATTTAAGAAAAATATTTAGCATGGCTATTTATGGGTGTTATTTTGTATTTGATGCTCATTCTATTTTTTGTTAAAGCAAAAAGCCCCAAGAAGCCATGGTTTGAGTTTATAACAGCTAAGTGGCATTGATTAATAAATACATTATTCTTCCAACAAACAATGTAGTTCCTTAGAATCAGTTTTGGTTACATATAATAATATAATATAATATAATATAATATATATTTTTTGTTATAGTCAAAACTGACTTCATAACAAATATAAATGTTTCAAATTAAGAAAAAATCTTTATATATTCTAACTGGCTGAGCCGTGTTCAAAGCTGTTGTAAATTACTCTACAAACACACACCTTTGTTTATGTTTTTGTGTTGCTTGGTAACCACTTTGTAGCAACCACAACTGATTCTGAGGAGCTACATTGTTTGGTGGAAGAATAAGGTTTTTATAAATATCATTACACTTTATTTGCTCTGTACCTAATAACCCCCTCAGCTGTTATACATTTACCATAAACCACAGCTTCACATGGCTTATTGCTTTCATTTAAAAAAACAAATTGAGTTGCTATAATTCAACAAAACATTTCAATTGGTGACTTCAAGGAACAATTATTCCTGCTGAATATTTTAAGCGCTCCAATCCCAAGGCACAAATTCCAAGCATGGGACACCAACTTGGCCACATGTCACATTACTTTTCACTTTAATGAAAGTGAATTGACATACAGCCAAGGGTGACCCATACTCAGAATTTGTGCTATGCATTTAGCCATTTAACAAAGCGATTCCATATGAATTAAATTGGGGTGGACATTCATTCCTTCTTTTCATTTTCTTTTTTTTTTCTAAAAATTTACGTTTTTGTGTACATTTTATTTAGGCTTATTCACACCAACTAATAAAAAAAAGTTAGAAAATAGTATTTTGCTTTTTCAAATATAATCAGACATAAAACAAAATAAAACACATACTGTACACATACACACAAACACATAAAACATTGTCTATAAAATAACACATTTATTTTAAATTACACATTTATTAAATAAATTACAAATTGCCATGAGACAAATCCTTGTTGCTTAAAAAGTTCAATCATACAACATCTCGGCAGTTTATCGTGCAAGTGTTGATGTTGTGTTTTTCTGCAGCTCTTTGCGGCAGCGCTTTAGGGGATGAAGAGGATATTAAGAAATCCTTGTGGCCAAAGATAAAAGGTGAACATTTTTTCTGAGGACTGAATTTTTGCTCTTTTTAAAATTTAAACTCAACAGTTATTTTATTACAATCCTATTAATGTTTTTCAGATTTCTTTCAAAACGAAACAACAATTGAGGCAATGCGAAAAGGTAAAGCATTTCTTACTGCTTTTATTTTAGTAGCTATTTTTAATTAAGAACTACTATATAGTAGTAATATTGAAACGGCAGGTTCATTTTCTCTTATTTTTTTTAATTGTAGGAGTCTGTATTCAAACTTTAGTAAAATACATGATTATTTGAACACATTACAAAATAAATTTACTTTTATAGCTTTGTCTGAGACCTGGTTAACGGATGAGAAAGGTGCAGAATTTCATTTTGAGGGTTATTAATTTTTTTATGTTAATCAGATTAATAAGAGGGGGGAGGGGGTTCTCTATATATTAGTAGTGATCTGAAATGCAAAACAATTGAGTGTATGACTACTGCTACAGAAGATTTAATGGAATGTTTAAGTGTTGAGATCAAAATGAAGAAACAGAGGAATTTTGTTGTCACATGAATATTTAGAACTCCAGTGTCTAGCACTACAGTATTTAATAACAAGCTGGAGCAGTTATTAGTGTCTATAATTTGTGTGGACTTCAATATAAATCTCTTGAATGTTTCTAATCATACTAGTTGTTTAGATTTCCTATATTTAATGTATAGCAGAGGCCTTTATCCTACCATTACTAGGCCTAGCCGAATAACCTCCAGTTGTGCCACATTAATTGATAAAATGTTTGTAAATATATTGGAAAAAACGGTCAAAAGTGGTCTTTTGATAAATGACACAACTGCTCATTTGCCGATATTTGTAACTCAATTCTGTGAAGTAAGAAAAGAAACGTTTAGTAAAGTTATTAGGTTGAGAACTGAGGAAAGACTAAATAGATTTAGGGATGACCTTATGAAAGAACACTGGGACAAAGTTTATAGTACAAATAATGTAAATAAGGCTTATGCATAATTTTTTTTAAAGTGTCTATGGTTACATAATAAAAATTGCCCAATAAAAATAATGAATGATAAAGCAAGAAATAAGAAATAAACTTTGGTTAACAAAGGGTATATTGAAATCTTGTAAAAAGAAGAATAAGCTTTGTCGGGACTTTGTAAAATCGGACAGTAAATGCAGAAAAAAAAATATAAAGCCTATGAAAATAAGCTGACTACTATAATGAAACGTGGAAAGAAAGATTATTATACAAACTTGTTGATGGAAAACAAAAGTAATATCAAAATAATGTGGAAAGTCTTAAAGTTATGGGCAGTAAAATGAATTATAGTCAGCTATTATACTTAATGAATGAACAGAACGTTGAGATAAGTGTTGAAAAAATGGCTGATGAATTTAATTCATTTTTTGTCAATGTTGGTTGAAATCTTGCCAAAACCTACAACTACATAATGAAAACAAAAGCTGGACAGGCAGAGTCATGCAATCCCTTTTTTTTAAATGAAGTTAGTGAGAGTGAAATTATTTCCACTGTCTCTAAATTAAAAAAAAAAAATTCATGCGATAGTGAAGCCTTAGATATGTATATTGTCAAAGAAACTGTCAGGATCTTGGCAAGGAGGAACTCAGGTGCAGACAGGATTTACAACACAAACAGGTTTATTTACAAAAAGGGGAAAATAAAAACCCACGAGGGGGAAAACAAGGACTAGGGCAGATACAAAATAACTAAACAGGACCGATAAGGCAAGATAAACAAAGACTCAAAACTAGAGAACACTGACTACAAATAAACACTCACGGTATACAGGACACAGTATCTTAAAGGGGTTACCAGGGTATTATCACGAATCACAATCCTTAGGGAAAAAATCTCAATGAACCGACGCAAGACAGAGCACACTAGGAGATCTAAATAGGGGGGACAATCAAGACACGACAGGTGGCACAGATGGGACAATCAAGACACGACTAGGTTAACAAGGGGGGCGGGGCAAGGGAACGAGACAACACAAGCACATGGCCCAAAGACAAGGCCATGCGCTTGTACACAAAACACGGGTCTGTCATGATCCTGCCTCAAGACTAGGAAAAATCAAGGACACGAGGGCAGAATCATGACAGAACCCCTCCCTTAAGGAGCGGCTTCCAGACGCTCCTCAAGGGAACATCAAACCCGGGACACGACTGACATGACAGACTGGGACACCGACACAAACCAACAAGACATGACAAATAATAACAAAGGCAGACATGAATACACGACGGCAGGGTTAGGGTGACAAATCAAAAAAAACAAACAGGGAAGGGGAGGAGGCGGGACCACAAAGTTCATTGGGGACAGACCAGGATGAGTGGGTGGGGCAGGAGTTTTAGGAGGACAGGACGAAGGCTGACGACGGGGGGTACGGGCAGGTCTGGGTGGTGAGGGGCGGGGAGGGGTCTCGGGACAACTGACAGGGGACATGAAAGGAGCAGACAAGGGACGCGGGGCAACACTTACGGGACGCGGGGCAAGACTTACGGGACGCGGGGCAAGACTTACGGGACGCGGGGAGACGACAGCTGGACACGGGGGAACAACATCTACTGGACACGGGACGACAACATCTACTGGACACGGGACATCTACGGGACACGGGGCAACATCCACTGGACACGGGGGAACAACAGGACACGGGACATCTACGGGACACGGGGCAACATCCACTGGACACGGGGGAACAACAGGACACGGGACATCTACGGGACACGGGGCCACATCAACAGGATACATGACTTCATCAGCAGGACACGGGGCAACACTCACGGGACACGGGGAGACGACATCTACGGGACACGGGGAGACGACATCAGGACACTCGGGATTTCTGGGGACAGGGTCTGAGGACAAGACAGGACTGACGGGGACTTCTAGGATACGGACAAGACTAGACAAATAATCAGAAAAGGCTTTAGCCGCTAAGACAATTGGCATCTCCTTACGAGATGAGATACACTGAACTAAAGTCCTTGCTGCAGAGTCGGCCGCGGCACTCTCCTGCGCTCTCACGACTGCCGACTTGCATACTGCCCTCTTCTTTGCCGGCTCGGGCACGCCAGCGCTCACCGCGGCTGGCTCGGACACGCTCACCGCTGCTGGCTCGGGCACGCCAGCGCTCACCGCTGCTGGCACGGGCACGCCAGCTCTCACCGCTGCTGGCACGGGCACGCCAGCTCTCTCCGCTGCTGGCACGGGCACGCCAGCTCTCTCCGCTGCTGGCACGGGCACGCCAACGCTCACCGCTGCTGGGTCGGGCACGCCAGCGCTCTCCGCTGCTGGCACGGGAACGCCCACCGCTGCTGGCACGGGCACGCCAGCGCTCTCCGCTGCTGGCACGGGCACGCCAGCGCTCTCCGCTGCTGGCACGGGCACGCCAGCGCTCTCCGCTGCTGGCACGGGAGGAGACAGGGTCACAGGACCGGCAGGCCCCCTCTTCCTCCTCTTCCTCCTTGGGCGCGGTGCAGAGGCCACAGCTGGGTCAGAGGCGGGTTGGGGGAGTTTGGTCTCGGGCAGGGCAGTCTCGGACGCCGAAGACTCAGAAGTTGACTCCCATGAAAACCGTCTCCCTCGTTTCATGGGGAGACTGCTGGCTGAGGAGGGCACCTCAGGACTCTGGGAGGGGCTTGCCTGATCCCCCAGGGTTGCCACGGCCAGGGCACGACCCTCAGGGATCGCCGGCAGCTGGGTAGGTGGGGACCTCTGGGGCTCCTCCTCTCGCCCGCTCGCTCCGGAACGACCTCCCCTGGTCCCCCGGAACACCACAAGGCGAGAGCCCTCAAAACGATCTCGCTGGCTGGCTGATGCCATCCAGCATTGCCTCCTGTCTGCTGAGTTCCTTTGAGGTCGGTTCATTCTGTCAGGATCTTGGCAAGGAGGAACTCAGGTGCAGACAGGATTTTCAACACAAACAGGTTTATTTACAAAAAGGGGAAAATAAAAACCCACGAGGGGGAAAACAAGGACTAGGGCAGATACAAAATAACTAAACAGGACCGATAAGGCAAGATAAACAAAGACTCAAAACTAGAGAACACTGACTACAAATAAACACTCACGGTATACAGGACACAGTATCTTAAAGGGGTTACCAGGGTATTATCACGAATCACAATCCTTAGGGAACAAATCTCAATGAACCGACGCAAGACAGAGCACACTAGGAGATCTAAATAGGGGGGACAATCAAGACACGACAGGTGGCACAGATGGGACAATCAAGACACGACTAGGTTAACAAGGGGGGCGGGGCAAGGGAACGAGACAACACAAGCACATGGCCCAAAGACAAGGCCATGCGCTTGTACACAAAACACGGGTCTGTCATGATCCTGCCTCAAGACTAGGAAAAATCAAGGACACGAGGGCAGAATCATGACAGAAACTATACGTTGCTTTATTAGACCATTAAAATATATAGTTAATTAGTCTTTTAATACAGGTTTCTTCCCATATAAAATGAAGGTGGCTAAAATTATTCCCCTTTTTAATTCTGGTGATAGGCATAGTCTCACAAATTATAGGCCTATATCTTTGCTTTCCCAATTTTCAAAAATTCTGGAGAAGCTTTTTGTTAAAAAATGTGATTATTTTCTTGAAAATCATTCTTTGATACATGAAAATCAGTTTGAGTTTCGAAGTATGGCTTTGATGAAAATTACAGAGGACATTACTACAGAATTGGAGAATAAAAAACACACAGTTGGAGTTTTTATTGACCTTAAAAAGCCCTTTGACACTCTTGATCATGGTATATTGATATCTAAATTACAGACATATGGAATTAGAGGTGTAGTATTAAATTGGATTATTAGTTACTTAGAAAATAGACAACAATATGTAGAGTATATAGTCCATGAATCTAAGTTGGAAACAATACCGTGTGGAGTCCCTCAAGGCTCTGTGCTGGGGCCTAAATCATTTACTTTATATATTAATGACCTCTGTGATGAATCAAAGATTTTAAGTTTTGTTCTTTTTGTGGATGATACAAATTTTTTTGTAACGGGGAAGAATTAAATTTTTTTTTATGAAAACTGAAAAACAATTGGTCCTACTTCAGAAATGATAGAAATAAACTGTTGTTAAACTTAAGTAAAACAAAATTTATGTTGTTTACAAATCAAAAATGTCCTGATAATGTTCGTTTGACTTTAAATGGAAAAACTATTGAGAGAGCGTCAGAATTTAGGTTTTTAGGAGTACTCATTGATGAAAAATTTAGATGGAAGTCACACATAGCTTATGTAAGAACTACAATTTGTAAAAACATTTCCATTTTGTACGGAGCCCCGCACTTGACATGAAAGAAAAAATAAATAAATTGTGCGCACAATTTACTAATTCGTTCCCTCAGTGTACTAAAATGTGCACAAGATTACTATTGCGTTTCCTCGATTTGCTAAATCGTGGGCACGATTTAGCAGAAGAAATAATGACTTTAAACAACCTTTTGCTGGAAATACCCTCAGACAAATGTGTGTTTCAGTTTGTGGGGTGAAAAGATGGAATTTTCTAGAAAAATGATTTAAAATGTTGTTCAAATCTTCTTCAATTTAAATATAAGTATAAACAGAAGATATTTACATAACTTGTATAAAGATGAATGTGAATTTTTTTAAACTATAACAACAGTGATGGTCTTGTCCTTGTTTTCATTGATAGAGTAGTCATTATTGCGTCATTGTTGTTTTTGTTTGTTTAGTGTTGTTTAAGCAGAACTAATATTATATAATATAAAATATAAAAATTTTTTTAACTAGATTAGATCTGGTCTGGGCTATTTTGTTATTTTTTGGCGTTCTGATTTTTTTTTTTTATTGTTGAAGCCATCTAATTTGTAACTTTCTTCATATAAGAATGGGATAGGAGTTTATAAGATTTTTTTTTCTTCATCCTACTCCTGTTCTTGTCATGGAATCAATTTTTGTTGTGTTTCTTGGATTTTTGTTGTGGCATTTCGTGTTGCATTACAATGAAAAGAGAATACATAAATGAAATGAAATAAGTATTTTATTTAAGTACAACATTTTTATTTAAATATAATTGCTTCTGGTTGTGGGAAAACTGATAGTGTAAAATCATACATTTGAATGTGGAAAATCACAAACAAATTTGAGTAAATTTGCAATGTGTTCATCTTTACTCAATATATGTATTGACAGAAGAGCGTGAGAAAAATGATGAAGTGATGAGAAAAAAGGAGGAAACAGAAGGAAAAGAAGCAGAACTGAAGTTTTTTTCCAAGCCCTGTCCACCAGACTCCGAAGAATGTAGGATTCCTTCAGACGATCCAATCTCCCTGTCTGTAGACGAATGTCACCGGGCGCTCATGGATCTTGTAAACATGAATCTCTCTGTTTTGAAGGGCGAAGATCCTTCTGGTTTTGATAAATCCATCAGAACAAATTTGAACGGTAAAGCATTATATATCACAGTAAGAACCTTCTGTTTAATGACAACAGGTTTGTAAAGAATTCTTGGTATTTAAAATGAAACCATATTTCACATCATATCTGCATTTAAAAATTGTCATTTGTGCTCTGAAAAAAAGCGTCTGCTAAATATGTGACCCTGGACCACAAAACCAGTCATTGTTACGAGGACAATATTTCGTTGAGATACAACTATTTTTAAATCTGGAATCTGAGCCTGAAGAAAATCTCCTTTAAAGTTGTTCAAATGAAGTTCTTGGCAATGCATATATTTATGATATAATTATGATAAATATGATAATTTGATATATTTATGGTAGGAAATTTACAAAATATTTTCATGAAAAATGATCTTTACTTAATTTCCTAATGATTTTAGGCATAAAAGAAAAATGTATAATTTTGACCCTTACAATGTGTTGTTGTCTATTGCTACAAATATACCCCAGCGACTTAAGAATGCTTTTGTGCTCCAGTGACGCTATATATATAACTATTTTATATCCATATAAAATCTATAATAAAATATATGGATAAGGTAACATTAACAATAACATGTAATAATAACACAATCATGTCATGTCCTGTTTTCTTACAGAGCTCTCTGGAGGCAAAATTCAGCCGATTTATAAAATGAAAACAGTGGAAACTGCTGATAAAAGAGCAGATAAACGGTATACAAACCGTGTCACCCTGGATGTCTGTGAATATTTGAGAAGTCGGAACAGTAATTGGCTAGTTGGTAAGTTGAACTGTCTAAAATTTCCAAACGAATAGGTCTAAATTTAAGATTTATGTAGAATATTTGAATTGAATATAAAATGTACATCCATTTGGATTACACAATAAACTTAAGTGATGCATATTTGTCAGTCATACATGAATGAAACCGGTCAACTATTTGAATTAATACCAATAAACAGTAGCCAGGTTTATATATTTATCAGCATTTAATTGTTTTCTTTCCATACACACAATAAGCGGTAATGAAACAATTAAGTCAAGAAGTCTACAGCCAAAATGGTTCTTGATAACCTGCAAATCATTTTAAGAAAAGAAGAACTTAAAAAAAAAAAGTATGACTGTTTTACAGATATTTGGATAAGTATTTGTAAATGCATGGCTGAGTGGATCTGGGGAAGGAAATATAACTTCCTCCACAACATGACAGGTGAGAACAGACCTGCTAAATCTTGCAATTCAATGAGTATAAGAAACAGACTCATTTCTTTCTGTGATCGATTAGATGAAGCAGTGAACTCCACTCTTCTGCAAAGTGAGACGAGAGACTATATAGATGCCGGACTGTTGCTGAACTCACCCTACTTCTCAGTGCTGAGAGAAGACCGAGACATTGACCTCATCATTTCCCTGGACTTCAGTGAAGGAGATTCTTTCATGGTAAATATCTCATCTAGCTTTTGGAAGGGTGGTAATTTATATCTTTAAACAAAAAGAGCAATTTACTCTGCCTTTCTCTCATTCATTTCTATTGCAGACAGTAAATGGAGCTTCTGACACTTGCAAGAAACTAAAGATCCCTTTTCCTGAAGTCAGTGTTCCCAGTGATAAAGGAAAGAAACCAAAGGACTTCTATGTGTTCAAAGGCCAAAACGCTCCAACCGTGATCCACATCCCTCTGTTTAATGCGGTCAACTGTGGAGGTAAGTTCAGATCTTACAGCTACCCTGATTAAATCTGAAATATCACTTAAATAAATGGTTCTGATTTGAGTGTGTTACTGTTTCTTTAGATAAAATTGAGGACTGGAAGAAAAAATATCGCACCTTTCAAGGTTCTTACAGCGCTGAGATGATCGCTGATCTTATGGACGTCGCTGGAAAAAACATCTCAAACAACAGAGAGAAACTCAAGGAGCAGATTCGGGCGGTCATTGAAGAAAAAAGATCTGGACGCTTTAAAAAATTTCTGAATAAAGACTAATTTAGAGTGAATATTAACTGAATATAGAATAAAAACTGATCTGAATAACAGTAATTTCACAGAAAATAGTGTTAATTTTTTTTTTGTCTTAATCATTAATTAAATCAGCATTATTTCTAATGTGATCTCTGTGGCAGTATAAGAGTATCATGATTGCATTTTATTTAATATGTTCAAGATGTTCCAAAATGCTTGACTTTCATTAAGTATGAAAGAGCTGATTAATAATCAAATCAATCATAACAGAGGCTGAATTATTTCAGATTAAAAATAAAAGACAACAAAACCCATTACAATCAGTGATGTTATTTACACTGGATTTGGTGCAACACGAAAAATCCCAGACAGTAAACTCATGTTTCCTTCTGTCTATGACGTTGTGACACAAAGTTTAAATTATTTTTATAAAATCGATGTTTCCGGTCCTTGATTCTGATTGGTTGAGCCGCGTTTAAAGCTGTTGTAAATTACTCTACAAACACACACCTTTGTTAACTTATGTATTTTGTTTACATCAGTTTGTTGCAATAACAACTGTTTCTGAGGAACTATATTGCATGGCGGAAGAATAATGTTTTCAATATCATTACACTTTATTTGCTCTGTTTTATTCTGTAAAACCTTACTATGTACAGTATATGGAATTACCATTTTATAAAAGCAACAGACTCTATAAAAGTGTTAGCCCCAACAGTGGTAACGGTTCGGTTTCACTGTAAGTAATGCAATAACTTCAGAGGTATTTTTATATGCACTTTAGAGAGTTTAATAAAAAATGTAAAAAGAAGAAAAAAAGAATGCATTGCATAGTTTATAGTTCATATTTGCATGTATTTGATTTGAGTAAAATAGCCTATTAAGGCCCTCATGACCACCAGAGGGCCACCAAAAGTAGCCTACATGAAATGACAGTTTATTTTATTTTGTATTATTTTATTTCATGATATATTATGTCAATGGACAGTGGTAATTACGAACATTAAATAATTAAATAATTGATACATATAATTGTATTTTATTCCATAACAACGTGACCATGTTGATTATATGTGCTGGATGCTGTCATGTGGATCTGCCCGATTAACATAACGCAAATTCACCTATTTCTCCCAAGATATTCGAAAGTAAGTGGCCAGTGATCTGGGAGAAAAACAGAGTAACCTTTATAGTAATCTACACAATGTGTAGGCTATTTGACAGGAATAAAACACGTTGTCCATTAATTGAAAGGATTATTATTGACGCTTTCCATAGAAATCAGTGTGTAGCCTATTTAACGAATTAAATGTCTTTTTTACTTAACTGAAGCGTATTTAAATGTCTGAAGCCTAAAATAAATTTATTTGGTTGAAAACACTGAACAGTTATGAAATATGAAAATCACTTTTTTTTTCAAAGCTGTCTTTCTCTGGCTCAGCGCCAGCCACAGCGCAGCACATCAAAGGGTTAAAATCAACCATTGTTGGCAAACTATGGTCTTTATTTCCATTGAACTCTTGGTAATGACAGAACTTGCGAACATACTGTAGTTGCTTTTGGTAAAAGCACCCCTGATCAGATTAGACCACCCCAAGTTTGTAAATAGCAATGGTCTGTAAATGACAAATTCTTCTATATATTTTTTTGGCATCTAAATTAACATTTGTAAATGAAAATATAAAATATAATATAAATTCTTAAATCTATAGCCTACTAGTGTATTCCAATCAGGAAGAATGTATGGTTTTATTTAGTGAGTCAATACCACAAAGTACTACCTAACAATACACATGACTCTTATGAACTTCAAAAACACAATATCTGTTATTTGAAACATTTATGATATTTGACAGTATTCTAAACATGTATGGATTAAAATGTATGTAGTGGCAAAATGTAAAACTAATATTGCATTTTCTTTTTCATACATTTCACAAATGTATAAGTTGAAGAAAATGTAACCATAAAAACGTTGTTCACAAGTTAGATTCAAGGTTGCCGTCAAGGTTCACATTTGAGAAAAATAAATAAATAATAATAAAAAAATCTATCAGTTGAAATTAAAACCAAACCCTGGCATACCATAAATGACGATGTATGCAATCTTAAATTTTACGTATGCGAGCCGGTAGGCATAAGTATCCTTATGCAATACCATGTTGCATCATGTTCTGCTGGTAATGAGCATGAAGAATTTCCCCTGTTCTCACTGAAAAGGACAAAGGAACAGCCTGTTTTCTGCCACACAAGTTAGGCGAGGTGCATTAGGAGAGGATACTTAATTAATATTCAAGAAAATATCACACTTCTGTTTTGGGATGGGTATCGTTAAGGTTTTACCGTTATTAATACTCTAAACGATACTGCTTATCGATTCGGTACTTTAATGGCATTTTTATCCGTACTTTTTTTTATTATTGCTGACCAACTTTATGGAGATGCAGATTTCATTTTCCAACAGGACTTGGCACCTGCACACAGTGCCAAAGCTTCCAGTAACTGGTTTAAGGACCATGGTATCCCTGTTCTTAATTGGCCAGCAAACTCGCCTGACCTTTGACCTCAAATTGATCAGTTTTGTTGATTTGACACGAAATTACCCAAATTATCTGTCATGTAACATACACCATGCATAGCACAACTAAACTTGTAACGTTACTTACGTTCATGATGAAACGCTCGACGTCTGTGGCTTTGCAAATGAGTGAGTCTTTCACATGGTTTCTAAACACTGATTGCACAAAAAGGACATCGATAGAGGCTACCAACTTTGATGGATTCGCCTTCGATGCATATGACACCCTTTTGTCTCACTGTAAGATGTGTCTGTTAACAATAATAAACTAAATATAAATAAATAGAGCAGCAAGATATAACACAAAGTAAATAAATTATGATCGTATTGTAACAAGCTATCTTAACGAACATATTTTTGGTATATAAAGCAAAGATAAACGCATGATGAATTTCACCACATTTTCTTTCCAGTTTAAAGGCGGTTGGCATCCAGCTTATTGGTGCATTACCACCCCTCCTGGTGCGGCATAATAATAAAAAGTTAAATGTTTATCGCTGATTGGCCAATACAGTAACACTCCTTTCACCAATGAGAAACCTTTGGGCACGCCCATTGCTCCAGGCTGCAGCTACCCATCTCCTTTCAGCCAGAGCTGGGCCCATAGACAGTAAAAGAAATGGACACAGCGACCCCATTGGATTCAACGGAGACAAGTGAAGTAAATTAGAAACACGCACTTTCTGGGGGTCGTGCGTACTATTATTGAAGCATCCCTGGGCCCCCCCATTGACTAGCGGACCCCCACTTGCTGTTAGCATTCCATTGACTCCCATTCATTTTGGCGTCACTTTGACAGTGAATAACTTTACATCTGAGGCATTTAAAGACTTTTTTATCCATTATTTATTTCTAAAGGAACACGAAAATGTATAAAAGGCTCCATTATCTTGTATCTTACGTTATGGTCCCGTAGAAGCAGTTTTTGTAAAAAATAGGCTAACGATTGTGCCATAACCTGCTACTCTCTGTCGCATAGTAGAGAAATTACCGTATGGACAGGAGGAGAAGCTCGCTGACAATCGTTTACTGTCTATGAGGCAATCAGGGGGACGCGGAGGCATGAAGTCAAGGGAGATAATTAATCTAAATACTTACCAAAATTCGCTCCTGTTCGCGCTCGCCTTCACTAGAAGTTTCGGTGGGTGATTCAGATTTCTCTTGGCACAGTTGTCAGAGAGGTTGCTCACGTGACATCTACGTCATCAAGCTCAGTTTGAGTCTGCGCAGTACGCTCGACCCCCAGGAAGTGCATGCTTCTAATTGACTTCACTTGTCTCCGTTGAATCCAATGGGGTCGCTGTGTCCATTTCTTTTACTGTCTATGCCTATTTTGAATGAGAAACGCGCGTCTTGAGGGAGTGGATAGGAATAGTATTTTCAGCATTTAAATTATTCCCTGCTCCTCGCACTACTATTATATTCTGCCAGAGAGGACTGCAACTGCAATGCATCGTCATTTGGACTACTGTGGTGCTGCTTTTTGTCACATCTGTAATAAATTATTATGATTAAGTTACATGTGTCTATCTGTTACGTTTCTCTTATAGACTGTATACTTTATACACTCACTCTTTATAGGTTAATTTGTTCTTATAAAAATAAATAGAAAAACCAATGCAATACGTTTTTTTTTTTTTTTTTTGCACAGTTACATGATGTGTGAGTTTTAAGATTTTCTATTCAGTTTAATGTACTTTATTGGCACAGATTGTGTCTACATTAAAGCATGTCACAAAATGAATAATTGCGATCATAGTAATATACAAGGTAATAATATAAAATATTAAAATTCCCAGACAGCAACATAGTGTTGGATCTGGGCCTACACTGCTTGCTGTCTAGGTTGGGTTGGAGCTATATAAGGCTCAGGTGTGGCTCAGATTTGGGGATTCTGGTTTACTTAAGGCTGAGAATTGGCACCAATAATAAAACCTGTTTTGCTAAGGCTGAATAACTGGCTGAGATTCTGGCCGGTTATGGCCCATGTGTGACCCGAGTCTTTAATCAAGTTCTGGGGTACTTCCGGTACTTGGGCCGAGGGAAAAGTCATTATTTTGTCGACCGGATGGGCCAGAAAATATTTGCTATGTGGGTTGTCAATGAGCTCGAAGTAAATCATCCAACATCTTGTTAGTCATCTCTTCTTACTTTTGACCCTTGGTCACTTTCAAAGCTTGTGTTGGATGCAGGGTTGTTGTTGTTGTTGTTTAAATGCACACAAAGTAAGTCTATTTAGTTGTCCTATCATACAATCAATGTAGCCTAAAGTAAGTTAAAGTTTCGCCGATGTGACTGGTTAAAACTTGTAGTGGAAATAAGGTCTTAAAATCTACGGAAAGAGTCTTTTAAAAGGTCTTATTTAATTTATTAAATTTAACTCCATGATTCCTGTACCCTGGTATATGTGTGCAGGAAAATTAAGTGATTCATTTTAGCTAATTATGATGTGTTGTATGATTTTTGTTGTGTTTGTGTGTGTTTCCGTGTTTTGGAAAAATAAGAAAAGATTGTGTGGTATTTCTCTTTTTTATGAATAATACGACAAGCATAAACAAAATCTATGAAACATTGTGCGGTCTTCGGTCATTTCTGACCGGAGAATTTTACATTTAGAAATTTTCACCAGAATGGTATGAAACTTGTTGACTTTTATGGCGCTTGGTATGTGAACACACTTTTTTTTATATCCTTTTTTTATGCTATTTGAGGTAGCTTAGCATGATAATATGCCCGACTTCTCCACTGTAACTACATACTGTGTGTACTTTCAAAACTAGGAGTTTATTGTTTTTATTCCAGGTAATATTTGTAAATGTTTAGAGTTTTTACTTCAATAACAATGTGGTTTACTGTTCTCAATGGCATCTTACACTAAAATTAGTCTGTTTCATTCTTATTTTGAGGTGAATATTGTCACCCAGATCCAGTCTACATCCAGATCAGATGGTGGATCAGCACCTAGAGATGGCAGTCCTGTATTTCAGCAGAGATCCTGTCAGCTAGATGAGCCCCAGAGACAGATCCTCTCCGACGAGCTCATTGGCAATTGGGACAATGATAACCAGAAAAGTCCTCTGGTCAATCTGATCTGTGTTGCAGCCTCAAATTAATCCACACCATGCTGTTTTTTTCTTCTTCTTTTTTTCTGGCCAGAGGAGATCTGTGCCTTACTGTGCCTGGTTTCTCATTAGGTTTTCTTCTCAATCTCTGTCACCGATGGAGTTTTGGGTTCTTGCCACTGTCACCTTCATTTTTGCTTATTTGAGGACACTTGACTGATTTCACAAACATTATTGGAAGAGAGCTAAACTGGATGATGTCAACATTGAATCACCAATGAACTGACTTTAGCTGGAAAGATGACTGGTTAATGTCCTCTTGCATTATTGACTATTTTCCTGTCGGACTCCGTAAAGCTGTTTTGACACAACCGGTATTGAATAAAGCATGTAAATAAAAGTGATTTGATTTTATATACTGTAACACATGGTTCATTTTATTTATTTGACTCTGCCTCATTTTAAAGATGTAATTGTGAACAGTAATGATATTTATAAATGTTTTTTGCTAACATTTTGTTTAGCTTTTTTAGTTTTTTTTTAGTTCATTAAACATAATTTAAACTGAATTGAGCAGTTGTTTTACAGATGAAATGTTTGTCAACTGGATTTTCAAAGGGATAGTTTGCCCACAAATGAAAATTTGCTGTTAATTTACTGACACTTAGACCATCCAAGATGTAGGTGACTTTTTTCTTAATTTCCTGTGTTTAGTTTGTTTGAAAAATCTTATAAATGGAGATTGTTATTAAATAAAGGCTATGCAGTGTTGTAAAGTGTGTGTTTTTAATGATTGATAAACACCATTTAATAATTTTAAATATTTTTTAAACTGTAAAAATAAATGTTTATGTAGTTCCCCAGCAATTTCGTATGATGCGCAAAATAATAAATATTTTACACAGAGTAAACGGTTACATTTTAATTGACATAAATTTCTGTAGTCTTCTAAATTTTTGACTACAAATTTTAGTTGAATGGACAAAACTAGTTCGATAAAGGTTGAGCTAAAAAACAACAATTCAGATAACACTTTGAATTCAAAAATTGACTGAACGTAAAATTTATCTGGAACTTGTTAATAAATAATAATTAGTTGAAACCGCTTGCAATTATTATTGTGTGTATTTGATTGTTGATGGAACGCAGTCGTTTATCAGTTCTGGGAGGCAATTATACAGAAATACTTTGATGACAGTCTTTGCTCAGACATTTCCGAATGACAATATAACAACATTTCAGATGCTGTGGAACAAGATCGGTCCGCTGGTTAATCAGGATTTACCTGCCCACAGCACAAAGTCACACGACCCTTCTGATGCGCTTGGAGAAATTAATTCGCAAAATATATTTCCATCTACCAGTATTCGCACTATCCCTTTTTCACACAAGTCAAAAACCACCTCAACCGAGCGTAACAACTTTTTTTTGCGAATTACGGCATTTTTATTCGAAATTCAGCGTTTCCATCACTCGATTCTGATGCGATACTTCAAAGTGCACATAGACAGCTGGCGACTGAGGTCGAATTTGCAAGATAATTTCTCCAGTACCGATCGCAGAACCATTAACCATTAAGAGTTTATCGATACTTCGGTCTTTTATAATTTAGCCCATGGACCGGATTAAATACCGGTTTTCGGTACCCATCCCTGTCTCAGTGAGTCATTCATCATTCACAACCCCCTTTAAGATGAATTCTAGACTTGCAGAGTAGTTTCAGACACCTAGCCTATATAAGAGCATCTTCAGGCCGAGTGTCAGATAAGGACAGCTGTCTTGTTTTTTGGGTGTGTTATCGGAGACTCAAGATTTACAGAAATAGTAAGTATATGTTTCAAAGCTTTATATAAATAATGTCAGGGCTATTTAAATATTTATTTTTATGTCATTACAAAATGCGCTGAACAACCTGACCCTTACAATACCAAAAGAGCAATGATGGTGAAAATTATTTAGTTATTTAGAGGAATTCATATTTCAGTGTGGCAAAGTTTTCACATCTTTACACAATTATTGAAATATACTAGGGCTGCACAATTAATCGAATTTCTAATCGCTATTACAATTATGCATGCCACAATTACGTAAAAGTCCACTTATGTTATTCTGCACGCTTAAGATGATTTTTTTCTTTTCTTTCTACGTTATCTTAAGGGTTTTCCATTGTTTTAATTTTCGTTTCAGTATAATATTAAAATAAAAATACCATTGATATTTTTACTTTTTTATAATTTAAAGAAGCAATCAATCCGATGTAGCCTATATTTGACACTTTGAGGATTAATAATGTAGAAAAGCACTAATTTTCAGTTAGAGTGTTTTCAGCTTCTTTCTTTTCATATAAAAATACGGCATGCAGCTGCATCAAACAATGGTATAAACATCATTCAATATAAACTGGGATAATCATAATTAATAAATCGCAATTACAATTTCAAGGAAATAATCGAGAATTATAACTTTTGTCATAATCGTGCAGCCTTAAAATATATAATAAATAATTGTATGTTTGAAACATCTACTGATGTTTGATCCAATAATAGAACATTTAACAATCTGGCTCTAAAAACATTAAAGATGAAAGATTGCATGATGTCTGAAGTAATCAGCGGTATTTTTTTAAAAATGTTTGCAGATCATGTTTTTTCACATTATTTAAATGTTAAATGATTCAAAATTGTTTTCATTTTAAGCTGGAACACATATTTCACACAGTTTCTACTTTATTTACAATAGGTTTGTATATACTTTGACCCGTGGATAATTTTAATGGTTTTAACATTTACTCTGTTGTTTCTTTGGTTGATAATAATTCTCTAAAAAAGCCTATCAGATGTTACTGACTTGCTATATCCTTAAAAAAAATATTCATTTTAAATGATCAAAATTTACTTGACTCTTGTTTTACAGATGAGTGCAAACCCTTCTAAACCCAAGGAAAGGTACGTAATCCTGCCCAAATTTCTAGAATCATAGAAGCAGTAAAAATACAAATAAACTTCAGATTTAATTGCATTGGAATCTAGAATGTTTGACATCTACATATGTGACCCTGCAGCACAAAAGCAGTCTTAAGTCACTGTGGTATATTTGTAGCAATAGCCAACAAAACAGTGTATGGGTCAAAATGATTGCTTTTTCTTTTATTCCAAAAATCATTAGGATATTAAGTAAAGATCATGTTCCATGAAGATATTTCGAACATTTCCTACCATAAACATATAAAAACTTAATTTTTGATTAGTAATATGCATTGCTAACAACTTTATTTGAACAACTTTAAAGGCGATTTTCTCAATATTTACATTTTGTTGCACCCTCAGGTTCCAAATTTTCTAATAGTTGTATCTCAGACAAATATTGTCCTCCGAACAAACCAGACATCACTGGAAAGCTTATTTATTTAGCTTTCACATGATTTATAAATTTAAATTCCAGAAAAATTACCCTTATGACTGGTTTTGTGGTCCAGTTTCACATATATCAAGTCATGTTCATGTCAGCACTGATCTGTCTGTCTGTCTCTGTGGCTTCCTCAGCGTTAAGAGGAGAAACAAAAACTTACTGAATAAGAGTGAGCAGGAGTTTGTAGTCGGCAGGAGAAACACTGTTCTACAATCCCTGAAGAAGCTTAAGATTCAATGCAGTCAGGTAAAACATCCTATGTTATATACTTCATATTTCCAACTGCTTATTTTGAAATGAACTTCAGATGATGTGTTGGGTGATGAACATCAGCTGTCAAGCATCAGTTTCATCTCTTCATTGTGAAAAACGCTGCCGTTCATAGGTAGCAAGCATCTATGTGTTCTTACATTGCTTTACCATTTCAAAAAGCTCAGCACAATCAAAATGATAAAACTTTTGTAGCATTACATTCTGTTGTTGTTTCATCTTAAATCTGCGAATGCATAAATAACTTTCACACTTTCTACAATAAACATTTGTAAAGGAAGAGTGTGCTTCCAGGAGCAAGACTGGACACGCCTGAGTTTTTTAATACTTATATAAGTCACCGGTTTAAACTGTGGGAGGGGAACAGGCATTTGTAAACTAATGAATATCTCAGTTCATTTTCCATTAAACTACAAAGCAAGTGGCGAGAATCCCAAGTTGGAGTTTTTTGATACTTCTGATATCTGACATATTGAATGGTGTGTGCTTCTCAGAAAGAGGTGCCAAACATTGCATTACTGGGTTCTGGAGGAGGACAAAGAGCCATGGTGGGTTTGCTGGGATCCCTGGTTCAGCTTGATAAAGCGGGTCTTCTGGACTGCATCCTTTATCTGAGCGGAGTCTCTGGATCCACCTGGTATGAACCCTGAGAAACAACAAATACATAGAGATTGAATTGAGTTGAATGTCCAAAATGACAGATGTACTGTATGTTCTTCTCTGAAGGTGCATGGCCTCCTTATACAAAGAACCAAACTGGTCCACCAAACTAGAGACCGTGAAGAACAAAATCATCAAAAGACTCAATGGTCCAGAAGTCAGCTTGACAGACGCAATGGCCAAACTGAAGAAATATTACTATGGAAAAGACTTCTTCAGCTTGACTGACGTCTGGGCAGTGATGCTCGTCGCGTCAATTGTGAAAGAGGTCTGTAACTATTCATATTTCATTTTTATTCATAATTTAGAAAATTATAGGGTGGTATGATTTACTGTCTGTCTTTCCAAATACTGCTGAATCAACATATAGTTTGAGTTTGAGAAGGTTAGTTTATAATTTTCATTTATATCTTGCAGTTCAGTGGCCAAATTATGTTGATTCAGTTTTCCTAAATATGACTTTTCTTTTCTGACTCACTAAAAATAACTTTTTCATTATCATTTTTTCGTGAATCGGGCTACACAGGTGGTTGCATGTTTTTGTATTTTAAAGAAATATTGCAATTTAAATTGAGAAAGAACAAACCAACCTAGCGATAAAACTGATGGACATCTCCATTCAAGTTTTAAATGGAGCATTTCTCTCTAAGCCAGCAGTCATATTCTCTTGATAAATTCTCTCACTGTAGAAATGTCATATGAAGCTCCATCTGAACCTCAGGTCCTTAAGATAAAAAACTAAATGTCTCACAACCGTCTCCCTATAATACAATAACATGATGTGTGTTTTCTGTAGATCGATGAGCACACACTCACAGAGCAGCGGAACCAGCACAATAAAGACCCGTTTCCCATCTATGCAGTGATCGACAAGCAAACCAAACAGAGCAATGACGGAGGTCTGCATGTGATGCATGAAAAGGGATGAAATGTTAATGTGCTCGTGACAATAGTTACATGGACATGTGTTCTGTCTGCAGACCCCTGGTTTGAGATCAATCCATATGAAGCAGGTTATTCTCTCTCTGGAGTGTTTGTGGACACCGGCGACTTTGGCAGCCAGTTTCACAAAGGCTCAAAGATAAAACATCAGGATGAATTTGACATGCTGTACCTGCAAGGTAAAAAACTTTGTCACAGAGGAGTTCAATATTTGGGTAAAACTTTCTTTGTAATATCAAATACATTGATCGCATACTGTACTACTTCAATGATCTCTGCAAATGAGATATCGAATGGCTCATAAAAATAATTAGCATGGCTATTTATGGGTCTTATTTTGTATTTGATGCTCACTCTATTTTTTTATTAAAGCAAAAAGCCCCAAGAGACCATGGTTTACAGTGAATTTATAACAGCTAAGGGGCTGTTCTTCTAAGTATTCTTCTACCAAACAATGTAGCTCCTTAGAATCAATTGTGGTTGCAACAAAGTGGTTGCCAAGCAACAGACAAACATAAACAAAAGCATGTGTTTGTAGAGCAATTTACAACAGTTTTGAAAGTGGCTCAGCCAATCAGAATCAAGGACCCGAACTATTCGTTTTATAATATAGTGTATTTTTGATATAGTCAAGAATATTTCCATAATAAATAAAAATGTTTCAAATTAAAAATAGTTCATTATAAAACGGACAGCTCTGGTCCTTGATTCTGATTGGCATAGATGCGTTCAATTAGAAATTGATTAAATAAACTACAAATTGCCATAAGAAAGTTTGCTATTCAATCATACAAAATCACTGCAGTTTATTTTGCATTTCCAAGTGTGTTGATGTTGTGTTTTTCTGCAGCTCTTTGCGGCAGCGCTTTAGGGGATGAAGTGGCTATTAAGAATGACATGTGGCAAAAGATAAAAGGTGAATATTTTTTCTTAGGACTGAATTTTTGCTTAAAGTCAGCAGTTATTTTATTATCATCCTTTTTATGTTTTTCAGATTTCTTTCAAAACGAAACAACACTTGAGGCAATGAGGAAGGGTAAAGCATTTCTTACTGCTTTTATTTAAGTAGATATTTTAAAATTAAGAACTAGTTAAAATGTGTTTTTATTTAAGTACAACATTAAGTATAATTGCTTCTGGTTGAGAGAAAACTGATGTTGTAATGTGGGAAAAAGCTTTTTTTTTGTTGTTGTTTTTTTTGCACTGTGTTCATCTTAAATATATATATATATATTGACAGAAGATTATGAGAGGAGTGAGGAGAGACATGAAGCGATGAGAACAGAGAAAGAAACAGACCCAATCTCCCCATCTGTAGACGAATGTCACCAGGCGCTCATGGATCTTCTGGATAAACATATGCCGGTATTCGGTAATGTGATATATCACGGTAATAAATATGCACAATATTGTTATCATGGGCAAATACTGTATATACTACAAATTATTCATAATTTGGAGTGCATTTCAAGACTACTATTCCCATAAATTGGTCAAAATGCACAACTCTGCTGTTCACTGCTTGAAAGAGTGTGTGCTCTGATGTAAACAAGCACACATGAGAAGCACATGAGGAACACGTGAGAGACACGCTGAATGAAAGCACATTCACTCTCTGACAGCAGGTGGCACTAAACTGCAGAAAATGCAGCCATTACTCTGGAAACCCCATAAATAAAGCAGCTGCTCTACATTCTAAAACGTATTTAAATGGATTTAAATAGCCATTCAGATTTATGGATCTGTTGTGTTGTTCATCACAGCACCAAATACATAAATATTTAGACTTAATAGGCTATTTATTTTCAACCTTTTTTTAATATATTATCTACAACTTGCCATCGATATTGGTCTAAAGTTTTTCAATTATTTAATGTTTGTTCACACTTTACATTAGGGCTAAATTAGTTAACATTAGTTAATTGATTAGTTAACATAAACTGCCAATGAAAAATTATTCTGAACATTCATTAATTTTAGGTATTCCAATATATAACGCATGGTTAAAATCAAAAGTTGCAACTGTGTTATGAGCTAAAATGAACTATGATTATTAATATTTTTTTTTAACAAATATTAATAACTTCTGTGGCAAATGTAGATATTGCTCATTGTGAATGTTAATGCATTAACTAAGGTTAACTAATGAGGTCTTATTGTAGGGATAACTATTGGTCTTTATAGCTCTTTTGCACGTTCTGTGTAAAACGTTTAACTTTTTGTATTTTTCTGTATTGCTTTATTGTATAGTTATTTTTGTTATAAGGAAAACATTTATTAAACCTGTCATACTGTATTACTACTACTTTTTTAAGACTAAATTTCAATACAGTGATTATGCCATATACAGTGATAAATGCATTAGCAGTTAATCGCAACATGAAAATTTGATACCGGCATATCCATACTTGTGGACATGAATCTCTCTGTTTTGAATGGCGAAGATCCTTCTAGTTTTGATGAATCCATCAGAACAAATTTGAACCATAAAGCATTATGCATCACAGTGAGAACCTGCTGTTTAATGACTACATTATTTTAAATGAGCATCATGTTTCACATCATATCTGCATTTAAAAATGGTCATTTGTGCTTTGAAAAAACAGCGTCTGCTAAATATGTGACCCTGGAGTACAAAACAAAAGTCCTAAGGTTATTTTCTTTTTAAATTGAGATGTATACATCATCTTTCCATTGATGTATGGTTTGTTAGGGGGACAATATTTGACAGTGAAACAATTAATTGAAAATCTGTAATCTTAGGGAGCAAAAAAAAAAAAAAATCTAAATTACCTTTAAAGTTGTTCAAATGAAGTTCTTAGCAATGCATATTACTAATCAAAAATTAAGTTTTGATATATTCATGTTTATATATTTACGAAATTATCAACATATGTTCATGGAACATTATCTTTACTTAATATCCTAATTATTTTTGTCTTAAGACTACTTTTGTGCTCCAGGGTCACACATATAAACTATTAATAGTTTAAATAACTATTATATATCCATATAAAATATATAACTGTAAAATGTATAATAAAATATATGGATAAGGTAGCATTAACAACTAGAATTAAAAGTTAGTGAACTAACTTTGATGTTGGCTTGGCCATCTTGGCCATGGAGCAAAAGAGCCAAAGTACTTGTGTGCCCAACATTGAGTTGCCCCGCTGCAAAATTAATACAAATAATAATGCCATAAAAAAATACACCTGCAACAGTCTTTTTCCATGCTCCCTTGCTGTTTTATTTTTTTAATAAAAAGCCTGGGCTATGATAACAGCTATGACAGGGTTGTCTAGCTGGATGTGAAATAAGTCATGCCTATTTTTCTCGTGTATGTATTTCACAGTCCTGCCACTGTCGCGTTGTGGGCAACGACACACAAGATTACTGAAACAAAGCATTTTAAATCAAGGAGATCATAAGGGGTCCAAGCACAATGGTTTGTATAGATGATGCAGTTACACACTGTTTAAAATTGTTTAATTTGTACTGTATGTTCATTCTATTTATTTATTTGTGCTATTTACATAATGTTTACTTTTTTTAAGTTTGTTTTTGTTAATGTAAAATAGCACTGCATAGTCTTCACTGTAAGATAAAATACACAATCAAACCAAAATGTATTCAGACACCTTCAACATTTCTCACATAATCACAGTTTATTTGCTGTAGTTTAGAAAGTGGTAATAATATATGACAATAACTCAGAACAAATTCATCTTGATAATTTCGGATAACTTTGATAAAAAGATATGTAATGGAATCAACCAAATCTTCAGACTGTCAGTATGACAATATTTACACAACTATCAATACTTTGTTGAACAGTTACCAAGCAAGAAATGCTTCATTTGGTTCAGTCTGTGGTGTGAAAAGGTTGCATTAACAATTAAAGAAAGAAACACTTAAGCAAAACATGGGCAGGTCCTTAATTATTATTTTTTTAAATAAATTTCACTGGTAGCCTACTGTATGAAGAATTAGTGGGTATAATATTTCACAGATCACTATTTTGCCATACTCACTTACATAAATGAACTAGTGGCCTGCACCCACTAGTAAAACAATTCTATCTGATTTTTGGATTGACTTTGGATAAATTCTTGTACTACAAGGTAATTCAGTCAAGAGCAGTGAGTGATTTACTTTCATTTTCATACATTAAAGACTCTGACAGCAGAGCTAGTAAATTAGGCGCGGTCCCTTTAAGAGACAAACGCATCCATTATGATGATACACATCCGATTTTTTTTTTGCAAATCTTTACTTTCACTTAAGACATAACCACATATTTATTCGAACACACTTTCCAACACGGGTATTTCGACATATTTTGTATGTATTTGTTGTCGGTACAAAAGCAAGAAGACTTTGAGACGCGTCTCTGCTTGCTCCCTGAACACCAGAACACCGCGCTGCTGAATTGAGCTCTTTTGCTTTTCGCTCTTTTTTCTGTTTATTTAAACTGCGATTTGAATTTGTTCGTTCAGGTCCAGGAGGAAGTGAACGTCCTGAACGGCAGCTCTGTTCAGTGTTGCTGTCCCTGTCCGCGATACGCGCGGCTCTCTCTCGTGCACACGCGCCATCAGCTGCTCAGTTGTTTCCCTCAGCGCGGGGCTGAAGCGCGAGCTCACTGTGACGTTCCGCCTGATGATTCAGTTAGAAACCAGCTAAGACCAGCGTGACAGTGGCCAAAACTACTTTAAAACCATTTAATATATTATTCAAATTGTTTTGTGCCGTTTCGCTGCAGTGTTTTAATGTGAAAGGCTGTAAATGTGTACTTCAAGTGTTCAGAGAAATACATCGCCAGCTCGCTGTGATGTTCAGCCTGATGATTCAGTTAGAAACCAGCTAAGACCAGCGTGACAGTGGCCAAAACTACTTTAAAACCATTTAATATATTATTCTAATTGTTTTGTGCCGTTTCGCTGCAGTGTTTTAATGTGAAAGGCTGTAAATTCTCTGTGGACTTCAAGTGTTCAGAGAAATACATTGCCAGCTCGCGAGCAGTTGGCTGCCGCGAATATATAATGTTATTACTTTAAACAGTTCAGAAACATCTGAATTTAGCTCTTGGTGTGTTCTAAGGTGTGGATTGCGTGCAATCGCGTTTTTAAAAGGTCATAAATAAGAATGAATTCGCTCCTTGTGAGCTCCGTGTAGACAGCCTGGGCTGAGCAGCAGTATTTTTAACCAGTTTAAAAGTGAAACGAAACCCGACTCCGCCCCTAAATGTCATTGCAACTGTAGGGGCGCAATTTTTCTTTTTTTTTTTTACATTTAAAAATTAATAACAAAAAAACTTTAAGTCTGATCACTCTGAAAAGATATAGCACACACCACCCCTCTATCCCGCAGGTGTCTGCCGAGTTTGGGGCTTGTGGCTTTAAAGCCCTAGGAGGAGTAGCGTTCAGAATTTTTTTTCTCAGAAGAATAATAATAAAAACTAGAATTAAAAGTTAGTGAACTAACTTTGATGTTGGCTTGGCCATCTTGGCCATGGAGCAAAAGAGCCAAAGTACTTTTGTGCCCAACATTGAGTTGCCCCGCTGCAAAATTAATACAAATAATAATGCCATAAAAAAATACACCTGCAACAGTCTTTTTCCATGCTCCCTTGCTGTTTTCTTTTTTTAATAAAAAGCCTGGGCTATGATAACAGCTATGACAGGGTTGTCTAGCTGGATGTGAAATAAGTCATGCCTATTTTTCTCGTGTATGTATTTCACAGTCCTGCCACCGTCGCGTTGTGGGCAACGACACACAAGATTACTGAAACAATGCATTTTAAATCAAGGAGATCATAAGGGGTCCAAGCACAATGGTTTGTATAGATGATGCAGTTACACACTGTTTAAAATTGTTTAATTTGTACTGTATGTTCATTCTATTTATTTATTTGTGCTATTTACATAATGTTTACTTTTTTAAAATTTGTTTTTGTTAATGTAAAATAGCACTGCATAGTCTTCACTGTAAGATAAAATACACAATCAAACCAAAATGTATTCAGACACCTTCAACATTTCTCACATAATCACAGTTTATTTGCTGTAGTTTAGAAACTGGTAATAATATATGACAATAACTCAGAACAAATTCATCTTGATAATTTCGGATAACTTTGATAAAAAGATATGTAATGGAATCAACCAAAACTTCAGACTGTCAGTATGACAATATTTACACAACTATCAATACTTTGTTGAACAGTTACCAAGCAAGAAATGCTTCATTTGGTTCAGTCTGTGGTGTGAAAAGGTTGCATTAACAATTAAAGAAAGAAACACTTAAGCAAAACATGGGCAGGTCCTTAATTATTATTTTTTTAAATAAATTTCACTGGTAGCCTACTGTATGAAGAATTAGTGGGTATAATATTTCACAGATCACTATTTTGCCATACTCACTTACATAAATGAACTAGTGGCCTGCACCCACTAGTAAAACAATTCTATCTGATTTTTGGATTGACTTTGGATAAATTCTTGTACTACAAGGTAATTCAGTCAAGAGCAGTGAGTGATTTACTTTCATTTTCATACATTAAAGACTCTGACAGCAGAGCTAGTAAATTAGGCGCGGTCCCTTTAAGAGACAAACGCATCCATTATGATGATACACATCCGATTTTTTTTTTTTGCAAATCTTTACTTTCACTTAAGACATAACCACATACTTATTCGAACACACTTTCCAACACGGGTATTTCGACATATTTTGTATGTATTTGTTGTCGGTACAAAAGCAAGAAGACTTTGAGACGCGTCTCTGCTTGCTCCCTGAACACCAGAACACCGCGCTGCTGAATTGAGCTCTTTTGCTTTTCGCTCTTTTTTCTGTTTATTTAAACTGCGATTTGAATTTGTTCGTTCAGGTCCAGGAGGAAGTGAACGTCCTTAACGACAGCTCTGTTCAGTGTTGCTGTCCCTGTCCGCGATACGCGCGGCTCTCTCTCGTGCACACGCGCCATCAGCTGCTCAGTTGTTTCCCGCAGCGCGGGGCTGAAGCGCTAGCTCACTGTGACGTTCCGCCTGATGATTCAGTTAGAAACCAGCTAAGACCAGCGTGACAGTGGCCAAAACTACTTTAAAACCATTTAATATATTATTCAAATTGTTTTGTGCCGTTTCGCTGCAGTGTTTTAATGTGAAAGGCTGTAAATGTGTACTTCAAGTGTTCAGAGAAATACATCGCCAGCTCGCGAGCAGTTGGCTGCCGCGAATATATAATGTTATTACTTTAAACAGTTCAGAAACGTCTGAATTTAGCTCTTGGTGTGTTCTAAGGTGTGGATTGCGTGCAATCGCGTTTTTAAAAGGTCATAAATAAGAATGAATTCGCTCGTTGTGAGCTCCTTGTAGACAGCCTTCAGCCTGATGATTCAGTTAGAAACCAGCTAAGACCAGCGTGACAGTGGCCAAAACTACTTTAAAACCATTTAATATATTATTCTAATTGTTTTGTGCCGTTTCGCTGCAGTGTTTTAATGTGAAAGGCTGTAAATTCTCTGTGGACTTTCAAGTGTTCAGAGAAATACATTGCCAGCTCCCGAGCAGTTGGCTGCCGCGAATATATAATGTTATTACTTTAAACAGTTCAGAAACATCTGAATTTAGCTCTTGGTGTGTTCTAAGGTGTGGATTGCGTGCAATCGCGTTTTTAAAAGGTCATAAATAAGAATGAATTCGCTCGTTGTGAGCTCCTTGTAGACAGCCTGGGCTGAGCAGCAGTATTTTTAACCAGTTTAAAAGTGAAACGAAACCCGACTCCGCCCCTAAATGTCATTGCAACTGTAGGGGCGCAATTTTTTTATTTATTTTTTACATTTAAAAATTAATAAAAAAAAAACTTTAAGTCTCATCACTCTGAAAAGATATAGCACACACCACCGCTCTATCCCGCAGGTGTCTGCCAAGTTTGGGGCTTGTGGCTTTAAAGCCCTAGGAGGAGTAGCGTTCAGAATTTTTTTCTCAGAAGAATAATAATAATAAAAATAATAAAAATAAAAATAAGTTTAAATAGCATAACAGTATGTTGGCTTGTTGCCAAGCCAACATAACTAGAATTAAAAGTTAGTTAACTAACTTTGATGTTGGCTTGGCCATCTTGGCCATGGGGCAAAAGAGCCACAGTACTTGTGTGCCCAACATTCTTGAGTTGCCCCGCTGCAAAAAAATAAAATAATAATACCATAAAATACCAATGTCTCCCTGAGCAAGACACTTAACCTCTAGTTGCTCCAGAGGCGTGCGACCTCTGACATATATAACAATTGTAAGTCGCTTTGGATAAAAGCGTCAGCTAAATGAATAAATGTAAGTGTAATGTAAATAAAAAAATACACCTGCAACAGTCTTTTTCCATGGTCCATTGCTGTTTTCTTTTTTAATAAAAAGCCTAAGCTATGATAACAGCTAAGACAGGGTTGTCTAGCTGAATGCAAAAAAAGTCATGCAAAAACCATAATCTCCTAAATACCATTCAATTTAATCTTATTTTAATAGTACTGACAACATATTTTAAGTTATCACACATTACTGAAAAATTTAAGAAGGGACACTATTTATAGTATACTTAGGCGTGTCAAGAGCTAAACAAAAAGTACTGTTTCATTACAAAATACTGTAACTTTTATAAACTTTATACTATCACCACAAAATGTTTATTAATATTTATTATAAAATAAATATTTCATAAAACTGAAACTTAAATATATTATTTCTATAGGCTATACAAAACAGAAAAGAAAAAAGACTAAATAATAATGCTGAATAAGCTGATCTATAGCATGTTAAATGGTGGTTGCCTGTCTATGAATGGCAGCCTACAGCCCTCTAAGCTCACAGAAGTGGTTTGACCCAAGTCCTCAGCAGCCAATGACATTGACCTCTTCAAACTGATTTTTAACGTTTACTTCACGTGTATTTAACACGTGAAATACACGTTAAATACCCGCTGATTTTTCACGTATATTTGACCCTCTTGGCCTTCCATACACATTAGACGTGAAAAAAGGACATTGCGTTGTTTTGATATGGATTACTTTATCACAGAATATTTGTTCGGCAGCACTTGTTTGGTTTAAAAGTAAACATGTCAAGCTTTCTATAGATATATCTCTCATGTCTCTTCGTTGTGTATTCATGGAGTTACAGTTCATTTTAATGACGTGTTTGTAAATGAAGATCAGCGCAGACCAAGGCTGCGACCAAGGGAGCGAATTTATTCTTATTTAAGACCTTTTCAAATTAAATTATATCGGCGATTGCACGCAATCTACCCATTAGAACACACCAAGAGCTAAATTCAGATGTTTCTGAACTGTTTAAAGTAATAACATGTTTTAAAAAGGTCTTAAAGAAGAATAAATTCGCTCGTTGTGAGCTCCATTTAGACAATGACTGAGCTGATCAGCCGTGATTCTTGTCTCGTCCTTTTTACTGCTCTCTGCCCAGAAATAAATTATTAATGAGCCCTAACACCTGTACTAATCAAATATGTAACTCAATATGAATGAGTGGTGAATTTCTATTCAAAATGTTGCATAATACGGATTTATTATTTTGCACTCCTGACATTAATTACTAAATAACTCTCAAGTCAAGCTATTATGAATTTTGAAGTAATCGTGTACTTGATTTGACCGATCTACCGACCACTGTCCTCTGAAGCTGGAGAGATGGATGTTATTTTCACCTAAGACAAAAAAAAAAAATCACACAAGCACTCATTTTGATCTCTATAATATATTCTTAGAATTGTTTTGTGTTGATTCGCTGCACTGTTTTAATTTAAAAGGCTGTCCTGACTTTTTTTCCTTCCAGTATTCATAAACTGTATTACGCTGTCATATGGGCTGCTGATGAAGTGCTCATTTCTCTCGTCTTTCTCTCGGTTCTTTGGCCTGAGACATAATGTATTAATGAGATCCGATCGGGTAATAATAATTAACATATGTTGGTTTAGCTTGTCAGTGTGTTGCTGTCCCTGTCCGCGAGACGCACGGCTCTCTCTCGTGCACACGCGCCATCAGTTTCCCGCAGCGCTGGGCTGAAGCCAACTTGATGTGTTGAATGCTCGGAGCACGTTATAAAACGTATTCTTAAAATACACATTTCTGTTTTAATAAATGGTCATATTAAATCATAGCATAACACATAAGTAGGTACAAAAATAATCAGTGATGCCTGCGACCCTTTTGGTCTCAGTGTAGCTCCCTCCCAGATAGCAAACATATCCGGGCCTCATCTGGGCCAACTATGGCACATCTGGCTCAGTTCTGGCAGCGGCAGACGTTATATGGGCCATCTCTGGCCCACACACATCAAGCCGGTTTTAGTTTGAGTTGTGGCATGCTGTTTATGGGCCAGATCCGGCCCGTGTGTGACAAACCGGCTTTAATTTGAGTCGTGGTTTGCTGTGTGTGGGCCAGATCTGGCCCGTGTGCGACAAACCGGCTTTAATTTGAGTCGTGGTTTGCTGTGTGTGGGCCAGATCTGGCCCGTGTGTGACAAACCGGCTTTAATTTGAGTCGTGGCTTGCTGTGTGTGGGCCAGATCTGGCCCGTGTGCGACAAACCGGCTTTAATTTGAGTCGTGGTTTGCTGTGTGTGGGCCAGATCTGGCCCGTGTGTGACAAACCGGCTTTAATTTGAGTCGTGGTTTGCTGTGTGTGGGCCAGATCTGGCCCGTGTGCAACAAACCGGCTTTAATTTGAGTTGTGGCTTGCTGTGTGTGGGCCAGATCTGGCCCGTGTGTGACAAACCGGTTTTATGTTGAGTTCTGGCTTGTTGTATGTGGGCCAGATATGGCTTATACCAGGTGACCAGATGTGCCATTTTCTGAAGACACGTCCTGGCAGATCACCTTACTTTACCAGTCAGTGGTTCTAAAACTATTTTGAGTACTGGACGCCCATAATATTTCAGGACACGTAATATAAATACATACACACATTTATTTGACCTACACGGACCTTTTATGAAGCTGCAATGTTATTCGATTTTTTTTACATTTTTGTACCATGTCCTCTGGTGTGACACCATGTCCTTTGAACTTTTTCGGAACCACTACAAATGTTTTATGCTTTGTTGTGCATTAATATGACACCCCTAAATTATATATTTTTTAAATTAAAAAGTGCATGTTAAGATACATAATCCTAGAAAATTTAGCAAATGTGTCTTGCTTGCCACTAATGACAGGTTAGCTTGGAATAGCAAGGTCATTAATTGACAGAAAAGGCTGAAACGTCCTTTGGTGTGATAAAAAAAAAAAAGTCCTCCATTGTGACACCTGTACTGTCACACCACAGGACAAAGTTTCTTTAAAAATCATTTTAAATATTTAAATAATATTTGTTTAACTCCTTTTTTTACTTTTAAATGTAATAATTACATTCATTAAATTAAGCTCTAATCATCAAAAAAAAAAATATATAAATCTTTAGAATATATGAAAATTTCACTTTTTAATAAAAAAAGTTACAAAAAATGAACTTTTTTCATGATATTCACATTTCTTCAAGATGCACCTTTTACACACACACACACACACACACACACACACACACATATATATATATATATATATATATATATATATATATATATATATATATATATGAGTGTTCGTAAAAGCAACAATACAAAATCTTAAACTATAAAAGTGCCACTTTGTCCCACTATTATGTGCAGGCCTGGCATTTTGCACTGGGCCATAGAACTACAAAATTAATTTTAAATTAGCAATATCATAATTGAATGACATTTTGAATTATGTAGTGATCTAATTCTATCCACCAAACAATTGTATGTGAATGTGTGAGACTTATGGTCATGGTTATAGGGAAATAACAAGAAGAACAAAGTGCAGTAAACGGTAAAACTGTTTGCACTACAAAACAGTACGTTCATAATTAAGAAAATACATTAAAAATAACATGGTAAGATACAGCAGTTTGCAACAGTAAACAGCAAAACAAGCTGTTTGTACAGCTAATATAGCTGGAATGACACCGAAAGCCAGACACATTAAATCTACAAATGGCCGCGGCCCCTCTTACAGAAAAAAAATAAGGGGCATATGTTTATTCATATGTTTATTTATGTAACGTAAGAGTGTGACTTTTAATTCGTGACGTGCTTTCATGGGCGTGCGCCTCGCGCGGACCGGATGGAGTTGCCATGGAAACGGAGCGCAACACTGCAAATGTCACGAGGAAACACCCCGTTTCTCGCTGATTTCACTGTTTTCAGGTGAGTTAAGTCCATAAAATCACACAAATATTACTTATAACTGTTGTTGACACTTCTCTTACTTGTATTTGACTCGCTTCTGTTGTTTATTTACTTTATAGGAATGGTTTAATGTCTTCGAAAAAGTCCGTTAGCATTTCTACCGTTTTCAGACGACGTATCGTCAGGTATGATAACTCTATTGTGCTCTTATTTATGAAAGTTTGGGCTTTTAATAAAATCTTCATCTGTAGATGATAGCTTTTGACTGTTTTGTTGGTAATCTTTCAATGGATGATTGGAAATTGCTTAATTTATTTAACCTTAACATTTACACTTTACTGTTGATCGATGACGTCACGTTATCAAGGAGCGCGAAAATTGGCAGAAAACTAAAGTTGTTTTGATCTTTTATGGTAAACATAAAACTGTTCTGCGATTTCAAGAATAATAAAATAATCCTTCTACAACAGAAGGGAGTGTCCAAGATTTCTATATGTCTGAAGGGAGCTGCTGACAGAGATGTAGGAAGCGCTGAAAAGGTTAAGTAACCTAATATGCATTTTTTTCACAACATATATCGCAATGAATCTGTTATTTTATTTATTTATTTTTTGCATTTCACCTGCTCTAGCTTGTTTCCATCTAATAAACCTGGAACTGCAGACTAAATATTGTTGGCTCTGTGTCAAATAGCTTGTTTTGTTCCTAGATTCTTCAGTGCTGATGGCCTGCTGCATCCAGCAGAGTCGCAGTGAACCTACTGTAAGACAACATCTCCAAGATGCTATTGACCACAAGACTAGTACAGTAAGTCAAACCTCAAATATACTGTACACTAGTGTTCAAAAGCTTGAAGTTGATACAATTTGTAATAATTATCTTCTGCTCACCTCTGTAGTAATTATTTGATTAAAATATGTAAAAAGAGTAATATTGTGAAATATTATTACAATTTAAAATAGCTGTTTTCTATGTGAATACATTATAAACTAATTTATTCCTGTGATGTGCAGCTGTATTTTCAGCATCATTCCTCCAGTCTTCAGTGTCACATGGATCCCTCAGAAATGCTGATTTGCTGCTCAAGAAACTTATTATCAGCGTTGAAACAGTTGTGCTGCTTCATTTTTTTTGTAGAAACCGTGATGCATTTTATTTTTCAGGATTCACAGATGAATACAAAGTTCAAAAGACCTGCATTTATTTATGAAAGCGACTTACAGTGCATTCAGGCTATCAATTTTTACATATCATGTGTTCCCGGGGAATCGAACCCCCAACCTTGCGCTTGCTTGCTTGCTATCGCAGTGCCCTACCAGTTGAACAACAGGAACACTATTTGAAAAAGATGATTTTGAACAATTTGATGCATGTAACACTAACATTAAAATGTTTAGAGTCTATGTAACAATGAATCCAACAAAAAACAATTCAGCACATCTGTATTTTAACATTGATCATAATCAGAAATGTTTCTTGAGCAATAAATCATCATATTAGAATGATTTCTGAAGATTTGTCACTGAAGACTGGAGTAATGATGCTGAAAATTCAGCTTTGACCAAAGGAATAAATGACATTTTAACATAATATTCACATAGAAAAGAGTTGTTTTGTATTGTAATAGTCACAGTGTTACTATTTTACTGTAATTTGATTCAATAAATGGAGCCGTGGTGAGCATAAGAGATTTTTTATAAAGGCATAAAATATCTTACAGACCCCAAACTCTTGAATGGTTGTGTAAATTACAGTTATGATGTTCCTCCCAGTTAAACTTTATTAAAATGTATTAAATGTTACTCTGGCATATGCAGTCCATTCTATAGAGACTGTGTCTGTTCCCCAAAAACAGACCACAAATAATATGTTTATTAAGGGATCTAGAAAAATTATTTCAGTTTAAAGCTACTAGATTAAAAATAGTACTCAATGTACTCCATTGATGAAATAGTAAAAAGTGCACATTGCCTGAAATGATATGAACAGCAGCTATGCTAATCTTTCTCCCTTTGCCTTCCTGTTTCTGCAAATGTCCATCCCAGGGTTATTAGAAACTGCACAGCACAGGACTTGCAGGACTTGTGAGGACTTCAGATGATACCAGTACTCAAAAGACCTTAGATGATGGCAACTATAGATGGACATACAAACTACCGCCACTGCAAAAAAGGTAATGTTAATTTGAAAGAGCTGTGTCACAGTAGCCGTGTTTCCACTATCGAGCTAAGACCAGGCGTGCTAGTGCCTGTCAGGGCCGGTCGTGTTTCCACTGTCACTTCCGGGGCTTGATCGTGCCTCGCCGGGGCTTCCTCGGGGCCAACGGCCAGGGTTTTTTGGCCCGACGAAAACCTTGGGCCAAAGCGGGCCAGCTGGGGCTAGATGAGGGGTTATGAACAAAGGCGGAGTTTCTCCGTGTCTAGAGAGCGTCAGCGCGGATCATTTCAGAAAGATAACAGCTTTAACAGCAGCATTAAAGACGTTTTAAAATCAGTTGAGCTCAAAACTCACTCTTAGTTAGCAGCAAGTGTTTGAAATAACTTGATCCAATGTGGATTATAATCACTAAACAAAGCAGAAATATTTATAAGTGATGTAAAAGACTATGCACGCTAAACATTAACGTTACACAGTAAACATGGTAAATCTCACCGCTTGGATAAATCAGACGTCAGCTTCTTGTTCTCTATCACAATTGTGTATTCATTAAGTAACATTTTATCTGTCGTCTCGTTTCAAGAGTTTAGCTCCACGTTGCATATCACCAAAATATAAAAATGATTTTTGTTTGTGAGCTTTTATAAAAATAGCGAGTCTGCGCTGCGGATCATTTCAGAAAGATAATAGCTTTAACACCAGCATTAAACACTTTTTAAAATAAATCAAGCTCAAAACTCTCTTTCAGTCAGCAGCGAGTGTTTGAAATAACTTGATCCAATGTGGATTATAATCACCATGCAAGGCAGAAATATGTATAAGCGATGTAAAAGATATGCACGCTAAACATGTTATCATAGTAAACATGGTAAAATAAGACCGCTTGAAGAAATCAGACGTCAGCTTCTTATTCTCTATCACAATCGTGTATTTATTAAGTAACTTATATTATCTGTCACAAGCCTCGTCTCGAGAGTTTATCTCACGTTGCCTATCATAAAAGAATATAGCCTAATAATGTTTTTTTGTTCGGGAGCTTTTATAAAAATAGAGATATTATCATTCATTATAAATATGACAGCTATACTGTGGCTAATAAACAGAAACAGACTCGACTGAATAAGCAGGCTATTTTCATAAGCGTTAAAAATAAATAAATAAATAAAATAGAAATAAGTGTGTTTATGTGTGATTAATTTTGCATGACGTTGTTCTGAGAGGCGTGTAAAGGGCGTGTTTTAGTGACGTGCAGCGGTGCTTCAAGCTCCACTGTGGAAACCCTGCGCTATTCTGGCCTGGGGCTGTGAGCCCCGCCCGACCCGCTTTAAGCCCTGGCTCGCACTGGCCCGACAGTGGAAATGTGGCTAGTATCAAGGGCTCCCTTATCAGTTCTGCTTTCAGTACTGGAGAGTAAAAGATACATTTTTTTTTTTTGATGTTTTTATTAGTACATATACGTTATCTTGCACATTTTATCTCCCCAACAGATTCTAATTTGAAAGAAGTTTATAATGCATGTTCGCTACTCCCAATTCAGAAGACTGAATCAGCCTGTGTATCTGAATGTTTCTCATACTCACTCCTCTCTGCCACATCTGAATTTAGCTGTCAGTTATAAACATCAAAATTAAAAGAAATAAACATTTGAAATATATCAGTCTGTGTGTAATGAATAAATATAATATACAAGTTTCACTTTTTGAATGGAATTAGTGAAATAAATCAACTTTTTGATGATATTCTAATTATATGACCAGCACCTGTATATCATTGCTCTTTTGTTGATTTTGATTGCTTCCATTGTCCTCATTTGTAAGTTGCTTTGGATAAAAGTGTCTGCTTAATGTAAATGTAATGTTAATGTGTATTTAACTATATTTATAAATATTTATCTGTATTTTGTATTTTGTAATAATGTAAATGTATTTGTTTTATATCTATACATGCAGTTGTATTCATGTATGTATATTTATTTGTCACATTTTTATATTTTAATAAAGCAGTTTAGACTACATGAGTGTTTTCTTTATTCTGGATGAATTACATATTCTTTTGTGTCTAGAAAGGGTTAATATGGGCCATATCTAACCCAGAAGTCAGCCACAACTGGGACGGATCTGGGCCACATGTCAGAAATGGCGTGGTTGACATCTGGCCAGGTGTCGCCCATGCTATTTGTGAGATGCGGCATGGATCTGGTACAGTTGTGGCTGACTTCTGTCAGACAAAACTGGGCCAGATCTGGCCCAGATGTCACCCACACCATTTCTGAGATGTGGCCCAGATCTGGTTCAGTTGTGGCTGACATATGTCAGCCAGACTCAGGTTGAGTCATCGCCGTCATTCCGCGCGGTATGTGGGCCAGAAGAATATGGTAGATGTGGGCCAGAACTGGGCCACATGTCATTTGCTATCTGGGCTGCTTTACCATGTTATGCAACGCTGAGCAATTGCTGCGACGTTAAGCCTGACAGAGAAATCTCACAAGCACATATAAACACTCATTTTCATATGTGTAATATATTCTTCTAATTGTTTTGTGCCGTTTCGCTGCAATGTTTTAATGTGAAAGGCTGTAAATGTGGACTTCAAGTGTTCAGAGAAATACATCGCCAGCTCGCGAGCAGTTGGCTGCCGCGAATATATCATGTTATTACTTTAAACAGTTCAGAAACATCTCAATTTAGCTCTTGGTGTGTTCTAACGTGTGGATTGCGTGCAATAGCGTTTTTAAAATGTCTTAAATAGGAATGAATTCGCTTGTTGTCGGCTCCGTGTAGACAGCCTGAGCTGAGCAGCAGCGATTCTTCTCTCGTCTGACTGCTCCCCTCCCCTTAATCTCATTGCAACTGTAGGGGCGCAATTTTTCTCAGACAATTTTTACATTTAAAAATTAATAACAAAAAAACTTTAAGTCTGATCACTCTGAAAAGATATAGCACACACCACCCCTCTATCCCGCAGGTGTCTGCCGAGTTTGGGGCTTGTGGCTTTAAAGCCCTAGGAGGAGTAGCGTTCAGAATTTTTTTCTCAGAAGAATAATAATAATAAAAATAAAAAAATAAAAATAAGTTTAAATAGCATAACAGTATGTTGGCTTGTTGCCAAGCCAACATAACTAGAATTAAAAGTTAGTGAACTAACTTTGATGTTGGCTTGGCCATCTTGGCCATGGAGCAAAAGAGCCAAAGTACTTGTGTGCCCAACATTGAGTTGCCCCGCTGCAAAATTAATACAAATAATAATGCCATAAAAAAATACACCTGCAACAGTCTTTTTCCATGCTCCCTTGCTGTTTTATTTTTTTAATAAAAAGCCTGGGCTATGATAACAGCTATGACAGGGTTGTCTAGCTGGATGTGAAATAAGTCATGCCTATTTTTCTCGTGTATGTATTTCACAGTCCTGCCACCGTCGCGTTGTGGGCAACGACACACAAGATTACTGAAACAATGCATTTTAAATCAAGGAGATCATAAGGGGTCCAAGCACAATGGTTTGTATAGATGATGCAGTTACACACTGTTTAAAATTGTTTAATTTGTACTGTATGTTCATTCTATTTATTTATTTGTGCTATTTACATAATGTTTACTTTTTTTAAGTTTGTTTTTGTTAATGTAAAATAGCACTGCATAGTCTTCACTGTAAGATAAAATACACAATCAAACCAAAATGTATTCAGACACCTTCAACATTTCTCACATAATCACAGTTTATTTGCTGTAGTTTAGAAAGTGGTAATAATATATGACAATAACTCAGAACAAATTCATCTTGATAATTTCGGATAACTTTGATAAAAAGATATGTAATGGAATCAACCAAAACTTCAGACTGTCAGTATGACAATATTTACACAACTATCAATACTTTGTTGAACAGTTACCAAGCAAGAAATGCTTCATTTGGTTCAGTCTGTGGTGTGAAAAGGTTGCATTAACAATTAAAGAAAGAAACACTTAAGCAAAACATGGGCAGGTCCTTAATTATTATTTTTTTAAATCAATTTCACTGGTAGCCTACTGTATGAAGAATTAGTGGGTATAATAACTCAGAACAAATTCATCTTGATAATTTCGGATAACTTTGATAAAAAGATATGTAATGGAATCAACCAAAACTTCAGACTGTCAGTATGACAATATTTACACAACTATCAATACTTTGTTGAACAGTTACCAAGCAAGAAATGCTTCATTTGGTTCAGTCTGTGGTGTGAAAAGGTTGCATTAACAATTAAAGAAAGAAACACTTAAGCAAAACATGGGCAGGTCCTTAATTATTATTTTTTTAAATCAATTTCACTGGTAGCCTACTGTATGAAGAATTAGTGGGTATAATATTTCACAGATCACTATTTTGCCATACTCACTTACATAAATGAACTAGTGGCCTGCACCCACTAGTAAAACAATTCTATCTGATTTTTGGATTGACTTTGGATAAATTCTTGTACTACAAGGTAATTCAGTCAAGAGCAGTGAGTGATTTACTTTCATTTTCATACATTAAAGACTCTGACAGCAGAGCTAGTAAATTAGGCGCGGTCCCTTTAAGAGACAAACGCATCCATTATGATGATACACATCCGATTTTTTTTTTGCAAATCTTTACTTTCACTTAAGACATAACCACATATTTATTCGAACACACTTTCCAACACGGGTATTTCGACATATTTTGTATGTATTTGTTGTCGGTACAAAAGCAAGAAGACTTTGAGACGCGTCTCTGCTTGCTCCCTGAACACCAGAACACCGCGCTGCTGAATTGAGCTCTTTTGCTTTTCGCTCTTTTTTCTGTTCATTTAAACTGCGATTTGAATTTGTTCGTTCAGGTCCAGGAGGAAGTGAACGTCCTGAACGGCAGCTCTGTTCAGTGTTGCTGTCCCTGTCCGCGATACGCGCGGCTCTCTCTCGTGCACACGCGCCATCAGCTGCTCAGTTGTTTCCCGCAGCGCGGGGCTGAAGCGAGAGCTCACTGTGACGTTCCGCCTGATGATTCAGTTAGAAACCAGCTAAGACCAGCGTGACAGTGGCCAAAACTACTTTAAAACCATTTAACATATTATTCAAATTGTTTTGTGCCGTTTCGCTGCAGTGTTTTAATGTGAAAGGCTGTAAATGTGTACTTCAAGTGTTCAGAGAAATACATGGCGAGTTCGCTGTGATGTTCAGCCTGATGATTCAGTTAGAAACCAGCTAAGACCAGCGTGACAGTGGCCAAAACTACTTTAAAACCATTTAATATATTATTGTAATTGTTTTGTGCCGTTTCGCTGCAGTGTTTTAATGTGAAAGGCTGTAAATTCTCTGTGGACTTCAAGTGTTCAGAGAAATACATTGCCAGCTCGCGAGCAGTTGGCTGCCGCGAATATATAATGTTATTACTTTAAACAGTTCAGAAACATCTGAATTTAGCTCTTGGTGTGTTCTAAGGTGTGGATTGCGTGCAATCGCGTTTTTAAAAGGTCATAAATAAGAATGAATTCGCTCCTTGTGAGCTCCGTGTAGACAGCCTGGGCTGAGCAGCAGTATTTTTAACCAGTTTAAAAGTGAAACGAAACCCGACTCCGCCCCCTAAATGTCATTGCAACTGTAGGGGCGCAATTTTTCTTTTTTTTTTTTACATTTAAAAATTAATAACAAAAAAACTTTAAGTCTGATCACTCTGAAAAGATATAGCACACACCACCCCTCTATCCCGCAGGTGTCTGCCGAGTTTGGGGCTTGTGGCTTTAAAGCCCTAGGAGGAGTAGCGTTCAGAATTTTTTTTCTCAGAAGAATAATAATAAAAACTAGAATTAAAAGTTAGTGAACTAACTTTGATGTTGGCTTGGCCATCTTGGCCATGGGGCAAAAGAGCCACAGTACTTGTGTGCCCAACATTCTTGAGTTGCCCCGCTGCAAAAAAATAAAATAATAATACCATAAAATACCAATGTGTCCCTGAGCAAGACACTTAACCTCTAGTTGCTCCAGAGGCGTGCGACCTCTGACATATATAACAATTGTAAGTCGCTTTGGATAAAAGCGTCAGCTAAATGAATAAATGTAAGTGTAATGTAAATAAAAAAATACACCTGCAACAGTCTTTTTCCATGGTCCATTGCTGTTTTCTTTTTTAATAAAAAGCCTAAGCTATGATAACAGCTAAGACAGGGTTGTCTAGCTGAATGCAAAAAAAGTCATGCAAAAACCATAATCTCCTAAATACCATTCAATTTAATCTTATTTTAATAGTACTGACAACATATTTTAAGTTATCACACATTACTGAAAAATTTAAGAAGGGACACTATTTATAGTATACTTAGGCGTGTCAAGAGCTAAACAAAAAGTACTGTTTCATTACAAAATACTGTAACTTTTATAAACTTTATACTATCACCACAAAATGTTTATTAATATTTATTATAAAATAAATATTTCATAAAACTGAAACTTAAATATATTATTTCTATAGGCTATACAAAACAGAAAAGAAAAAAGACTAAATAATAAGGCTGAATAAGCTGATCTATAGCATGTTAAATGGTGGTTGCCTGTCTATGAATGGCAGCCTACAGCCCTCTAAGCTCACAGAAGTGGTTTGACCCAAGTCCTCAGCAGCCAATGACATTGACCTCTTCAAACTGATTTTTAAGGTTTACTTCACGTGTATTTAACACGTGAAATACACGTTAAATACCCGCTGATTTTTCACATATATTTGACCCTCTTGGCCTTCCATACACATTAGACGTGAAAAAAACGACATTGCGTTGTTTTGATATGGATTACTTTATCACAGAATATTTGTTCGGCAGCACTTGTTTGGTTTAAAAGTAAACATGTCAAGCTTTCTATAGATATATCTCTCATGTCTCTTCGTTGTGTATTCATGGAGTTACAGTTCATTTTAATGACGTGTTTGTAAATGAAGATCAGCGCAGACCAAGGCTGCGACCAAGGGAGCGAATTTATTCTTATTTAAGACCTTTTCAAATTAAATTATATCGGCGATTGCACGCAATCTACCCATTAGAACACACCAAGAGCTAAATTCAGATGTTTCTGAACTGTTTAAAGTAATAACATGTTTTAAAAAGGTCTTAAAGAAGAATAAATTCGCTCGTTGTGAGCTCCATTTAGACAATGACTGAGCTGACCAGCCGTGATTCTTGTCTCGTCCTTTTTACTGCTCTCTGCCCAGAAATAAATTATTAATGAGCCCTAACACCTGTACTAATCAAATAAGTACTAAATAACTCTCACTGCAACAACGTTTTATCAAAATATTCGTCAAATATCGAAGCTTGAGTCTTTAAACTTTCAATTGATGCACAGTTTGTCTAGATAAAGTAGCCTAGTGTGCTGTGAAAGTGAAACAATAATAAACTGGGGCCGTCGGCGATGTTTGACAGTAAAGGGGTTTTAATATTCAATCCAGCATTAATACTACCCATTTTCAATTTATTTTTCAACAGTTTATGTTCGCCAAGCTATTATGAATTTTGAAGTAATCGTATACTTGATTTGACCGATCTACCGACCACTGTCCTCTGAAGCTGGAGAGATGGATGTTATTTTCACCTAAGACAAAAAAAAAATCACACAAGCACTCATTTTGATCTCTATAATATATTCTTATAATTGTTTTGTGTTGATTCGCTGCACTGTTTTAATTTAAAAGGCTGTCGTGACTTTTTTTCCTTCCAGTATTCATAAACTGTATTACGCTGTCATATGGGCTGCTGATGAAGTGCTCATTTCTCTCGTCTTTCTCTCGGATCTTTGGCCTGAGACATAATGTATTAATGAGATCAGATCGGGTAATAATAACATATGTTGGTTTAGCTTGTCAGTGTGTTGCTGTCCCTGTCCGCGATACGCGCGGCTCTCTCTCGGCTCTCTCTCGTGCACACGCGCCATCAGCTGCTCAGTTCAGTTCCCCGCAGCGCTGGGCTGAAGCCAACTTGATGTGTTGAATGCTCGGAGCACGTTATAAAACGTATTCTTAAAATACACATTTCTGTTTTAATAAATGGTCATATTAAATCATAGCATAACACATAAGTAGGTATAAAAATAATCAGTGATGCCTGCGACCCTTTTGGTCTCAGTGTAGCTCCCTGCTTTACCATGTTATGCAACGCTGAGCAATCGCTGCGACGTTCAGACTGACAGAGAAATCTCACAAGCACATATAAACACTCATTTTCATGTGTGTAATATATTCTTCTAATTGTTTTGTGCCGTTTCGCTGCAGTGTTTTAATGTGAAAGGCTGTAAATGTGGACTTCAAGTGTTCAGAGAAATACATCGCCAGCTCGCGAGCAGTTGGCTGCCGCGAATATATCATGTTATTACTTTAAACAGTTCAGAAACATCTCAATTTAGCTCTTGGTGTGTTCTAACGCGTGGATTGCGTGCAATAGCGTTTTTAAAATGTCTTAAATAGGAATGAATTCGCTTGTTGTCGGCTCCGTGTAGACAGCCTGAGCTGAGCAGCAGCGATTCTTCTCTCGTCTGACTGCTCCTCCCATAAATCTCATTGCAACTGTAGGGGCGCAATTTTTCTCAGACAATTTTTACATTTAAAAATTAATTAAAAAAAAACTTGTAGTCTGATCACTCTGAAAAGATATAGCACACACCACCCCTCTATCCCGCAGGTGTCTGCCGAGTTTGGGGCTTGTGGCTTTAAAGCCCTAGGAGGAGTAGCGTTCAGAATTTTTTTTCTCAGAAGAATAATAATAAAAAAAATAATAAAAATAAGTTTAAATAGCATAACAGTATGTTGGCTTGTTGCCAAGCCAACATAATAAAAATAAGTTTAAATAGCATAACAGTATGTTGGCTTGTTGCCAAGCCAACATAATAAAAATAAGTTTAAATAGCATAACAGTATGTTGGCTTGTTGCCAAGCCAACATAATAATATGTAATAATAATACAATCATGTCCTGTTTTCTTACAGACCTCTCTGGAGACAAAAGTCCGCTGATTTCTTCAATGAAAACAGAAAAACAGTATATAAAGCGTTTCGCCATGGATGTGTGTGAAGATTTGAGTAGCCAGAGCAATATTTGGCAATTTGGTAAGTTGAGCGGTCACTAAAATTGGCCTAAATTTAAGATTTATGTATGCTTGTCATGTGGAGGGTAAGGAGGAACTCACTTGCAGACAGGAATGCACAAACACAGGTTTTATTCTCAACAATAAGGGGAAAACAAAACCCACGAGGGGGAAAACAATGACTAGGGCAGATACTAAATAACTTAACAAGACTGGGTAGAAACGATAAACAAAGACTCAGAACACAAGAACACTATCTACAAATAAACAATAACAGGTCTCACAACGTCTTCTTCCAAGAGCAACACAGAGTAACAATATTTCACAGGAACATGTAGAAACGCATATCACAATGTGGAACAATAACAATGAACCAACAAAAGACAGAGCACACTAGGGGATCTAAATAGGAGAACTAATCTAGACACGACAGGTGGCACAGATAAGGCAATCACGACAACTAGGATAACAAGGGGGGCGGGGCAAGGGAACGAGACAACACAAGCACATGGCCCAAAGACAAGGCCATGTGCTTGTACACAAAACACGGGTCTGTCATGATCCTGCCTCAAGACTATAGGAAAGTCAGGACATGAAGGCAGAATCATGACAATGCTATTTGAATTGCAAAAAAATTTTAATCCATTTGGATTACACAATAAACTTAAGTGATACATTTTTTTGTCAGTCATACATAAATGTAACAAGTCAAATTGTATTTAAATTAATACCAATAAATAGTAGCCATGGTTTATATATTTATCAGCATTTAATCGTTTGCTTTCCATACGCACAATAAGCGGTAATGAAACAATCAAGTCAAGAAGTCTACAGCCAAAATGGTTCTTGATAACCTGCAAATTGTTTTAAGAAAATGTGTAACTGTTTTACAGATGCTGGGATAAGTATTTGTAAATGCATGGCTGAGTGGATCTGGGGAAGGAAATATAACTTCCTCCACAACTTGAGAGGTGAGAACAGACCTGCTAAAAACTTGCAATTCAACGAGTATAAGAAACTAATTTCTCGCTGTGATCGATTAGATGAAGCAGTGAACTCCACTCTTCTGAAAAGTGAAACAAGAGACTATATAGACGCAGGAGTGTTGCTGAACTCACCCTACTTCTCAGTGCTGAGAGAAGACCGAGACATTGACCTCATCATTTCCCTGGACTTCAGTGAAGGAGATCCTTTCATGGTAAATATCTCATCTAGCTTTTAGAAGGGTGGTACTTTATATCTTTAAACAAAAAAAGAGTAATTCACTCTGATAATTCTGTTCAAAAGATTTTAATGAAGCCTTTCTCTCATTAATTTCTATTGCAGACAGTAAGAGATGCTGCTGAGACTTGCAAGAAACTAAAGATCCCTTTTCCTGAAGTCAAAGTTCCCAGTGATGAAGGAAAGAAACCAAAGGACTTCTATGTGTTCAAAGGCCAAAACTCTCCAACCGTGATCCACATCCCTCTGTTTAATACGGTCAACTGTGGAGGCAAGTTCAGATCTTTACAGCTGTCCTGATTAAACCTGAAATATCACTGAAATGAATTGTTCTGATTTAAGTGTTTTACTGTTTGTTTAGATAAAGTTGAGGACTGGAGGAAAAAATATCGCACCTTTCAAGGTTCTTACAGCGCTGAGATGATCGCTGATCTTATGGACGTCGCTGGAAAAAACATCTCAAACAACAGAGAGAAACTCAAGGAGCAGATTCGGGCGGTCATTGAAGAAAAAGATTGGGACTGAATATAAAATAAAAATCATTTCACAGAAAATAGTGTTGAATTTTTTTTATTTATTTTTTATTAATCATTAATTAAATCAGCATTATTTCTGCTAAATGTGATATGTGTGGCAGTATAAGAGTATCATGTTTGCATTTTATTTAATATGTTCAAAACGTTCCATAATGCTTGACTTTCATTAAGTATTAAAGAGTTGATTAAAAATCAAATCAATCATAACACAGGCTGAATTATGATTTCTGATAAAAAAAAAAAAAAGATGACAAAACCCATTACAATCAGTGATGTTGTCAACACTGGATGCGGCGTGACATTAAAAATCCCAGACAGTAAACTCATGCTTCCTTCTGTTTATGAAAGTACTGACACAAAGTTTAAATTATTTTTATAAAACAGCTGTTTCTGAACTACATTTTAAGGCAGAATTTATTATTATTACTTTTTTATTTGTGAAACCTTACTACATATATGGAATAACCGTTTTATAAAAGCAATAATGCCCCGTGAAGCCATGGTTTACAGTGAATTTATAACAGCTTGTTCCCAACAATGCCCCTTAGCTGTTACAAATTCACTGTAAACCACAGCTTCTTCAATTAAATTCAATTCAAGTTTATTTGTATAGCGCTTTTTACAATACAAATCGATATAAAGCAACTTTACAGAAAATTATGTTTCTACAATATTTAGTAGTAGCTTATAAGTCGTGACTTTCAGTTTGTGCACTTTTGACAGGATTTTTAGAAAAATTAATACAAGACGTAGTCAGCCAGACGATGAACATTATTAATATTATTAATTAATAATTATTATATGATGCAGTCACACTTGTAGCAATATTTTTTTAGTTCTGTTTGTTGATTCAGGGATAGCATCATCTGAGGTCCTCTGATGGTCAGCATCATCTCTTCTCAGGTGTTCTGAATCCAGACTGGAGCTTGTGTAAATCCTAGTTATCACGGGATGTAAATACATACATATTAAAAATAAAAAATAAATAAAAACATAGAAAGAAAATAGAGACATCATTAGCATAGCTGCTGATCCAACAAAGTAAAATTAGTTTAACCCAAGCTAATGAATAAGAATGCACATTTGATCAGATGCAAGTGCAGTCACAATTTAAAGAGCCAGTAAGATGAAAATTCTAAGCTTCCTATCACTGTTTATAAGTCCTGTACATTAGGTTTAAATCCATCCAAGGTTAAAAAAACATTGTCATTTTGTCAAAATATCATTTTAAAATTACTTCAATTCTCAGAGATCCCCAAACGGTTCGCGCGAAGCTGTTCAAAAGATTCAGTTTCCTTAAAGCAAACGAAGCAAACAGTAAAATAAAAAACTTGAACAGTCTCGCTGCTTTTTCTTCTGTGTGGGTGTATTCAAGCCGCGCGCTTCAGTTTGAATCTGAATAGCGCGTTCAGCGCGGGGGCGTGGTCACATTAGATATAGTGAAGGGAGACGTGAAAAACGGACATTGCGTTGTTTTCATATGGATTACTTTATCACAGAATATCTGTTCTCGGCAGCACTTGTTTAGTTTTAAAGTAAACATGTCAAGCTTTTTATAGATATCTCTCTCATGTCTCTTCGTTGAGTATTCACAGAGTTACACTTCATTTTAATGTCGTGTTTGTACATGACGATCAGCACAAACAAAGGCAGCAGACAGCACACATACTGATAAGACGCTCGGGAGAAAACAGACACATAACTTCATAATCATACTTCGCGTTGTGATTCGGAGATGCTCGTTGTTCTAAATAAAGTTGGTAATGAACCATCTTTTATGGCCAAACGCTTTGAAAATCCCGCTGTACTCACCGAGATTAGAAAAGCATTCATCAGTGAAATGTTGTGAACACAACAAAAGGGATTTGTTGTACTGCTCTGGTATTGTGGTGAAAATGAATTTTAGCCATTGGTTCTTCTGATCTTCATTCTTTGGCAGTGAAAATAAAACAAACGGTCTCCTCGACATGATGCTCTCACACCAAACAGAGCGTCTGTGTGTGGGGGTGGGGCAGGTCAGAGTTCCGTTTCTCCCAACAGGGTAGGCGGAGATTATTATGTAAAATGTTCCTAGTGACGTACATAGAGATGGGCAAAAGATTTGAAATCTATAACGACTCGTTTCAGCGATTCAGAGTCGACTCCTTACTTTAGAAGCCAATAACTTTATAAATCGTGTACTTTTTGGTTTAATTATTTGCACATTGTTTACACAGATGGACAGCTACATCATACACTGTAATACAGGTAATTTTTGATTTCCCATCTGTGTGGCTCTTTAAGATACATAATTCAAATGCTTGGCGAAAGAGATGCTTTTTAATCTAGATTTAAACAGAGACAGTGTGTCTGAACCCCAAACATTATCAGGAAGGCTATTCCAGAGTTTGGGAGCCAAATGTGAGAAAGCTCTACCTCCTTTGCTATCCTAGGAACTACCAAAAGTCCAGTGTTTTGTGACCTTAGGGAGCGTGATGGATTGTAACGTGGTAGAAGGCTACACTGTAAAACTGAACAGTGAATTTAATCAAATCAATTTAGTAAATTGCACTCAAATAATAATGAAAGTTCATTGGACTTAGTTTAAATAAGTTCTGTAAACTCTAAATTGTTGTAGTAAGGTGAACTTAAAATTATTGCATTTTCAAGTTCCCAGCATGCTTTGCATCAGAAAACAAGGAAAATAAATGTAGAAATTAAGTGTTATTTTGTGTGTTTTTACACAAGATAAACATAGAGGGACTTAAGTTAGTACTTAAATGTTGTGTCATGTCAGAACTTACAAAGGTTTCTATTATGTTGTTTTTGTAGTGTTACCGTTGTGGTGAAGAGTAGAGCCTGTGGTTAGGTTGAGGATGGACAACAATAGACTATATTTGAGGGTATTTCCCACATTATATGAGTTGAAAAATAGAGAAAATTTTGAGTGAAGTACTCTCTAATTATAAGTTGAGAAGTATCAATATTTATAAGATAACTGAGATAATTTAAGGCAACTGGAAATGTAATTTTAAATTTAATGTAATTTTTAAACTGAAGAGTTCTTTGAACTTATTATGGTTTACAGTGTATGGTAACAGACACTTAAAAAGATATTTTTTATTGAACTAAAAATATTAAGTTCATTTGACTTAACATTTTCGATGTAATCTGTTTCAGCTATTTTTTTGAGTTAAGTGAACTTGTCGGGTTTTACAGTGTAGTTAGGTATGCAGGAGCTAAACCAATTAAGGCCTTATAGGTAATTAATGATAATTTGTAAATGATACGGAACTTAATAGGTAGCCAGTGCAGAGACTGTAAAATTGGGGTAATGTGATCATATTTTCTTGACATGGTAAGGACTCTAGCTGCTGCATTTTGGACTACCTGTAGCTTGTTTATTGAAGAAGCAGGACAACCACGTAGAAGTGCATTACAGTAGTCCAGTCTAGAGGTCATAAATGCATGAACTAGCTTTTCTGCATCAGAAACAGATAACATGTTTCATAGCTTGGCAATGTTTCTAAGATGGAAGAATGCAGTTTTTGTAATCCATGGTCCGGGGCAGGCGGATTAATCAGAGAATGAAATACAGGCTTTATTTTAGATACATGAAAGGTGGGATGAATTCTCCTGTACGCTGGAGGAAGTTTAAGGTGGACTGACACTGGACTAATGATCTTGGTGGCAGTGAACGGGCCAATAAATTTGGGAGCAAGCTTATTAGAGACGGAACGGAGAGGAATGTTCTTGGTAGAAAGCCACACTTTTTGACCCACGACGTATTCTGGAGGCCTAGACTGGTGGCATTAGGCTTTAGCCTTGGCGCCCCCCACTTGAAGTAGAGTCTCACGGGCTCTAGTCCAAGTGCGGTGACACCTCTGGACAAAGGCGTGAATGGAGGGGACCGCGACTTCGGATTCCAGACTGGGAAAAATTGGTGGCTGGTCTCCTACACTACACTCAAACGGAGATAGGCCCGTAGCTGAAATTGGTAATGTATTGTGGGCGTACTCCACCATTGACAGTTGTTGGCTCCAGGAGGAAGGATTCTTGGAGACCAAACATTGCAACACCCTTTCCAAATCTTGGTTGGCTCTCTCGGTTTGACCATTGCTTTGGGGATGAAACCGAGGACAGACTTACAGTCACTCCCAGTAATCTACAGAATTCACGCCAAAATTTGGACACAAATTGGGGTCCCCTGTCGGAGACCACATCTGTTGGGAGGCCATGTAAATGAAAGACGTGATCTACAATGGTCAACGCTGTCTCCTTGGCTAAGGGTAATTTGGGCAAGGGAATAAAGTGGGCCGCCTTCGAGAACCGGTCCACCACGGTCAAAACTACCGTGTTGCCCTGGGAGGGCGGGAGGGCGGTAATAAAATCTAGTGCGATATGGAACCAGGGTCTCAAAGGGACCGGCAGCGGTTGAAGTAACCCATCAGGGGGTTGATTGGAAGACTTGCCAGTGGCACAAACTGAGCAAGCCAAAACAAAACTGTGAATGTAACGAGCCATAAGTGGCCACCAGATTCATTGCTTGACCAAAAATGTGGTACGGTTAACTCCTGGATGACAAGCCACATTAGAGCAATGCCCCCACTGAATGACATTGGACCGTAATCCCTCTGGCACAAATAAACGATTCGGTGGGCACCCGGGTGGAGGCGTTACCCCTTCTAAGGCCATCTTGACTTTCGATTCGACCTCCCATGTGAGTGTGGAGACCACTAATGTCTCAGGTAAAATACACTCGGGAGTAGGTGGGCCTTTGGAACGGTAAAAAATGCGCGACAAAGAATCGGGTTTGATGTTCTTTATTTTGTCTGAACAAAAGTGCCCACCAAGCCTGCCTGGAGTTCAACCTTTTGGCAGTACTAATGTATTCTAAATTCTTGTGGTCAGTCAATACTATAAAAGGAACCCCCGAGCCTTCTAACCAGTGGCGCCATTCCTCCAATGCCATCTTGACTGCCAACAACTCTCGGTTACCAATATCATAATTGTGTTTGGCAGGGGATAAACGATATGAAAAAAACGTGTCGACCTCTACCACAAACTGACGTGATGGATCAGGGGTGATTAGGATAGGGGCTGAAATGAAGCAGCCCTTCAGTTTGGCAAACACAGCCTCAGCTGTGTCTGACCACCTGAACGTAGTTTTGGGGGAGGTCAAGGCGGTCAGAGGTGCGGCTAGTTGACTGAAGTTGCGAATAAAATGCCGATAGAAGTTGGCGAACCCCAGAAACCTCTGTAGGGCCTTACGGGAATCTGGACTTGGCCACTCTACCACAGCCTTAACTTTCACGGGATCCATGCGTATTCCCTCAGTCGACAAGATATACCCAAGAAACGGAACAGACTGCATGAAAAGCGCATTTCTCCGCCTTGACAAAAAGCCCATTCTCTAGCAACCTCTGAAGCACTCGTTGAACGTGCTGCACGTGTTCCTGGAGAGAAGAGGAAAAAATCAATATGTCGTCTAAGTAGACATATATGAATTGATCGATCATATCTCGCAGCATGTCGTTGATGAATGCCTGGAAGACCGCTGGGGAGTTGGACAGCCCAAAGGGCATGACCAAGTATTCAAAGTGCCCCCTGGGGGTGTTAAAAGCGATCTTCCATTCATCCCCCTCCCTGATACGGACCAAATGATAAGCATTACGTAAGTCCAATTTCGTGAAGATCGACACTCCCTGCAACCTCTTGAAGGCTGAAGACATCAACGGCAAAGGGTAAGTATTCTTTACCGTGATGTTGTTCAGTCCCCGGTAATCAATACAAGGTCGCAGCGACCCGTCTTTCTTCCCCACAAAAAAGAACCCCGCCACCGCAGGAGAAGAGGAAGGGCGGATGAACTAGAGAATCAAAAATATATTTCTCCATAGCCTCCCTTTTTGGGGATCTATGGCACAGTCATAGGGACGATGCGGAGGGAGAGAAGCAGCACGAGATTTACTGAACACTTCCTTCAGGTGGAGGTACTCCGCGGGCACGTTAGACAAATCCACTGCTTCCTCCTGAAACACAGACATAGAAACAGATGGACAAGCATACACTAGACAAGACTCATGACACTTGTTACTCCAGGCCAGGATGGAATGCAATTGCCAGTCTATTTTGGGGTTGTGACGGGGGAGCCAGGGATGACCAAGTACTATGGTTGCAAGAGGAGAGTCAAGGATGTAGAATGAAATTATTTCTGAGTGGTTTCCTGATGTGATAAGGGGTAATGTTTTCAGTGATGTGTGAGATGGCCAGCAGACTGTCCATTGAGGGAGTGAACCATGATCTGGTGAGTGAGGGGTCTGAGGGGAATTTGAAGTCTGCGTGCGAGTGCATAGTCCATGAAATTACCTTCAGCCCCGGAGTCCAGAAGTGCTTGACAGTCGTGAAGTCATGCTGACCATCTTAGTCTTACCGGGAGGAGCGTAGATGATGATGAGGTCTTCTTGGCGGAGATCCCACCCGATAGTAGCCTCATACTTACTACCGGGCTTGGCCTTTTACCGGACAGATGTAGGCATGATGACCTGTCCCACTGCAGTAGAGGCACAGACCCAGGGACCTCCGCCTCTCTTTCTCCTCCTGGGAAAGCTGAGCTCGCCCTACCTGCATGGGCTCGTGATGGTAGGAGGGGCTGGCTGCGTCCCCGCCGCTGACTGGGATATCCGTATGGGGTCTCGGTGTGGGATTGGGTAGGTTACGTCGTTCTACTTGTGTCAGTCGTGCATCTACCCTCAGTGCCAGCTCAATGAGTCCATTGAGTGAGGTCGAAAGGTCCGGGGCTTAGTTCTTAATCTGGACGCGGTCAGCCAGCCCATGCAGGAACATGTCCCACTGCGCCTCTTCATTCCATTGACACTCCACCGCCAGGGTGCGGAACTCGATAGAGAAATCTGAAACTGATCTATCTCCTTGACGTAATTCGGCTAGCTTCCTAGCAGCCTCTCTCCCGGCTAGGCCCGATCAAAGACCCACTTCATCTCGGCGGAGAGTATCTGGAACGAGGCGCAGCAAGGATCTTGATTCTCCCACACTGCCATTCCCCATAATGCCGCCCTCCCAGTGAGCAGTGTCAACATGAACGCCACCTTGGCTTGTTCATTGGAGAAGGCCCTGGGTTGAAGAGAGAAGTGCATATAGCATCGTGTTAAGAAAGCTCTACAGAAATTTGGCTCACCAGAGTAGGTTTCCGGAATAGGAAGGCATAGTTCCGGCTGGGAGGGGGTCTCCGATGGTGTGGGAGGAACGGGCAGTGTGAGTGGCGCTGTGGGGGCTCGCAGAAGCTGTAATTGCTGGGTGAGCTCGGACACCTGCACCACCAAAACCTGAACAGCGCAACCAGTGTCATTAAGATTCCATTCCTGGGAGTCAATCCTTCGAGCACTGGTGCTGAGGAACTCTTCCAATGACGATTGGTTACTCGCTGCTTCCATGGGTGATCAGATCGTTCTGTCATGATCGCATTAAGGACAGGAAGCAAGTTGCAAGTAAATGATGCTTTATTAGAGAAGTATAGCCAGGCTGGGTTGATGGTGGGTGACGCAGGGACCTCGATGGCAGCACAGACTGGTGAGGAGGTGATTGAGTGCGCAGGTGGGTGATAGTGAGGGATCCGTGAGATGACTGGTAATCTAACAATCACCGAACAGGAACAAGACACAATGAGTAGCTGAGCAGATGGAACACAGACAAGAATCACGGAGGACCTCAAACAATGATCAGACAAACAAGAGACGAAAGACAGGGCATTAAGTAGGCTGGTGGAATGAGCTGCAGTAGGTAACACCCACATGAAACAATCAACATGACGTAACATGAAACGAGGAGGAAACGGTGCATTCATGAACCGTGACACCATCACTCTCCCTAAGGTCACAAAACGCAAAACACATAACACAAAAATTCCACTAAAGGATGTTCAGCTTTTTCACATTTGGCTCCCAAACTCAGGAATAGCCTTCCTGATAATGTTTGGGGTTCAGGCACACACACTCTCTCTGTTTAAATTTAGATTAAAGACACATCTCTTCGGCCAAGCATTCAAATAATGCATCTCTTAAATTGTGGCTGCAGTTGTATCTGATCAAATGCACATTCTTCAAATCAAATCTCATATGATCGTGGTTGTATCTCTCTGTTAGTTTTATTGGATCTTAGTGCTGCGTTTGACACAATTGACCACAACATTCTTTTGCATAGACTTGAACACTTTGTTGGCATTAATGGAAGTGCATTAGCATGGTTTAAATCGTACTTATATGACCGCCATCAGTTCGTAGCAGTGAATGAAGATGTATCATATCGATCACAAGTGCAGTATGGAGTACCTCAAGGCTCAGTACTGGGGCCGCTACTCTTCATGCTTTATATGTTACCCTTGGGAGATATCATCAGGAAACGCAGGCTTTCACTGTTATGCTGATGATACTCAGCTCTATATTTCTTCGCGGCCGGTGAAACACAACAATTTGAAAAACTAATGGAATGCATAGTCGATATAAAAAACTGGATGACGAGTAATTTCTTACTGCTAAATTCTGAAAAATCAGAGGTGTTAATTATAGGACCTAAAAACTCTGCATGTAATAACCTAGAACAATGTCTAAGACTTGATGGCTGCTCTGTCATTTTATCGTCATCAGTTAGTAACCTAGGTGTGCTATTTGATCGCAATCTTTCCTTAGAAAGCCACGTTTCTAGCATTTGTAAAACTGCATTTTTCCATCTCAAAAATATATCTAAATTACGCTCTATGCTCTCAATGTCAAATGCAGGAATGTTAATCCATGCATTTATGACCTCAAGGTTAGATTATTGTAATGCTTTATTGGGTGGTTTTTCTGCACGCTTAGTAAACAAACTACAGCTAGTCCAAAATGCAGCAGCAAGAGTTCTTACTAGAACCAGGAAGTATGACCATATTAGCCCGGTCCTGTCAACACTGTACTGGCTCCCTATCAAACATCGTATAGATTTTAAAATATTGCTTATTACATATAAAACCCTAAATGGTTTAGCACCCCAGTATTTGAATGAGCTCCTTTTACATTATAATCCTCTACGTCCACGACGTTCTCAAAAGTCAGGCAATTTGATAATACCTAGAATATCAAAATCAACTGCAGGCTGCAGATCCTTTTCCTATTTGGCGCCTAAACTCTGGAATAACCTACCTAACATTGTTCGGGAGGCAGACACACTCTTGCAGTTTAAATCTTGATTAAAGTCCCATCTCTTTAACCTGGCTTACACATAACATACTAATATGCTTCTAATATCCAAATCCGTTAAAGGATGTTTAGGCTGCATTAATTAGGTAAACTGGAACCAGGAACACTTCCAATACCACCCGATGTACTTGCTACATCATTAGAAGAATGGCATCTACGCTAATATTAGTCTGTTTCTCTCTTATTCCGAGGTCACTGTAGCCACCAGATCCAGTCTGTATCCAGATCAGAGGGTCACTGCAGTCACCCGGATCCAGTACGTATCCAGACCAGATGGTGGATCAATCAATCAATCACCTTTATTTTATATAGTGCTTTAAACAAAATACATTGTGTCAAAGCACTGAACAACATTAATTTGGAAAACAGTGTGTCAATAATGCAAAATGATAGTTAAAGGCAGTTCATCATTGAATTCAGTTATGTCATGTCAACTCTGTTCAGTTTAAATAGTGTCTGTGCATTTATTTGCAATCAAGTCAATGATATCGCTGTAGATGAAGTGACCCCAACTAAGCAAGCCAGAGGCGACAGAGGCAAGGAACCGAAACTCCATCGGTGACAGAATGGAGAAAAAAACCTTGGGAGAAACCAGGCTCAGTTGGGGGGCCAGTTCTCCTCTGACCAGATGAAACCAGTAGTTCAATTCCAGGCTGCAGCAAAGTCAGATTGTGCAGAAGAATCATCTGTTTCCTGTGGTCTTGTCCTGGTGGTCCTCTGAGACAAGGTATTTACAGGGGATCTGTATCTGGGGCTCTAGTTGTCCTGGTCTCCGCTGTCTTTCAGGGCAGTAGAGGTCCTTTCTAGGTCCTGATCCACCATCATGTCTGGATACGTACTGGAAAGGGTGAATGCAGTGACCCTCTGGTCTGGATACAGACTGGATACAGATCAGCACCTAGAAAGCACCTCTACATCCCTGAAAGACAGCGGAGACCAGGATAACTAGTCAATCAATCAATCACCTTTATTTATATAGTGCTTTAAACAAAATACATTGCGCCAAAGCACTGAACAACATTCATTTGGAAAACAGTGTCTCAATAATGCAAAATGATAGTTAAAGGCAGTTCATCATTGAATTCAGTTATGTCATCTCTGTTCAGTTGAAATAGTGTCTGTTTTAATTTGCAATCAAGTCAATGATATCGCTGTAGATGAAGTGACCCCAACTAAGCAAGCCAGAGGCGACAGCGGCAAGGAACCGAAACTCCATCGGTGACAGAATGGAGAAAAAAACCTTGGGAGAAACCAGGCTCAGTTGGGGGGCCAGTTCTCCTCTGACCAGACGGAACCAGTAGTTCAATTCCAGGCTGCAGCAAAGTCAGATTGTGCAGAAGAATCATCTGTTTCCTGTGGTCTTGTCCTGGTGCTCCTCTGAGACAAGGTCTTTACAGGGGATCTGTATCTGGGGCTCTAGTTGTCCTGGTCTCCGCTGTCTTTCAGGGCAGTAGAGGTCCTTTCTAGGTGCTGATCCACCATCTGGTCTGGATACGTACTGGATCCGGGTGACTGCAGTGACCCTCTGATCTGGACACAGACTGGATCTGGTGGCCACGGTGACCTCGGAACAAGAGAGAAACAGACAAATATTAGCGTAGATGCCATTCTTCTAATGATGTAGAAAGTACGGTGTTATGTGAAGTGTTCCGGTTCCAGTTTACCTAATTAATGCAGCCTAAAAATCCTTTAACGGATTTGGATATTAAAAGCATATTAGTATGTTATGTGTATGCCAGGTTAAAGAGATGGGTCTTTAATCTAGATTTAAACTGCAAGAGTGTGTCTGCCTCCCGAACAATGTTAGGTAGGTTATTCCAGAGTTTAGGCGCCAAATAGGAAAAGGATCTGCCGCCCGCAGTTGATTTTGATATTCTAGGTATTATCAAATTGCCTGAGTTTTGAGAACGTAGCGGATGTAGAGGAGTATAATGTAAAAGGAGCTCATTCAAATACTGAGGTGCTAAACCATTCAGGGCTTTATAAGTAATAAGCAATATTTTAAAATCTATACGATGTTTGATAGGGAGCCAGTGCAGTGTGGACAGGACCGGGCTAATATGGTCATACTTCCTGGTTCTAGTAAGAACTCTTGCTGCTGCATTTTGGACTAGCTGTAGTTTGTTTACCAAGCGTGCAGAACAACCACCCAATAAAGCATTACAATAGTCTAACCTTGAAGTCATAAATGCATGGATTAACATTTCTGCATTTGACATTGAGAGCATAGGCCGTAATTTAGATATATTTTTGAGATGGAAAAATGCAGTTTTACAAATGCTAGAAACGTGGCTTTCTAAGGAAAGATTGCGATCAAGTAGCACACCTAGGTTCCTAACTGATGACGAAGAATTGACAGAGCAACCATCAAGTCTTAGACAGTGTTCTAGGTTATTACAAGTAGAGTTTTTAGGCCCTATGATTAACACCTCTGTTTTTTCTGAATTTAGCAGTAAGAAATTACTCGTCATCCAATTTTTTATATCGACTATGCATTCCATTAGTTTTTCAAATTGGTGTGTTTCACCGGGCCGCGAAGAAATATAGAGCTGCGTATCATCAGCATAACAGTGAAAGCTAACACCATGTTTCCTGATGATATCTCCCAAGGGTAACATATAAAGCGTGAAGAGTAGCGGCCCTAGAACTGAGCCTTGAGGTACTCCATACTGCACTTGTGATCGATATGATACATCTTCATTCACTGCTACGAACTGATGGCGGTCATATAAGTACGATTTAAACCATGCTAATGCACTTCCACTGATGCCAACAAAGTGTTCAAGTCTATGCAAAAGAATGTTGTGGTCAATTGTGTCAAAAGCAGCACTAAGATCCAATAAAACTAATAGAGAGATACACCCACGATCAGATGATAAGAGCAGATCATTTGTAACTCTAAGGAGAGCAGTTTCAGTACTATGATACGGTCTAAATCCTGACTGGAAATCCTCACATATACCATTTTTTCTCTAAGAAGGAATATAATTGTGAGGATACCACCTTTTCTAGTATCTTGGACAGAAAAGGGAGATTCGAGATTGGTCTATAATTAACTAGTTCTCTGGGGTCAAGTTGTGGCTTTTTTATGAGAGGCTTAATAACAGCCAGTTTGAAGGTTTTGGGGACATATCCTAATGACAATGAGGAATTAATAATAGTCAGAAGAGGACCTATGACTTCTGGAAGCATCTCTTTTAAGAGCTTAGATGGTATAGGGTCTAACATACATGTTGTAAGTTTAGATGATTTAACAAGTTTATACAATTCTTCCTCTCCTATAGTAGAGAATGAGTGGAACTGTTCCTCAGGGGGTCTATAGTGCACTGTCTGATGCGAAACTGTAGCTGACGGCTGAATGGTTGCAATTTTATCTCTAATAGTATCGATTTTAGAAGTAAAGTAGTTCATAAAGTCATTACTGCTGTGGTGTTGGGAAATGTCAACACTTGTTGAGGCTTTATTTTTCGTTAATTTAGCCACTGTATTGAATAAATACCTGGGGTTATGTTTGTTTTCTTCTAAAAGAGAAGAAAAGTAATCAGATCTAGCAGTTTTTAATGCTTTTCTGTAGGATATGCTACTTTCCCGCCAAGCAATACGAAATACCTCTAGTTTTGTTTTCCTCCAGCTGCGCTCCATTTTTCGGGCTGCTCTCTTTAGGGTGCGAGTATGCTCAACTAGTGCGCCAGATACAGAACCCCTGTAAAGACCTTGTCTCAGACGACAACCAGGACAAGAACACAAGAAACAGATGATTCTTATGTACAGTCTGACTTTGCTGCAGCCTGGAATTGAACTGCTTGTTTCGTCTGGTCAGAGGAGAACTGGCCCCCAAACTGAGCCTGGTTTCTCCCAAGGTTTTTTCTGTCACTTTCGGGTCCTTGCTGCCATCGCCTCTGGCTTGCTTAGTTGGGGTCACTTCATCTGCAGCGATATCATTGACTTGATTGCAAATAAATGCACAGGCACTATTTAAACTGAACAGAGATAACATCACTGAATTCAATGATGAACTGCCTTTAATTTTGCATTATTGACACACTGTTTTCCTAATGAATGTTGTTCAGTTGCTTTGACGCAATGTATTTTGTTTAAAGCGCTATATAAATAAAGGTGACTTGACTTGACTTGACATTATTTTCTTTAGCTTGGGTTAAACTAATTAATTTTACTTTGTTGGAACAGCAGCAACGCTAATGATGTCTTTATTTGTTTCTCTGTTTTGCCACTGTATTTACATCCCGTGGTAATTAGGATTTACACAAGCTCCAGTCTGGATCCAGAACACCTGAGAAGAGATGATGCTGACCCTCAGAGGCCCCCAGATGATGCTAACCCTGAATCAACATACTGAATTAACAAATAATGCTACTTACTATGCAATCACATTATAATTGCTGTTGATAGTGTTCATCGTCTGGTTGACTATGTCTTGTATAATTTTTTTTCAGAAAATTCCTGTCATTTGCACATAAACTGATCACTGTGATTACTATAATAATTACGTAGTATGTACATGAGGAACAGGACTGTAAAATAAAGTGCTACCAATTTCTCTGTTAAACACGAAATTCCTTTTCACAGATTGATTTAGAATTAGGGATCAGAAGCTAAATAGAAGATGGGGCAAAAAATGCCACCAAAATGATTAAAAACGCCCCAAAATTCAAGATATACAGGCAAAAGTAATGACTTTTTTACCACTGAGTTTAATTACTGAATGAATCATCGATTTGAACAAATCAGTTGAAAGAATGATTTAATGCACAATTCATAAAGTGAATCCCGTTTTTTGCTCCCGAATGAAGTTTTGTACAGCAGTTTTGAACAAATCCTCTATGATTAAATATAATTTAAATATAAATATATTTTTAAAAATATATTTAAATCATTGATATAATAACATTACATTGCATTCATTGTTTTTTCAATTGTAAAGGCTGTGTAAATGCATTTATGAGTATTTTACAGTCTGTTAAGTAGACTAAGACTAAAGAAAGTAAGAAAGAAAAAACCCTAAATAGAAAGTCCAAAACTGACATTTGTAACAATGAAATTGAAATGACACAAGCTGCTTGACAAATTAATGTAAAAAAAAGAAAGAAGAAAAAAAAGAGAGAGAATTTATTCAATTTGTTTGGTGATTTAATAATACATTTATTAATTTAAAGATTTTTTTTGTGTGTGTTATTAACAATTATTTATTTAAATATTTAATTATTTATTTAATTGAGCAGTTTGGTCCTCCACCTCAATGGAAAATTTAATTTCTGACACTGATTAGGGCTTAAAATAACGTGGATGTCAATCTATCAAAATAAGCAATCACAAGTGATGATTTTGCAACATGTAAATCTTTTTCATCCAAAATATTGATCATTTTGAGCGTACTACTGTTACTATGTTCACTTAAAATTTTAATGTTATCATGAATATTATTATTCTTTGGTAAGCTAATGTGCATGTAATTTTACAAAACACATGCAAATAGAAAAAGCACCAACAAATCAAGAAAACATCTTCATCAGTTTGACAGCAGATGCTGCAAATGCTCACAATGCAAACAAATAAATAACTTAATTTGTAGTACATTTCTTTGTTTGGTTGTGTTGTGAGCATTTGCAGTATGTGTGTTGTCAAGTTGCTGAAGTTTTTTTTTTTTTTTTTAATTTGCATGTGTTTTTCTATTTGTGTTTTGATCTCCCTCGGCCACCATATTTCTCCCTGCAGTGACAAGATCTTTCTATCAACAAGTTCATCCAGATCAACCTGTTGCCTGCCGCTCAAACTTATTAAAGGTGAGGTGCAGCACCTCCCTCCCCAACACACCCACATACAAATCTGTGCTGGTGTTGTTGCTGAAGACTCACGATCCGCAGGAACTGTGAGTATGTTTTAAAACTTTATGCATAGATAAGGTATCTTCAGCAATAGAAGAGCAGTTAATGTTTTGATGTCATTATACTTGGCAGGGGACAACAGTAGCATGAATGAATCCAACATTTGTCATTAATAAGCTTTAAAATAACTATGACCCGCACATGACCAAAACTGAATAAATAAACAAATCATGGTGAAAAATGATTTGAGGGATTCATATTTCAGTGTGACAAATGTTTCCATTATCTAATGTTATATTTGAAAGTAATCTCAAATCATAGTGTAAAAAAATAAAATAAAATTCAGATCATCAAGCTTTTAACTTTTAAAGGGGACATCAGATGCCCATTTTCCACAAGTTGGTATGATTCTTTAGGGTCTTCATGAAATGTCTGTTACATACTTTGGACAAAATTCCTCAATTATTGTGTAAAACAATTATCTTTTTCCATAGACCAAAACAGATCCAGTCCCAGAGAGCCATTTTGGTGCGTGTCTCTTTAAATGCTATCAAGCTACTGCTCACCCCACCCCTTTCTTCTATGGGGTATTTTGACACACGACAGTGAATACCTTCTTACATGCGTCATTACCAGGTGTTTCCCAATAACATTGTCTCTTTGTGTACTATGAAGACTCTAACGGTATACGTACCTTAACCATAGGTATTCCTTTTCTAGGAGTGTTCCCCGAACTATACTTAAGCAGGTCGCTTAAGGCAGCGGTTTTCAAACTTTTTGGAGCCTTAGACCCCTTACAGGAAAGAAGATTTTCAAAGGACCCCCTCATAATTAAAACAGTGTTTTAAGCTAAAGTTTAATGGTGGGTGTAATGAACATAATATGATTGTTTTATTGGTGCAAATGGTCCCCATTGTATATGTACTTTTTAATACAGCATAATATAAATAAATTTACCATATTTCCAGGAAAGTTGCACAAGGTCAGAAAAAAAACACACAAGTTGCATCAGTAAATAAGTTGCATTTTAATGTTACTTTTAGAAATAATTAAATACTGATAAATAAAGTGAATTATTTTGCGAACCACCTAGCTTTGGGTCACGGACCCCAGTTTGAAAAACCCTGGCTTAAGGTATACCTTCTTACATGCGTCATTACCAGGTGCTGTCCATGTATGAGGGTTCAATGATATCTAAAAGATTAACATGCCTAGGGTTATATTTGTTAAAGTGTATATAAGATAGCAAGTGTAAATTAAATTTGCATGCACAAGAGAAGATTCGTAAAGGTGTAAAGTGTGTTTCAAAAGTAAGAAAAATGACATTTGCAGCCTTTGCTTGTTTTAGTAATTGTAATTTATATGTAGACCAACTGTCACGATTTCGGTAGGGTCTGAGGCTTTGTTTTCCTGGAGCACATGTTCTTTTGTTTTGACGGCTTGCCATGTGCTCCGCTCTCATCGCTCTGTTTTCTCCACCCTCTTGTTATCCCTGTTGGCATGTTCTCTCTCACCTGCACCCTGTCTGGTTCTGATTATCTTCCCTTTATCATGCCCTTGTGTTTGCTTTCTCATACCAGTCCATAAGCATTGTTAGAAGCTCTGATCTTCTAGTTGCCAGTCGTGTCTCTGACCCAAGCCTTGTTTGTTTCTTTTTTCCAGTCTAGTTGTTCCTGTTTTTGTCTTCTCTTTTTATTCGCCTGCTCTTCTAGGACTCTGGGGTGCTCTCCGAATTGTCTCTCGCTGTTTGTAAGCCTGGGTCTTCTAGTCATTTGACTCCACACTCCACCCTCAGACTCAGCACCATCTCTGAAATTCAGCAATGACTATCCACTGCTGGCGCATTGCCTCCCTTCACCGCTGGTCCGGCAGATGCAGGTTCGATCTCGACACTGATCTTGCTGACTGAGTGCTGGCAGTTTCGCTATCCAGCTGATTAGTCTACAGAGTTTTTTGTTGATAAACTCTGACATTTATTCACCTGCAGTTGGATCCCAGTCTCGTTTCTGACAGTACGGACTGACCAACTGATGGATCCAGTGGGTGAGGTGTTTGTTTGATCGGCTATCGGTCATGAAGGCGGTCTCCTTGGCCACCATGCCAGCCAGCTCTTGTCCACTGCTCAGGCCAAAATGTCACAAATTTCAAGACGTTCTGTCATCCATTGCTTCAATGGTTTCCCGGATTCTCTATCAGTGCGAGCCCGAGCCACACGCAACAACCCTACTTTGAATGATAGAGATCCAAATTCATGTCAGGCATTTTTATCACAATGTCAAGTCAAGTCACCTTTATTCATATAGTGCTTTGAACAAAAAAGATTGCGTCAAAGCAACTGAACAACATTAATTAGGAAAACAGTGTTTCAATAATGCAAAATAACATTTAAAGGCAGTTCATCGTTGAATTCAATGATGTCATCATCTCAGTTAAATTTAAATAGTATCTGTGCAATCATTTGCAATCTTGTCAATGATATTGCTGTAAATGAAGTGACCCCAACTAAGCAAGCCAGAGGCGACAGCGGCAAGGAACCAAAACTCCATCTGACAGAATGGAGAAGAAACCTTGGGAGAAACCAGGCTCATTTGGGGGGCCAGTTCTCTTCTGACCAGACGAAACCAGCAGTTCAATTCCAGGTTGCACCAAAGTCAGATTGCCAGAAGAATCATCTGTATCCTGTGGTCTTGTCCCGGTGGTCGTCTGAGACAAGGTCTTTACAGTGGATCTGTATATGGGGCTCTAGTTGTCCTGGTCTCCGCTGTCTTTCAGGGCTGTAGAGGTCCTTTCTAGGTGCTGATCCACCATCTGGTCTGGATGCGTACTGGATCCGGGTGGCTGCAGTGACTCTCTGACTTGGATACAGACTGGATCTGGTGGCTACAGTGGCCTCGGAATAAGAGAGAAACAGACTAATAATAGCGTAGATGCATTCTTCTAATGATGTAGCAAGTACATCGGGTGTTATGGGAAGTGTTCCCGGTTCCGGTTTACCTAATTAATGCAGCCTGAAAATCCTTTAGCGGATTTGGATATTAGAAGCATATAAGTGTGTTATGTGTAAGCCAGGTTAAAGAGATAGTTTTTTAATCTAGATTTAAACTGCAAGAGTGTGTCTGCCTCCCGAACAATGTGCGCTGGTGTTCAAACTGCAACCATGCTGATACGCTACAGAGTGCTTAAAGGTTGCTTACGTCATCACTCTGCTGTCTGGAAAGGCTTGCGAGTGGGAGATGGCCATTTGGGATGCAAGAGCCTGCTTCTGCAAAAATTTTGAGGAATTTAGCTGTGAAATGACTAGGATTTTTGATCACTCTGTTACCCCGGGGTCATCTATTTTCCCTGTCAAGTCCTGAACAAGAGAAGATGGACAGATACATTCAAGAATCCCTAAAAGCCGGTCTCATTTGCCACTTGTCTTCCCCTGCTGGTGCTGGGTTTCTTGGGTCATCTGCCTTTGAGGTCTTCACTAAGACCTTCACTAAGTTAGACAGCAACGCCTATAATCTGCTGGAGAACAAGATTTACATCAAGGCGGATAAGTGCAAGTTCCAAGCCAAGTTGATCTCCATTCCAGATCGCGAATGGCAATTAATTGTTGAGGTGGACATGTATGAGGTTGGGGTAGATGCAGTTTTGTCCCAGCGTTCCTCTAAGGATGGGAAGATGCACCCCATGCATATTTCTCCCATCGCCTAAATCCGCCCAATACTCTATCCTGCCAGTTTGAGTGATCGGGAGAGGAGACCCCTGCCGAGGCCATACTCCCTGAGGGAGTGGTGGTAGGGGTTCTCTCCTGGGACGTAAAGTGGCAGGTGGAGGAGGCCAGATGAAAGGAGGAAGTGCCAGTTGAGTGTCCTGGGGGTCGGTTGTTTGTGCCGGCAGCACTGTGCCCTGAGGTCTTTCAGTGGGGTCATGAGCCTAGGGTTGCCTGCCATCCAGAAGTCAGGAGGTCACTGGCTGCCATCCACCAGTGATTTTGGTGGCCCTCTATTGGCCAGGACGTCAGGCAGTTTGTATTGGCTTGCTACATTTGTGCCCATGACAAGGTCTCAAACTGTCCCTCCATTGGTCTACTCAAACCCCTGTCCATCCCCTCTCATCCCTGGTCAGATATTGGCCTAGATTTTGTCTCTGGCTTACCCCTTTCAAGAGGTTACACTGTTATTCTCATAGTAGTGGATCGCTTCTCTAAGTCTGTTCATTTTGTGGCCCTAACCAAACACCCCTCTGCCAAGGAGACAGGAATTTTGTTGACAGATCGGGGCCTCTATGAGTCTGTCATCAGGATTTCATTCTCAGATCAATGGACAGTGTGAGCGAGTCAATCAGGATCTCGAGTGAGTTCTCCACTTCCTGGCATCCCGCAATCCTGCCTCTTGGAGCCATCAGCTCACTTGGACTGAGTATTCCCATAATACTCTTTCAGTAGCATCAACAGGTATCAGACCAAAGCAGCGTCTGATTGTCACCTGATTTCAGTGCACTGCTATGTCTGTGGTCAGAAGGTATGGCAGTCTACCAAAGACCCGCCTCGCAAGGCCATCTCTCGCATATTGGTGCCTAGGGTTCATACCAGATCACCAAGGTCCTTAATCTGGCTCATACCTTTTCAGGACTCCTGATAATACCGACATTTCATCATCTACACATTCTCAACATCTGGTTCTGATTATCTTCCCTTTATCATGCCCTTGTGTTAGCTGTCTTGTGTCAGTCCATAAGCGTTGTTAGCCACCAGCCGTGTCTCTGATCCAAGCCTTGTTTGTTTATTGTTTCCAGTTTAGTGTTCCTTTTTTATGTTTTCTCTTTTTACCTGCCTGCTCTTCTAGGACTCTGGGGTACTCTCTGCCTTGTCTCTTGCTGTTTATAAGCCTGGGTCTTCTAGTCAGCCGACTCCACTCTGCTCACACTTGGCGCTGCCTTTGGAATTCAGTGGTGGCTATCCTCTGCTGGCTCGCCGCCTTCGTTCACCATTGGTCTGGCAGATGCCAGTTTGCAGTTGGATCCCGGTCTCTTGTCCAGGGACACATCTGTGTCTCACAGTGTATTCAACACAGTGGAACCCGGGTCTCTCACACCAAAGGCCTGTGTCTTATCCACTGCGCCAACACCACCCCTATTTTTATATTTGAGTGAACCTCAAGCTCTGAGCTCTCAAGCTCAAGAACCTCAAGCTCTGGATTTACTGATTGAAATACCAGGGCTGCATTATTTTCAGTAAAATATAATTATAATTAAAAAAAACTGTTTTTCTGTTTAAATTAATATTAAAATGCTATATATATATATATATATATATATATATATATATATATATATATATAAATTAAATTAAATTAAATTAATGCATTTAGCAGCAAAGGTTTTTTTCCAAAGCGACTTACAGTGCATTCAATTTTTACCTATTATGTGTTCCCGAGGAATCGGACCCCCAACATTGTGCTTGTTATGCAATGCTCTACCACTTGAGCTACATATACAACTTTAGGAAGGAAACATTTACTGACTCATGAGTTTAGAAAATGATTTTCAGAAAATGTATTTTAATGTCAACTCTTTTGTTTTTTAGATGAGTGCATCCAAACTCCAGGAAAGGTAATTCTATTGAGATTCCCAGATTGATGGGCTAACAACTGTGCTGCATTACTTACACAATTAACATCTATAACAAACTGTATAATTCAGAGAGTAAACTATTGAAAACAATTGCACAATAAATTTTATTCAGTTCTAGAATACTTATTTTAAATAGGTGAAGTTAAAATTAGCACTGCTCTGTTTGTCTGCCTGTGTCTCTGCTGCAGCGGTGAGGTGAGATTAGGACACTCTCTGAATAAGAAGGAGGAAGAGTTTGTAGCCAGAAGAAAATACACAGTTCTGCAATGTCTGCAGAAGTTTAATATACACTGCAGTCAGGTAAAATCTTTTACATCATATACATATATGCATTACTAGGATGTAGTTATTCATTTTAAATTCTTCATAATATAATCATTCATAATGTACACGGATTACTCAATAAAACCTAATGGAATTTTACTATACAATTGAGATCTTAAACAGTATTCAATATTTTTTAAATATTCTTTGTCAAGCATAAGTTTCACTCCCTTGATTGTGAAAAACCGTATAGTTAGGTTTATGCTTGTGTGTTTCAGGATAAAGTGCCAAACATTGCATTACTGGGTTCTGGAGGAGGACAAAGAGCCATGGTGGCTTTGCTGGAATGCCTGGTTCAGATTGATAAAGCGGGTCTTCTGGACTGCATCCTTTATCTGAGCGGAGTCTCTGGGTCCACCTGGTATGAACCCTGAAAACAACAAACACACAGAGAATAAATTGAGTGATTGAATTGATTGAATGACAGCAGCATGTGCTTCTCTGAAGGTGCATGGCCTCCTTATACAAAGAACCAAACTGGTCCACCAAATTAGAGTGCGTGAAAGATAATATCATCAAGAGACTCGGGGGACCAGGAGTCAGCTGGGACGACAAATCAGCCAAATTGAAGAAATATTACACGAAAGACTTATTCAGCCTGACTGACCTCTGGGCAGTGCTGTTTGTCACATCATATGTGAAAGAGGTCTGTAACTATTCATAACACAATCCACCTTGACTTGTTGAGGGAAGAAGTGGTCATGTTCAGTATTAAAGTGCATGTGTTTTTAGGTCGACCTATGGTGGATTTGATTATGTATATATATATATATATATATATATATATATATATGTATATATATATATGATTTATAATATGTCCATTATTACTGTAACAAGTTTCTTGTGTGGGAAGGAAGAGGACAGGGTCGGCTTTACTGCTGATGGTGGCTTTTTATTCTCATATACTCAGTTCACAGAGATCGCTTTGCACACAGCACATAAACATAAACACAGTCATCACAGAAGTTAATCACTTTCTTCAAGGTTTCCAGCTTTGTCACGTTGTCAGCAGTCCTTCTCTCTCTCACACACTCCTGTTTCTCCTGGCGTTTTATAATCTCTCCATGCCAATTACTGAAACAAGACATAGGTGTTCGTTATTTGCATTTAACCCACTCAATCACCGTTCGTCTCCCGACTCTCTCTCCCACTGCAGACTTCGCTGAACCACACACCTCTTGCCACATACCCCCACCGCCAGACTCAGACCGGGGAGCCATCCAGCCTGCAACCCCACCTCCTCCCCTTCTGGAGAGGAAATTGGCCACAGCCATCTGCACACCCGGCCTGTGGACACCCTTGAACTTAAAAGGCTGTAAAGCTAGATACCAAAGAGTGATCAGCGCATTGGTATCCTTCATGTGGTGGAGCCACTACAGAGGAGCGTAGTCTGCACAGAGGGTGAATTCCCATCCCAGGAGATAATAGCAGTGGGTAAGGACGACCCACCTGATGGCAAGGCACTCTTTTTCAATGGTGCTGTATTTAGTCTCTCTCTTAGAGAGCTTATGACTAATGTACAGCACCAGCCGTTCCTTCCCCTCTATCTCCTGGGACAGGACTGCACCCAACCCCCTTTCCGATGCATCTGTCTGCAACACAAAAGGGAAAAAATCAGGAGAGTCGGCCCACCACATAGAGCAGCCTTCACCTGGGTAAAAGCCTGTTGACACGGCTCAATCCACTGGAATGTATCTGGCGCCTCCTTTTTAGTAAGATCAGTCAAGGGGCTTGTGAGGTCCAAATAATTAGGTACAAACCTTCTGTAATATCCCACCAGCCCCAGGAACTGTCTCACCTCCTTTTTGGTTTTGGGGCGCGGACAGGTCGCAACGGCTGCTGTCTTTTCAATTTGGGGATGCACCTGTCCATACCCCAAGTGGAAGCCCAGATACCTTACTTCCATCCACCCAATCACACACTTCTTCGTGTTGGCCGAGAGTCTGGCCCCCCTCAGTGATCTCAAGAAGACAGCCCTCAGAAGCTGCATATGCCGCTGCCAGTCATTACTAAATATAATGACATCATCTAAATAACAAATTGGTGTAATCCAAACGGCGTTGTGAAAGCTGTCTTTTCTTGGGACAATGGAGACAAGGGGATCTGCCAATATCCCTTTGTTAAGTCCAGTGTCAATTAAAAACGAGCTGTACTGAGCCGATTAAGCAGATCGTCAACCCACGGCATTGGATACACATCGAACTTTGACACAGCATTCACCTTGCAATAATCCACACAGAAACAACTGAGCCATCCATTTTCGTAACTAAAACTATTGGGCTTGCCCAGTTACTGTTGGATTCTTCTATTACTCCCATTTCAACCATTGCATTTAATTCGGCCTGAACTTCTTGTTTTCTTGTGTTCATGCAAGCAATACGGTCGACTGTGAACCACCATGCCAGGCTCTGTCTCAATATGGTGCTGAATAAGCTTAGTACGGCCAGGTAGGGGCGAAAACATGTCTGCAAACTCAGTCTGCAACTTAGCTAAATCAGTGAGCTGGGAGGGCGAGAGGTGACCTCCACCTGGGGCCAGAGCAAGAGATTTGGTTTTGATATTCGCCTCTGGCCCAAGATCCTCCTCTCCACTAATCACTATCACCAGCATCATTGATTCTGCCTCATTCCTTTTTTTAAGGAAATTGAGGTGGTAAATTTGACGTGCTTTGCTCCCATCATACCATACTACCTCGTAATCGAGCTCCCCAACTTGCCATGTCACCTAAAATGGTCCCTGCCACTTTACAAGTAATTTAGAACTTGATGTCGGGAGTAATACAAGCACTTTATCTCCCGGTGAAAACTTGTGCAACTTAGTCCCCCTGTTATACAGCCGGCTCTGTCTGACCTGGGCTTGAAACAAATTCTCCATCATTAGCTGCCCCATAAGTGTGGAGTTTTGTTCTCAAGTCCAGTACATACTGAATTTCATTTTTAATGTGGTTAAAACGATCGACCAGGCCATCGGTCTGTGGGTGATAGTGTCTGGAACGAATCAATTTAACAATCAATAATTCGTAAAGTTTGCATAAAGTATAAAGTATACGTGACATAAATGCCGTGTCTTGATCGGTTAGGATTTCCTTCGGAATCCCCACTCGGGAGATTAAATGAAACAGGGCATCCAAAACACTCTTAGCGGAGATGCTGCGGAGAGGCACTGCTTAAGGACATCGTGTTGCATAATCCACTATGACTAATGCAAAACAATGTCCCCTTGCTGATCGCTCTAATGGCCCAGTGAGGTCCATACCAATTCTCTCAAAGGGGACCTTTATTAATGGGAGGGGGTTCAAAGGCGCTTTTGGTGCAGCCAGTCATGAGGCGATTTAGTGTCGTTGCCTGTCCTAAGTGCCCCGCCATTGGATTAGAATGAGCCGATTGGAAAAGCGTTTCCCTGCGGCTCCTTGGAATTAATAATTGAGTTGTATCTTCTTTTGTCTGAGCGTCTTGGGTCAGTCGATACAACCAATCTTTTATAATAGCAAAATACGGATAGTTAAGCACACAGGCAGGTTGGAGAGGCTGACCATCGATGGTACGGACCTGTTCAAAAGCATGTTTTAAAGTCTCATCCTGAGATTGCTCCAGGGCAAAGTCAATGCGCTCCGAGTGAATGAGTCTCTCAATTTCACTCTTTTCCCCTGAAGCAGAACTCAGTGGTCCCCGTTTAGTCTCTCCCACCTGAACTTGTGCGCCCCCTTTCAGTGCATTTTCCCCCCAAGAGGCATTCGTGCATAAACAACCCAATAATTCAGTAAATGCTGGCCAATTCATTCCAAAAATTATCTGATGCCAGAGGTGCAGATTAACTGCCACCTCAACACTATGTTTTTGTCCCCGGAATTGGATAATTACAGGCACTATGGGATATTCCACCACATCCCTGTGCACACACTGCAACCTAATCAAGCGGCTTGTATCCAATGTCTCAGGTTGAATCAGGCTTTGGAGGATCAAGGTTTGGTTACATCCTGAATCCACCAAGGCCTGATAGGTACCCCCCTTGATACTCACAGGTATTTGGTACCAGCCAGCTTGACTGAGGGCTGTCTGTGGGACATCCGGGACCAGGATCATCATCAGGATCATCACCCCACCTCCATTACTGGACACCTATCCACAAAATGCTCCGGGTCCCTGCAATGCCAACAGGCTGGCCCAGACCTCCCCGCGGCTCTAGTGGCAGAGAGTCGGGTAAATGATTGGCATGGAGAGAGCGGAGAAACAGGAGCGGCGTCTGACCCAGCAGCAGTCCTGGGGTGGGACTCGAGGAGGGCCAGGTGGACGGGACCGAGGTAGAGGTATAGGCAGAGAGAGAGAAGGAGGGGGGAGCGAGGGAGAGAGAGAGACCGATGGCAGTGGTTCACCGACCCCTGGGAACGCCAACAAATAATCCTCCGCCAAATGGATGGCCGAGTCCAGTGACGTGGGACGATGGCACTTGACCCACTTGGCGGTCTTCTTAGTGAGCCGAGTGATAAACTGCTCCAGCACCACGTGGTCGATGATCTGGTCCATGTCGCTTCCCTCAGCCAGTAGCCATTTGCCGCAGGAGTCCCGGAGCTGCTGAGCCATCACGAAGGGCCAACCGGACTCAACCAACTCCTGGGAGCGTAAGTGCTGGCGATGCTGTTCTGGGCTCCAGCCAACCTGATGGATAATGGCCCTCTTGAGGTCATCGAAGACCAGGAGGTTTTGTCCCGGCTGCTGTGCTGCCATCTGAGATTCGCCAAAAAGTAAAGGGATTAATGGCATCAGCCATTGTCCCTGGGCCATCCGCATGCTTCCGTGGACTTTTCTAACAGATCGAGAAATTTTTCATGGTCATCCTGCTGTCCCATCTTATTTAAGGGCAGGTGGGCGGGCACTACGGGCTGTCCAGTGGCTTCCGTATGAACCTCCCAGTCTATACAGCTCCGGAACCTCTCGCGGTCCTCCTGCTGGGCTTGAAGGATGGCTTGGAACCACCTCTCTTGATCGTTCCTCAAGTCCAGCAGGGCCTGATGACTGCGAGGGATGAAATGATGTCCGCAAATGGCATGGAGGACGGTGATTGCATGGCGTGTGTGTGTGTTTGTATTTCTATATACATATACATATACACAGTACACACAGATATAGCCTGATGTGTAAACACAAACATTTATTCTGGATGTGATTAATCATGATCAATAGATTTGGCATCCCGGCGTGCAGCTGTTATGCTGATAATATTAATTGCAATGAACAGTTTGAAATGTTAAAGAATTGTAAAATTCTAACAGTAAGAAGCAAAAATATTTTTAAACTGTTGAGAAATTGAGAAAGACTTTTGGAAAATGTTAAATTATAACAAGAAGTCAGAGCAATTGCAGCTTTTATTTATTCACTGCTTTAATAACATTAGCGACAGTGTTTAAAGTAGGCCATCATTCATGAGAACAAATATAATGAAATCTACTCACAGAAAAGTGCAACTTCTCTTAATGAAGTAAAGTCATATGATGTTGTAAACCGCTTGTATTTAAAACTTTACTCAGGACATGTTGAGCAAATGTCATCAATCAAACTTTTTTGTGATTACCCTGGCAGTCTCCACAACAACATAACACTACAATAAAAAATATGTTTTCATCAGATCGATGAACAAACCCTCACAGATCTGCAGGACCAGCACAGTGAAGACCCATATCCCATTTACGCAGTGATCGACAAGCAATGCAAAAGGCGTGAGGAAGGAGGTCTGTGTTTTTGTCTGAAACAGACAGATTTGTAATGTTTTTGTGTCAGCTGTTATATGGAGGTGTTTTCTGTCTGCAGATCCCTGGTTTGAGATCAGTCCACATGAAGCAGGTTATTCCCTCACTGGAGCATTTGTGGACACCTGTGACTTCGGCAGCCAGTTTGAAAACGGCTTGAAGAAAAAAAAACAGGATGAAATGGACATGCTGTACCTGCAAGGTAACAAACTCTGTAGCAGGACTGCTGTAACATGCAGAGAGAGAAATGTTACAAGGATGCAAGGATGATTGGAAATGTTAAAAAATAATTTTTCAACTTAAAACTTTTTGCATTGACATTGCATTTATTTATATAGCACGAATAAAGACAGCAGGAGCTGACCACTGCGCTTTACAGACTATAAGATTAAGATACATGAAAAAAGCAAGAGAGAGAAAGCAGGAACACATAATGAAATAAAAACATAACTCATGTACAGAGGACAGGGGTCTTACAGAGCACTGACAATCATTAAAACAGGAGTAATATGTTCACATTTCCCAATGAATACTTCCGACACATCTCTGCCATGAGCTCTGTTCATGACATTTGTTTCATTCATTTGAAACGTTGTGTTTGTTTCATCTTGTGTTTACTGCAGCTATGTGCAGCAGTGCTTTAGCTGATGGAGAGGCGACCTGGAAATGGATAAAAGGTACAACTTGAATAGTAAAACTTGAAGATTCAATTCTGCTTTAAAGTAATTTCATTTTTATCTTATTTTGTTTTTCAGCTATTTCAGTGCCTGAAATAAAGTCGGTATTCGACAAAATGGACCATGGTATAGAATTTTATTATGTTTATTTATTCAGACTCCTTCAACATTTCTCACATTATCTAAGTTTATTTGTAATTGTTTAAAATGTTTTATTAAAATATGTGTCCCTGGACCACAAAAGTCTTAAATCGCTGGGCTATATTTGTAGCAATAGCACACAATACATTGTATGGGTCAAAATTATCAAATTTTCTTATGCCAAAATTGTTTTGTATGATTTCTTCTGTTCGTGGGGAAACATCTACTACTCACTGTAAAAAGGAAAGGATCACACTGGAGAAAACGCCTCGAAAACCACTCAGGAGTCTGTCGGTGAAGGTCAGTGAGGAACTTACCAGGTTTCTTGACAAACTCTTTCAAAAAGAATGAACAACTGGAATTCTTTCTTACAATACATAGCATGTTTGATGAAGAAGGATAATCCACAGTCTTTTAATATATCCACAAGAAGAGACACACTGGAAATCGTAGGGATACATTTTAAAATCTAATTTATTTCTGTGATGCGCAGCTGTTTTTTAAGCATCATTACTCCAGTCTTCAGTGTCACATGATCTTCAGAAACCATGCTAATATGCTGATTTTCTCCTCAAGAAGCTGTTTTTTAACAATATATACTGTGGCGGGGTGAGGAACTACACGACAACCGATGGACAGAGAAAGTCCCCGAAGGGTGGATTTATTCAATGAATGGTGCTCTGAGTGAAGGCGGTGCTCTCCGTGGTGCTCCAAGTCCCTCGTGCTCTCTGTGTCTTGAGTGGTGGATCCTGTGCTGTGCTCTCCTGGTTGGGGCTGACGGTCACACGCTGCTCTCTGAAACAGAGGAGGCAAGGGTTAGTGTCTTCGTCGGGAGACATTCCTCACCACACTGCTTTCCTCCTCTGCCTAAGTAGGCGCCGCTTGATGAGCTGCAGGTGCGGCCGCTCAGCCCGTGACGAGCTAGTGCCGGTGATTCCACTGTGTTGCCAGGGCGACGCTGACGAGCGCTCGGGACGCATGTCACACTCCCCCCCCCTAAGCGTCGACCTGCGCCTGCGGGACAATGGGGAGATATGGGGAGGGTGGGGAGTGGAGCCTGACAGACCTGCGAAAGCTGCCCCTATCCTGGAGAGGCCGTCCGCGTTGGCGTTGGCTGTCCCCGCCCGGTGTTGTATGGTAAAGTGGAAGTCCTGGAGCGCAAGGAACCACCGGGTCACCCTGGGATTGGTGTCCTTTGCGCGGGCCATCCACTGCAGTGGCGCATGATCTGTCAGCAGGGTGAACCGGCGGCCGAGGAGGTAATAGCGAAGCTCCAGGACTGCCCACTTGACGGCCAATGCTTCCTTCTCCACGGCGGCATACCGTTGTTCGGTCGGGGTCAGCTTCCGGCTAATAAAGATCACCGGGTGTTCCTCGCCATCCTGGACCTGGGAGAGAACGGCTCCCAACCCGGTGTCCGAGGCGTCGGTTTGCACCAGGAAGGGGTAGTTGAAATCGGGGGCTCGCAGGACTGGCTCCGTGGTGAGGGCTGACTTCACCTGCTGGAACGCCTCTTCCGCTTCTGGACTCCGCTACCTTCTCGGGTTGCCCCTTCCTGGTCAGATCTGTCAGGGAAGAGGCTAAGGAGGAGAAGTTAGGGATAAAACAGCGGTAGTATCCCGCCAACCCCAAAAAGGCTCGTACCTGGGTCTTGGTAGTGGGCCGCGGTGCCAAGAGGATAGCTGTCACCTTCTTTTCCTGGGGGCGGATGAGGCCGCGACCCACGCAGAAGCCCAGGTACTTGGCTTCGGAGAGAGCCAGGTGACATTTCCGGGGGTTGGCGGTGAGCCCCGCCCGGCGGAGATCCAGCAGCACCCTCCGGAGCCGCTCCAAATGCTCCCCCCAGGTCTCTGAATGGATGACCACGTCGTCGAGGTAGGCCACGGCGTAGGCCATATGGGGCCTCAGCAGGACATCCATGAGCCTCTGGAATGTGGCGGGGGCCCCGTGCAGGCCGAAGGGAAGGACCCGGTACTGCCAGTGGCCACTGGGGGTTGAGAAGGCTGTCTTGGGCTTGGCATCCTTAGACAGGGGGACTTGCCAATAACCTTTGGTGAGGTCGAGAGTCGATATGAACCGGGCCCTTCCCAGTCGATCCAGGAGCTCATCGACCCGGGGCATGGGGTAGCCATCGAATTCAGAGACCTCATTTAGGCGGCGGAAGTCGTTGCAGAACCTTAGGGTGCCGTCGGGCTTCGGGACCATTATGATGGGGCTGGACCAGGTACTCCGCGAGGGCTCAATTACCCCCAACCTCAACATCTCCTGTACCTCTGTCTCGATTGCGTGTCGCCGAGCCTCCGGGACACGATAGGGCCGCTGCCGGACGATAACTCCTGGTGGTGTTCGGACTTCATGCTGGATGACGGTCGTCCGCCCTGGCAGAGGGGAGAACACATCCAAGAACTGACCAACCAGGTGCTGCAGTTCCGTCTTCTGGGCCGCGGAGAGATTGGGATCCATGTCCACAACCACGGGAGAGGTGGTGGCGAGGGCCGAGACCTGGGGCCCGGTCCCCACCCAGCGCTTCAACAGATTTATATGATAGAGCTGCTCCTCTTTTCGGCGACCGGGTTGGCGCACTTTGTAGGTGACGGGTCCCACCCGTTCGGTGACCGTATATGGGCCCTGCCAGCGTGCCAGGAATTTACAGGCGGAGGTGGGGACCAGAACCATGACGTGGTCTCCCGGCTGGAACTCCCGGGGTTGGGCGGCCCGATTGAAGAGGCGCTGCTGGTCTTGCTGGGCCTTGGACAGATGCTCCCGGACCAATGGCATGACCCTGTCGATCCGCTCTCTCATGGCCTTGATGTGCTCGAGGGTGGTCCGACATACCGCAGGTTGTTGCTCCCAGGCTTCCCGGGCGACATCTAGAAGCCCTCGGGGTTGGCGGCCGAAGAGGAGCTCGAAGGGCGTGAAGCCGGTGGACCCCTGGGGCACCTCCCGGACCCCGAACAGCACATACGGGATCATTTGGTCCCAGTCGCGTTGGTCCTCGGCCACGACACGCCGCAGCATCTGCTTAAGGGTCTTGTTAAAACGTTCCACGAGCCCATCGGTTTGTGGATGGTACACGCTGGTCCGGATCTGTTGGACTTTGAGGAGTTTGCAGAGGTCAGCCATGATCCGGGACATGAAAGGGGTGCCCTGGTCGGTCAGGATCTCCGCTGGTAGGCCAACCCGACTACTCAGTAGGAAGAGCTCCTGTGCAATGTTCTTGGCGGTGGCCTTGCGGAGGGGAATGGCCTCTGGGTAGCGGGTGGCATAATCCACGATAACTAGGATATGTTCATGCCCCCGGGCGGACTTCGGCAGCGGCCCCACCAGGTCCATCCCGATGTGCTCGAAGGGCACCTCAATGATCGGCAGCGGGATCAGCGGGCTAGGGGGAGGAGTATGTGGCGAGGTCCGTTGGCACGTCGGGCACGCTTGGCAGTACCGCTTGACATCCGCCTCCAGTCCTGGCCAGTGGAAGCGATCCCGGATCCGTTGCACAGTGTTTTGAGCACCGAGGTAGCCAGCCATCGGGTGGGCATGGGCGAGTTCCAAGATCGCCTGGATTTTGCTTCGCGGTACCACCAGCAACGTCTTTCGCCCCCCCCTCCGCTGGCCGACACAGTAAAGCAGGCCGTTTTGGATGACGAAGTGGGGCGTGGGGTGGGGAGCCGGTTGTAGATCCTCTCCTTCCGCCACCCGCACTTGAGACCAGCAATGCTTGAGGCGTTCGTCCCCACGCTGCTCTTTGGCGAGCGTCCCCCACCCCCCCCCCCCCCCGCTATCTGCTGGAAGACATCGAAGAACAGGTTAGAGTTTTGGGAGGGGGACTCACCTCCTCGAGGGCTGTCCGACGTCAGCAGCGCGGGGCCTCGTCGAGGGCGCCTTGCTGGACTCCGGCGTCGGCGGTTCCCGGCCAGGCTAGCAGGCTGTGCGCTGGAGGTGAGGAGCTGATCGAACCCCGGCCAATCCCGGCCGAGGAGAACGGGTACCGGCAGGTTCTTTAGGATTCCCACTTCGACGGGCCAGGAACCAGGTGTCGCGGTGATGGTCACTCGCCGGGCCGGCACATGTCTGGTATCCCCGTGCACGCACGTTATCGCCAGCCGGGCTCTGGAACCTGTTCGGGGCGGAAGGACAGTCGGTTGTATCAGGCTTACCCCGCTGCCCGAGTCGAGGAGGGCGATGAATGGCCGGCCATTGATGCGCACCTTGGCTCGCGGTGCCTTCGGCGGTGGACCGTGAACTGAACAGCCTGCTAGCCACGTCCGTCCTGGGGAACGCGGCGGCTCGGTGGGCATCGGCTCGTCCTGGGGGCCGGGAACCGCAGGCCTGCTCACGGGTCGCTGGGTGCCCTCCGGCGAGCGTCGCTCCTGGACCACCCTTCGGGGAAAAGGCGGCGCTCGCTCCCCTACCTCCCGGTGTTGGGCGGCCTCCGCCAGCTCAATGGCCTCCACGAGCTCGTCGAGATCGGTGGGATTCCTCATGCCAGCCGCCTGCCTCAACGCGCGGGGGAGGGCGCGGAGGAGTCGGTCGATCACCACACGCTCAGCTACCTTGTGTGCAGAGGGACCCCCTGTCAACAGCCAATGTTGGGCCAACCGGGTTAGTTCGGCCGCCTGGGCGCGAGCGGGCTGTCGAGCTCGATATTCCCAGTCATGGAACTGCTGTGCCGCACAGATTGGGGAGAGGCCTACTCGGCTCAGGATCTCCTTTTTCACCTCTCCATAGTTCCGGCTTCTCTCGGCCGTCATGGTGAAATACGCCCGCTGCGCTTCCACGGTCAGCAGCGGCGCGAGGAGTCGGGCCCACTCGTCCTCTGGCCATGCCTCCCGGACCGCGGTGGCCTCAAACATTTGAATGTACATCTCCACGTCGTTGTGCGCCGTCATTCGTGGTATCAGCTGGACGGCTTGGACACGGGGGTCAGGCAGCGGCGTGCGGTGGGCGGCGGCGCGGAGGGCGGCGAGCTCACGTTCGGCGTCTCCTTGACGTGAGGCCATGTGCTCCATTATCTGCTGCTGGCGGATGCTCACCTCGGTGAGGTGTTTAAGCAGCTCATCCATGCCGGGGGAGGAGCAGCCGCCTGTGGAAACAGAGCAGATACAAATGAAAAGGAAAAAAAAAAGGAACAAACGGGTGACTTTAACGATCTCCTCGGGGGTCGGTTGTCGGTGTCCACCTCACACTACTGCCCGCATTCTCCACCAGTGTGGCGGGGTGAGGAACTACACGACAAACGATGGACAGAGAAAGTCCCTGAAGGGTGGATTTATTCAATGAATGGTGCTCTGAGTGAAGGCGGTGCTCTCCGTGGTGCTCCAAGTCCCTCGTGCTCTCTGTGTCTTGAGTGGTGGATCCCGTGCTGTGCTCTCCTGGTTGGGGCTGACGGTCACACGCTGCTCTCTGAAACAGAGGAGGCAAGGGTTAGTGTCTTCGTCGGGAGACATTCCTCACCACACTGCTTTCCTCCTCTGCCTAAGTAGGCGCCGCTTGACGAGCTGCAGGTACGGCCGCTCAGCCCGTGACGAGCTAGTGCCGGTGATTCCACTGTGTTGCCAGGGCGACGCTGACGAGCGCTCGGGACGCATGTCACAATACTATAACATTCAAAAGCTTGAAATGGTTTTTGAGCAGCAAATCAGAATATTAGAATGATTTCTGAAGGATCATGTGTCTGGAGTAATGATGCTAAAGATTCCGCTTTAAAATCACAGGAATAAATTACACATCAAAATATATTAAAATAGAAAAGTTATTTTAAATAGTAACAATGTTTCAAATTTTGACTGTTTTGCTGTATTTTGGCTCAAATAAATGTAGGCTTTGGTGAGAAGAAGAGATTTCTTTAAAAAACATTAAAAAACTTTTGACTGGCATTGTGTATATATAATTAAGACATTTTGCAGTGTGCTTATGTTTATTAAATGTGTTTCCCTGTCCCTGTTGTCTATAGATGAATGTTTCCAGGAGCTCTTGAACCCTGTGAACGCTGACCCTTCTGCCCTTGAGCAGTCCTCCAAAACAAAGCTGACCGGTAAACTTTTCCTAAAGTGTGCTATAATTTATATAGAGTATATTTGGGGCTAGTTGTCACACTTACTGCAGTGAATATGTATGTTTGTTCATCACTGCAAGGGTAGATAACGTTTGAACTAATGCATTGAAAACAAGGCTATGATGGAAATATGTTTTTTTTTGTTTTGTTAGACAAATACATACTTTTACTATTTTATGTTCACATGGGTAAACAATAGCTCAACTCATTGTAAATCATGGCTATCTCACAGACTTGTTTTCACATCAAATCAAATTAAATTGTTGTATGTAGTGTGGGTGGGGCACATTGTCAAAGAGGGGATATTGTAAAACGCTTAATGTGAAAAACATTAAGACTGTAATAGTAATCTGTAATAACGTCTATCCCACCCTACTGTCTAAAAAAAATAATATCTGCATTTCACATTTGTTATTTGTAAGTCTCTTTGGAATGTATCTGCTAAATTATGTGAATTTATATGTAAATGTAATATAGTCTATTTTGAAGCTTTTAGGGAATTTTAAATAGTAAAACTATAATGAAAATCAGATCATGAAACTGTAAAAATGGATAGGATAATGTGCCATAATATAATGCAAAGCACTTTTTTTGTTTTGTTTTTGGCTAATTGTAAATTATGCTTGTAGATGCACAAACTAGAATAGGACTAATAGATATGTCCCCCTCTTTTTCCAGACTTTTTTGGAGGCCAAAGGCAGTTTAGCCAAACTGCCGATAAGCACAAAAAAACTGCCAGGTCAGTACTTAAAAGTATAATTTTATACATTAGAAAGTGGGCCAATTTTAGTCCCAATGAGTATTAAAATACTACACTTAAAAGTATACTAACTGAACACTGATATTTGTATACTTGCTACATAAAGTATACTTAAAAATATACTTGAACTTTCCTTAAGTATACTTAATAAAAAACTTGAAGTATACTTGAAGTGCCTTGCTAAAGGGCACCTCAGTCATGGTACTGCCGGCCCAAGACTCAAACCCACAACTTTAAGGTTAGGAGTCAATCTCTCTAACCACAAGGCCCCGACTTCCCCTATAAAGGAACTGAAAAGGGCATTGCAGTAATGAAGGCGGGATGTGACAAAAGTATAGATAATGGTTTCAGCATCTTTCACACTAATGAAATGGCGGAGCTTGGCAATGTGACATAATTGAAAGAATGCGGATTTGGTGAGAGAATTAATATGAGCTTGAAAGGAGAGAGATTAATCGAAAATAATACAATTTAAGTGGACAGTGCGGGCCTACAGATAGAGTAGAATGTCATCAGCATGTAAATGGTAATTAAAGCCATGTCAGTACAAGATTTTACACAGGGGGAGTATGTAAACAATGAATAATAGTGGGCCAAGGACAGATCCCTGGGGGACACCTTGCTGCAAACAGACAGTTGGGGATCGAAAATCCTGCACTGAGATGTACAACTGTCTGTCAGAGAATAAAACCAGGAAAGAACAGCACCAGAAACACCCACATTAGAGAAATAAGTAAATTATGGGAAACAGTATCAAAGGCAGAGCTAAGATCAAGTAGCAGAAGTAAAGAGAGAACCAGTCACCAGAGAGTAATTAATCATTCAGTACCTTCACAAGTACAGTTCAATGCTATGCAATGGATGGAAGACAGATAGAAAGGGTTAAAAGAGATTATTTTCAACTTGAAAAGACTGAAGTTGGGAGGCAACCGTACTTTCCAATAATTTAGCAAGGAATCGTATATTTGAAATTGGACAATAATTAGATTGGACTATAGGTGATTAGGGTTTTTTGGAGAACTGGGTGAATAGAGCAGTTTTAAGTGGCACAGGGAATGATGCAGAGGTACAGTAAGAGATAAATTGATGAAATGAGAAATTGATGCAGAGATGACAGAGTGGCACCGTTTTAGAAGAGGAGTAGGTACAGGATCAAGATGACATGTTGATGAATTAGCTTGCAAAATTAACTCAAAAGTTGGTCAGAGAAAAGTCTGACAGGGTCTGCACAGAGAGATTGGGCATAAAGCTAACTTCATAGCCTCATTGGAGAAACACTGGTGGAGGGCATCTGTCTTTTCCAGTATATACTTCATGAAGGAAAGCAAAATTGATCTGAAGTTAAACCATCACAAGTTGGAGGTTTGTTAAGCTTATTATTTATTGTGTAAAATAATGCTTTTGGCCTGTTATATGAATTGTTGATTGTAGCTAATACAAAACTTGATCGAGTCAAGTTCAGAACAGATGAGTATTTATTAAGATGTTAAAGGAATGCTAAATAATGAATAGCAAGGCCAATTTTGACAAAATGACAAAACAAAAATGATGTATTATCAACAGTTGATAAGACTGCGATAGAATATGACAGTCTTATGACGTTTCGCACAGTCAAGCTTAAGCTAAAGTCAAGAAGTATACAGTATGATCAGATATACCAGTGTCAGAAGAAGAGATGGAGGAGATATCAACCCTTGATATACAAATAAGAGTAGATCAAGAATATGGCCATGCTTATGAGTAGAAAAATGAACTTTAAGTCTGACAATCATTGGTTAGATTTAGAGCAAAAAGCATTAACATGAATATTAAAGTTACTGAGCAGGACAACAGAAGATGACAAAGAAACAGGTGAGAGTCAACAGTTCACTTAGCTCAGAAAACAAAGTAACACAAAGCCTTAGTAGGATGGTAGAGATAATTATAAGAGAGTATTGAATAGGTCATGCAATCTTTAACATTTTTAACACACTCTGTTAACTTAGATAATTTAGAAGTTTCATCTGGTCTTGTTGGAATATCTATCTGTCTCAACAAAGCAGGGAAACATCATGGACAGATGGCCAGTCCATCATAGTCTCTAATATGACACTGTGATCATCTAAGAGACACTTATCTTATTAGAGACACTGTGATGGGCAGGTGTGTATCCATGTAGTTTTTCCTATACAACACAATACATTTTAGCAGCTGCAATTGAGATTAAAACATTGTAATCGGCAAAGAACCATGTAGTTATGAACCCTATACAGCCAGGAGTTATTGATAAGACCCTAAGAACAATTTACTGAGCTGAAGAACTGAAGAGTTTTAGGAAACTAGTGTATTTGTTTCATTGGTCTTTGTAGATGCATTACTCAGAGGATCTGGGGCAGGAATTATAACTTCCTCCACAACATGACAGGTGAGAACAGACACGTTTGGTAACTGGTAATTCATTATGAATAATAAATCGACTCACTTCAAGCTATGGTTGTGTAGATGAATCAGTGCCAGCTGCTCTTTTGCAAAAAGAGACGAGAGATCTTATAGACGCAGGACTGTTGATCAACTCACCCTACATGTCAATGCTAAGAAAAGAACGCAACATTGACCTCTTCATTGCTCTGGATTTCAGCGATGGAGATCCTTTCACGGTATATGCTTATTTATTAAAACAATGCACACATTTTCTCAAAAAGTTAATTGAAAAAAATCCCCTAGAAGTGTAAATTCCATCACCTTTTACTCACCCTCATGTTGTTCTGATCCCATATCTAAACTCTTCTTTAGAGTAAAGTGTAAAGGGGTAGATTTAAGTGAATAACGTCAATTTCAAATGCCTGTCTTAGCCTTTTAATTAAGTGCTACTGCTTTATTTTTCCACTGCAGACAGTAAGAGAAGCTGCTAAAACGTGCAAGAAACTAAACATCCCTTTCCCTGAAGTCAACATTCCCAGTGATGAAGGAAAGAAACCCAAGGACTTCTATGTGTTCAAAGGCCAAAACGTTCCAACCGTGATCCACATGCCTCTGTTTAATGTGGTCAACTGTGGAGGCAAGTTAACATCTTCCAGTCATCCTGAATAATACAGAAATGCTGAATAATGCTGCAGATTTCCAGACTTCTCTGTAGGTATGGTAATGAGAAGAAGCCTAAAATCCCTTATAACCTGCAGATATTCACCACTGATACATCATTTTTGATATTGTAGTAATGGTTTGATTTGACCTTAAATTAACGCTTGCTCCCTTTATCTATTGATTTCTTGAGTGAAGGAGGTGCGTGCTCTTTCAGTAAAGTTCAAATTAGACTCGCTTATCGGGAAGAAGTTTTGTGTAATAGAAATATGTGGCTTAAATTCATGTTGAGGTGTGTTGAACAATTACTAAACAATTTAATCTAATTGTATGCTTCACTGATCTTTGCTTGTGCGACACAGATGCTCATGTTCGGGTCCGGACCCTTGCCTGTAGTAAAGACATTTTGTAAATATTACATTTTTGGCAACCTTATTTATCGCCCAAAAAATCTGTCTTAACCCATATCACACCATTTGCTAAGCCACATTATTAGGGGTCCAAGCACCAAAAGTGCCGGAAGTTCCCTGAACCCTATTATATTTGTACAGGTCCTCTTTTTCTTATTCTTTGTCTGTCCTAAAAGTGTCTGGCCAGTTAAAAGCCGTAAATCCTACAAACACAATTAGGCAAGATGGTCCCAAAGCTCTCCCACTCTTTGGTTGTGCACACACCCTGATCGGACCATAATATAACTTTTATAATGTAATGCATTTAGATTAAACATGGTCTTTTGCACACTAGTTAAAATTAAAAGTTTCTTATTTTTATTGCAGTAGCCTACATATTGCTGCCTTCATGCCAACCAGCAAACATGCCAACTTTCATGACTTTCTGATGACTTTCAATTTATAAAATGTCAGCCATATACTGTACATCCATATAAATGAGAGATGAATGCCATAAAACTAATGTTATTCACCAGAGCGAGACACAGGACAACAAATTATTTTAAATAGCATAGTTTCAAATCTGTGTAAATGGATCAATAGATTAACTATGCATAGCATTCATTATAGTTAAGACTAAAACGTCCTAAAACAAATAATTTCCCTTAAGAAATATGTGATGTTCAAAATACCTTAATTTTTATATATCCGAAATTCGGAAAACATTTGTCAAGTTATCAGACATGCTTGAGGAGCAGTTAAATGAAGAGACCATATTATTTGTCTGTTGTGATATGGTGCATAAAGTAATATGTCTATATAAAGACTTAAATACTCATTATGTTTGAAAAGAGACATGGCCAACATAACTGTATCCTCTGCACAAGGCATTTGTGCTTGGACCCGATGATTGCGGCTTGTGGCTTTATTTTTCAGTTTGTGCTGATCTTGGTAGATTGTTTTATGGAAATGATCTGGTTGAAATATTCCACTTCCATATTGACACTCTTATGGGATTGCACTCTCACACTAATTATCCATATTTTTTTATTTACTGATTTATTCATTATGTTTGTCTTTCTTTTTAGAAATACTCAGTTTTACGTTTTGTATATATTACTCTATCACTTATTACTAAAATAACCCTGCTGATTGATGTGTGTTACTGTGTATTATCAGATAAGCCTGGTGATTGGAGGAAGAAATATGGCATCTTAAAAGGTCCTTACACTGATGAGATGATCACTGAAGTTATGGGGGTCGCTGGAAAAAACATTTCAAACAACATAGAGAAACTGCTGGAGCAGATTCGTGCAGTCGCTGAGGCTAAATGATTCCAGGCACTAATACAGACTATATTACAAGAAATTCAAATTGTAGTTTTCAAATTGCATTTTTGGTCTTATTGTAAATTATTCATGCTTTTTTCTTCTTCAATACTCAGATTGGATGTGTGGCATTATAGTCAGATTTGTACTTGATTTCGGTTTATGTTAAAATATTTCTTCATTTTTCAATCCATTTCTTAATTATTTGATTGTTATAAAGCAATAAATAACAAATCATTAATAATCTCATCAACCATAATACAGACTGGATTTCTACTTATTAAAACATTGCTTCTGTTCAAATGAATTATTAAACGGCTCTCTAAAAACAAGGTTTTGTCCTGGTCATTTAATATCATTCAGCAAACAGCACAAATGTCAGCCTTTTGCAGAGCTCTCTGGAGGCAAACCGCTTGTTTTCCCAATACAAAAACTGAATCTCGCTGATAAAGGAGGAGCAAAATGGTTTAAGTATGATTTTTCTCTTTTAAGCAGTTAAATTGCCACTTTAGAAATGGCTGACATTAAAAAGCATTGGAAGAGTTTAGAAAGGTCAACAAGTCCAAAACAAACATAGCCTTTAAGAAAATCCTATTATGTATTTCAGCTTTACTAAGTGTGTGATGTTGCAGTTATACCAGAAAGATCTGCAAGGTTACAAAGCTCAAATTCCACTATGGAGCGTTCACACTTGTACAGTCGTGGCCAAAAGTTTTTAGAATTACATAAATATTGGAAAAGTTGCTGCTTAAGTTTTTATAATAGCAATTTGCATATACACCAGAATGTTATGAAGAGTGATCAGATGAATTGCATAGTCCTTCTTTGCCATGAAAATTAATTTAATCCCCAAAAAAACCTTTCCACTACATTTCATTGCGGTCATTAAAGGACCTGCTGAGATCATTTCAGTAATCGTCTTGTTAACTCCAACCTGCAAAGAAATGCGTGCAGCCATCATTGCGTTGCATGAAAATGGCTTCACAGGCAAGGATATCGTGGCTACTAAGATTACACCTAAATCAACAATTTATAGGATCATCAAGAACTTCAAAGAAAGAGGTTCAATTCTTGCAAAGGCTTCAGGGCGTCCAAGAAAGTCCAGCAAGTGGCAGGATCATCTCCTAAAGAGGATTCAGCTGCGGGATCGGAGTGCCACCAGTGCAGAGCTCGCAAAGTCATATTCTCCGATGAAGCCCCTTTCCGATTGTTTGGGCCATCTGGAAAAAGGCTTGTCCGGAGAAGAAAAGGTGAGCGCTACCATCAGTCCTGTTTCATGCCAACAGTAAAGCATCCTGACACCATTCATGTGTGGGGTTGCTTCTCATCCAAGGGAGTGGGCTCACTCACAATTCTGCCCAAAAACACAGCCATGAATAAAGAATGGTACCAAAACACTCTCCAACAGAAACTTCTTCCAACAATCCAACAACAGTTTGAAGAACAATGCATTTTCCAGCACGATGGAGCACCGTGCCAGAAGGCAAAAGTGATAACTAAGTGGCTCGGGGACCAGAATGTTGACATTTCGGATCCATGGCCTGGAAACTCCCCAGATCTTAATCTCATTGAGAACTTGGTCAATCCTCAAGAGGCGGGTGGACAAACAAAAACCCACTAATTCTGACAAACTCCAAGAAGTGATTATGAAAGAATGGGTTGCTATCAGTCAGGATTTGGCCCAGAAGTTGATTGAGAGCATGCCCAGTCGAATTGCAGAGCAAAATACTGACTCTTTGCATAAATGTCATGTAGTAGTCGATAAAAGCCTTCGAAACGCATGACGTGCTTATAATTAGATTTCAGTACATCACAAAAACAACTGAAACAAAGATCTAAAAGCAGTTTAGCAGCAAACTTTTTGAAAACTAATATTAATGTAATTCTCAAAACTTTTGGCCACGACTGTAGTTGGGATTTTTTGGTCCACAAAAAGAATATAAACCGCAATACATATGGTCCTGGTCTGCTTAGCGACAGCGAACCTAAAGATACTGAGCCTAAAGGCCCAGTCAGACTGGACACCCTGAGCCAGCTAAAAGTACCACATTTAAGCAATTTATGAGCCTGAAACCAGTTTAAACACCCTGATTGTACAGAATCAAAAGACAAGAGCCACAAATGATGTTTCCAGATGTTTTAATGAGGATAATCTGACATGGATATTCATCCAGCAGTTTAATCAAACAGACCGAAGCCCATGTCCTCGTCAGACTCTTCCGACTCCTCCTTGGGCGCCTCCTCTTTGGCCGCAGGAGCTGCAGACTTATCCACTGCAGCCGAAGCAACAGGAGCAGCGACAGCAAAAGCAGTGGGATCAGCCAGGAAGGCCTTCACCTGCGGAGGAAAACCATGATGCACCTCAGACATGCTTTAGCTCCAATAAAAGGCAGAACAACATCTATTAGGTCTGAGACCAAGCATCCCAACAGCACTGACATCAACAGATGTGGACAGCTGGACGCAGCTCGCTTCGATCGAGAGAACGGCACGGATCAGCCGTTTCATAAACTAAGATGCAGTAGCAGCACATCTGTGAGAGATCTGAGCTTTACCTTCTCAGCCAATGGGAAGGAGTAGTCTGTTTCCACGGCAACAGACAGGACCCTCTTGTATCCGTTAATGATGGAGTGAGGGATGGAGGCGAGCGTCGGGTATCCGATCTGCAGAGACACACTGGCGATGTTCCTCACACCCTGAACAGAGAAGAGACGGACGAGTTACACAGATGTCAGGGAATAAACACTTGAAGGACTGAAAGAGGGGAGGAAATTTAAATGTTGGGGGGGGGGGGGGCATTGTTTAAATAAGTTAACTTCCTTTACATTAAATATTCTAGTTTTAAAATTTAACACATTTCACTTGATATGAAAGTGTGAAATGGATTAAAATGAAAAAAATAAAATAATGTTTAGTTTAAATTAGTAATTTAAACTATTTTAATACCATAAGCATAATTTAGATTACAGAATAAGAGAATTGAATAAAGTAGTATATTAAATAGTTCAAATTAGATGAATCAAAAAGTTGTTTAAAAGAACGCAACAAACTATAATATTAATTTAAATTCTATTTTAATACAATTCTTTATACAAGTACATAAAATTTTATCTAGCTTATTTCAACTTGTATTTTAATTTTATGCAAAAAAAAAAAAAAAAAAAAAAAAAAAAAAAAAAAAAAAGTGTCTGAGACCCAAGCGTCCCTGTGAGCTGTGGGACGCCAAACACAGGGATAGAAGGAAACAGGTTTATGTGTGCAGGGGGAACGACAAACCAGCACTGACACAGCCGGCCCATAACTGATCCTGCATCTTCACAAATACAATCAACCAAGACCCATAACTGAGATTTCTCATCTTGAGCGTCACTTCTTCCAGGTCAAATCACAACACATGAGCAGTGTGAACAGGACTGACCTCCAGGAACCTCTTGTGCAGGGCGTCTTCAGTGATGTCCAGCACCTCGGGGCTGTAGACGCTGCCGTTATCATACACCTGCTGGATGATCAGCCCGAAAGAGAAGGGCGAGATGTTCAGCATGTTGAGCAGCGTGGCCTCGCTGGCGCCCACCTTGTCTCCAGGTTTGATCAGCTGAACGTCGCTCTGTGGAAACATGACACTGTTTAGCATTATAAACAAATTCAGACGTGTCTGAGACCAGCGTCCCTGTGAGCTGTGGGATGTAAACACACAGGGATAGAAGGAAACAGGTTTATGTGTGCAGGGGGAACGACAAACCAGCACTGACACAGCCGGCCCATAACTGATCCTGCATCTCTGGATTCAGCAGCATTTATAATGACTTTGAATATTCAACTCGTAGAAAACGTGTTAACAGGTCAATTTCATAAAGAATTTTTTTAAGAAGACATTCAAATTGTACAATAAAAAAATAAAGCAATTAAAAAACAAATAAAAAATTTAACCTTTCAAATATTTAATCTTGTCGTGATAATCATTTGAAGTAAAAATTGTTATAAACGGATTTGATTGACCGTCCATTCCTGCGACTCACCAGGATCTCAATGGTTCCTCTGGAGATCTTGGTGGTGATTCCCAAAGCCTGGAAGAAGGAGGTCTTCTCCGGACCGAGTCCGGTGTTCTGAGCCGGGACGGTCACCTCACACGGGGCGATGGCTCCAGCACGGGCAGCAGCGGGCACCTATCAGCACAACACAACAACAGCTACATGAAAAGATGCATTCAAGCCCTGAAGAGCCTCAGACATTCAGTCACTCACTGATACTCACTTTGTTTGCCAGCAGCAGATCCCGGATCTCAGTCAGATCCTCCTTGGTGAAGACGAAGCCCACATTCCCACGGATGTGTGGAAGCAGCCTGCAAAACACAGGAATAAAGCAAACATTCACCTGGAGTTCTTCTGAAACTAAAGTTTGGATGTGTTTGAGACCAGCGTCCCTGTGAGCTGTGGGATGCACACACACAGGGATAGAAGGAAACAGGTTTATGTGTGCAGGGGGAACGACAAACCAGCACTGACACAGCCGGCCCATAACTGATCCTGCATCTCTGGATTCGGCAGAATTTATAACGACTTCATGAGCAAATGAAAGTCAATAAGTTTCACAAGGAATGTGTTAATCTGTGGTCAATTTGCAGGAATTGAAACTAAAGGAGATTCATAACAGTCCAGCATTAAATTTAATATAAAGAGTTTAAAAGCCTCTGTGTACTGTGGGTCTTCACTGTGCCCAGGCTGACACGCACCTCTCCAGAGACGGGTTGTTCTCCAGGTGGCCACGGATGGCCTTCCTCATCATGGTGTTTTTCCCCATGAGCACGACGGCCTTGCCCCGCAGGGACAGACGGATGGTCTGCATCTGCTTGGAGCCGACATTGTCAGCGCCCACGATGAAACACTTGGGGAAGTCATCCAGCAGTTGCTGTAAACAGACAATGATGTGTCAGACTACACAACTAGATGGGATGCATGAGATCACCGCAGATCGTGCAATTATTGAAGCAAGCAAATCTTGAATTAGACTAATATTTATACTTTACATAAATTAAATGTATACTAAATGTGTCCAGTTCCATTTTAATAGATACTTGAGCGAAGTTATTTTTTTTAATCAAAAATTAAAAAAAAAAAAAAAAAAAAGTGCATTGAAAAAAGGATACGGGTCAAAATAAACTGTTAACAACGTTTCAGCAGGGACAAAAAAATAAATGCTTTTTTTTACTTAAATCTTTAAACTGACTAAATATTCAATCAGACGATTAGAGGTTTAATAAATATTATACCAAAAAAAAAACACTTACGGGGTTCTTGACTACACTATTCAACATTTGAAGTGGATAAAAATAAAAGTTCAAAGTTGTCCTAATACAAGAATATGTTTTGATTTTAGGACATCTCTGATAAAAGGTTTTGATCTGCTTCAAATGTTGACTAGTATATATCATGTCTGAGACCAAGCGTCCCTGTAAGTCGTGGGACACGGACAGACAGGGATAGTAGGAGACAGATTGATTTGAGCAGGGGGAACGACCAACCAGCACGGACACAGCTGGTCTGTAGATGTCCTGCTGATATTCGGGTTATAAAAGTGGAGAACTTACGATGATTTTCAGAAAGTAGTTGGACTTCCACGTGGTCCGGTCTTCCCTGGGCATCTTGACAGTGCTTCCAAGGATCGGTGAACAGCCGGTTTAAAGACAAAGAGGTTGACAAATCTGAGGAGCACAGGTTGCAAGCCATTTAGACACATTTATCTTGCTCTTTATATAAAGAAGTGATAAAGATGGCATCAACTCGTAACAAGTGAAATGTCAGTTTATGCCAAAATCAAACTATAGTTGGAAACTTTTTACACGAAACAACAGTGCTTTATCATCTACTGGCTTTAATTTCCTAACATAATGTCTGAGACCAGCGTCCCTGTAAGCCGTGGGATTCAGACAGACAGGGATAGTAGGAAACAGATTGATTTGAGCAGGGGGAACGACCGACCAGCACTGACGCAGCTGGACTGTAGATGACCTGCTGGAACTGGACACGAGTAATGGTTTAATAATAATAATAAACTAACCATACGATCTACACAATACTACTCAGATATAAAATATACATCAAAATAACATTATACTACGAGAAACGAGTTACGTCTCGTCCCACATGGCGCAAAGGCCTATGCTAACAGGCTAATGCTAACTTTCTCCTCAAACTCCTATTATTATACACGTCGAGTGTTGATAAAACGCGCTGGTGATTCTTAATACACTTATGACTTAATCAGATGTAATATCGCAACGATTATCATTTAAAAGAAGGAAAGCCGCTCTGGGCCACATTAAACCTCACCTCACGATCGGAACACGTATAAGAAAGAGAACACTACAGGAGGCGGCAGAATATTAGTACTAGTTAAACATCCAATCAAAATCGAGGGGAGGAGGCGTATCTGTGCGCTGATTGGACAATATCCACGTCTCTCATTCTACAGTTCAACAAAATTAATGTGTCTTATGTAGCCTATTATATTTACATTATTATTATTAGTATTATAATTATTATAAACTATGCTCATATTAGTCGTAGTGGCTTGTATTAAGTAACATCCACAATAAATGAACGAAATAATACATAAATAATTATATATATATATATATATATATATATATATATATACAAACAGTAAAAAACAGAATTCTCTTTCCCCAAAATGTTTTAAGTTATTATAAAAGTATTATAAACACAACCAGGAAGTACAAAACAAAAACAAAAATGCATATCCTTCATAATAATAATAATAATAATAATATTAATATAACAAAATAAAATATGATTGTCGAAATGAAGTTACATTTCTTATTTTTATTATTATTATTATTATTATTATTATTAAGATTTGGTCCGTCTGTGAGAGACGCGCCACATGGCGGCGCGGCGGTGACGTCATCAGCGTGCGCCAGCTGCCCCAGAGCCACATTGGCGGATGATGTAAACAACCGCAGCGCGAGTCTCCTCTGTTGTCCGTCTGTCTTTATGAGCGAGATCGGCCCTTCACACTGCCGCGCGTCTCCCGCAGATCATGCCCCTCGACCCCGACCCTCCTCCGGCGAAGAGATTTAAGCCGGGCTCTCCCTTCTCCCGCCTGGATAACAAGAAGCCGGGCATGCTGCTGCCCAGAGCCGGACACGCGCCCTTCAGCGTGGACGCGCAGCGCAAACAGCTGCCCATCTATCAGAGCAGAACCCAGCTCATCAACCAGATCCGACAGCTGAACAATACTGTGTTCATCGGTAAGACTGCTAATACACAATCACACGTGTTATGATCCAAACTCAGTGTTGTCGACCCGGGGCCCGATCCTCGTATCTCGCTAACTCTGTTAGCTGGATTTGACTCTTTTTACTTTGATTTGTCTCGATTTTGCATTATTTGGCTCTTCGAAACTCATCATGTAATAGCAGTTGGTCCTTAAACTTAAAACCCCGCTCAGGAGCAGCTTATTTCATGTAAAAATGGATTAGATTGCATATTTTTAGGTATAAATGATATTTAAAATCAATCCCAGCCATTGCAACTTTATAAGAAGAGTACTCTACTGATCCGGGGACAATAATTTAAAATAAAAATATCGTTAAAATGTATTTGAAAATAATATTATAATGCTGTTTAATATAGACACAGCCAGTTGTACTCATTGAGAGATATGATCGTGATAAAATAATAACTTTATAATCGTTTTACATACAGTTATTCCGAGTCGTGCAGTGCTGACAGATTTTGTGTGAGTCTTGATGGAGCGCAGAGATGCAGATAACTTGATCTTCACTTTAAACTTGAAACTTTAATGCTTAATCTTCTTCAAAGATAAAATTACATTTAATGCCTTTACAGATACTTGTAACCATGAATATAAAATAATTGGGAATCATGTTAAAAATATAAAATAAATAAAAACATTTAATTTATCTGTGTATAATATAAAATATATAATGAGTAGAAAAAGGGTAATGAGTAGAAAAAAAGTTTTTACACATATTCACAATATAAAGTTAAAACATTGTAAATAGGAAAATAAGGATATTGAAATGAGGAAATTAATAGTGTGTCAATAATGCAGAAGAACAATAGTAAACACTCAATAATCAGTTAAAGGCAATTGATAATTGAGGAGACCCATTGATGCAATCATGTCGATGATATCGCTGGAAATGAAGTGTCCCAATCTAAGCAAGCCAGAGAAACAAAAACTCCCATCGGTGACAGAATAAACCTTGGGAGAAACCAGGCTCAGTCCTCAAACCAGCAGTTGATCCAAGCTGCAGCAAACTCAGATTGTGCAGAGGACTCGTCTGGTTCCTGTGATCCTATTCTGATCAAGTTGTGTTTTTCAGTGTATTTGTGAGGATATTTTTCACTATACAGGTAATGTTTTCCTGTTGCAGGTGAGACGGGCTCAGGTAAAACCACGCAGATACCGCAGTACCTGTATGAGGCCGGCATCGGCCGGCAGGGCATCATCGGCATCACTCAGCCGCGCCGCGTCGCCGCCATATCACTAGCAGCACGAGTAGCCGAAGAGAAGAAGGTTCAGCTGGGAAAACTGGTGTGTTTCATGCCTGAAGATCATATTACACTTCACTTTCTCCCTCTGCATCATCTGTATATGAATGTCTCTGATCTCAGGTGGGCTACACGGTGCGCTTTGAAGACGTCACGTCGTCGGAGACCAAGCTGAAGTTCATGACGGACGGGATGTTGTTGCGGGAGGCCATCAGTGATCCGTTATTACTGCGCTACACCGTGGTGATCCTGGACGAGGCTCACGAGCGCACCGTTCACACAGACGTGCTGTTTGGCGTGGTGAAGGCCGCTCAACGCAAGCGCATTGCACAGAACAAAATACCTCTGAAGGTACGACAGAACCCGCTTTGTAAATATTGACATTAAAATGTTTGCCCTCGATATGAGATTTTAGTACAGCTAGTTATTCTTCAAGAGAACCTGATTTATCCTTAAGATCCAATTAAGACATTTGTTAGAAAAGTTGCAACAAAGTAGTTGCCGAGCACAAACATAACCAAGGTGTGTGTTTGTAGAGTAATTATTTAATTGTTTTCTACGTTTTCTCAGTTTAAGGTAACTGAGACTTGTTATAGCACTTATATATCATTGCTCTTTTGTTGTTTTTTATTGCTTCCTCATTTGTAAGTCGCTTAGGATAAAAGCGTCTGCTAAATGACTAAATGTAATTTACAACAGTTTTGAACGTGGCTCGGCCAATCAGAATCAAGGGCTGGAACTATCTGCTTTATAGAATAGTTTTTATTTTTATTTTAGTTGAAGTTTTTGTAATTTTGTTTTGCATTTTGCCATTTTTATTAGTTTTTATTTATTTGTTTATTTGTTTTTAAAAGTCCATACAGTTTGGTTTTTATACATTTTTATTTCAGTTTAGTTTTTTTATTTATTTTAGTTTGTTTAATTTTAGTATTGTACTTCATCAAGTTAAATTAAATAAAAATAGAAATGTTGCATTGGCTGTAGTTTTCTCTAATGTGAATTATATTGGTAAAATACATATAATTTGTATTTGTATATTTTAGTTAACATTTTTAGTAATTTTTTTATCAATATGTTTATATAGTTACTCTTATTTTTTATTTCAGTTTTAGTTATTTTTCCAAGTTAAGCTAAATAAAAAAAAGTGAAATATTTCCTTGATTAAAATAAGCTGAAACAAAATACATTGCAATATCCATATTTTTGTGAAGGTTAGGATATACATTTGAAAATCTTTTATAGAATGTTCAGCGGTCAAAAATGTAACAGTGATGACATCACTATAATATTTGCATGCTGGACTCTGATTGGTCTGTATTTGTTCATGTGTGCTGCAGAGATGCTGTAGTGTTTACTGTAAGTGAATGCTGTTGGTCTGTAGGTTGTTGTGATGTCTGCCACGATGGACGTGGATCTGTTCTCTGAGTACTTCAACAAATCTCCGGTTCTGTATCTGGAGGGCCGACAGCATCCCATTCAGATCTACTACACCAAACAACCTCAGTCCGACTATCTGCAGGCCGCGCTCGTCTCCATATTTCAGATTCACCAGGTCCGTCACACACACACACACACGCACACAGACACACACAGACACACACACACACATATGACCGATTACACTGTCATAGTCTTCTGATCACGTCTTTGACTTCTAATAAGTTGTAATGAGTTGGTCTGTGTCTTTTGGCTTGATTGATGTGTGTCTTATCATATTTACATTATATTCCTTTTGCTCACAGCATTTATTATATATATATTTTTTATTATTATTATACATTTTTTGCTTCAAATGGTTATTAAGTACAAGTCAATTCTGGATTTTTTTTATCTTGAAGTGCAGGATTATTTTTTTATTTTTTTCAAATGTTATTAAAAAAATATCTTAAAAAAAATAAAAATCATTTTCTTAAAAAACTAACATAAAAATATTTTCTCAAAGAAAAGGAAAAAAAAAATATATATATAATAAAATCATCAATACTTTTTTCTTTATAAATTATGCTTATTGCAAAAAAACTACTTATTTTCTTAAAAAAAATTTTTTTCTTAATTTAAAGTCTGTTTTCTTTAAAATCTATACATATTTTCTTAAAACATGCTTACTTAAACATTATTTGACAATTAATTAAACATTACTTGTTATATTTAAAAAATATTTATTTTTAAAATATAATCTTTAAAGATATTTTCTTATTTTATTTAAATAACTTATTTTCCTAAAAAAACAATACTTAACGTAGTTTCTTTAAAATGTTATTAAAAAAATTACACTTATTTTCTTTAAAAAAAAAATACTTTCTTCAAAAAAATACTTAAACTTTTTTTTTTTTTTTTTTTACAGATAATACGATTTTTTTAAAGCAATACTTTTTAAATAATAATAATAATTTATATAAAATGCTATTTTCTTAATACTTACACCTATTTAAAAAAAATATAAAACTATAGTCATTTTCTTACAAAATAATACTTTTCTTGACACATTACCAATTTGTTTCAAAGGTGATATTTTTTCTCTTCAAACATGATGCATATTTTCTCACAGGAAGCTCCAGCGTCACATGACATCCTGGTGTTCATGACGGGTCAGGAGGAGATTGAAGCGCTGGCTCGCACCTGTCGGGACATCTCCAAGCACCTGCCGGAGAGCTGCGGGCCGATGACCGTGGTGCCTCTGTACGCCTCTCTGCCGCCGGCTCAGCAGCTGCGTGTGTTTCAGCCCGCGCCCAAGGTCCCCGCAGCACCAGACACTCACGCCTCACGCTGACCCCGCGCTCTCTCTCTCACCCTGCTGTCTGTGCTCCACAGGGCTCTAGGAAGGTGATTCTCTCCACAAACATCGCAGAAACCTCCATCACCATCTCCAGCATCAAATACGTGATCGACACCGGGATGGTGAAAGCCAAACGCTACAATCCAGGTCAGACTCTCAACCCTCTGAAGCTCACTCCTGTGAAGAACATTATAGAATCCGAATCTTTATGGTCATTATACAGAAAGTGCAACAAAATTATGTGCAAAAACAGTCTATAACTCAAAAAACGGTCACACTTTATTTTAGGGTCCAATTCTCACTATTAACTAACCATTAACAATGACTTTTGCCTCAATTAACCCCTTATTTGCTGCTTATTAATAGTTTATAAGGTAGTTGTTAAGTTAAGGGTATTGGGTAGGATTATGGATTATATGTACTTTATAAGCACTAATAAACAGCCAATATGTTAATAATAGACATGCTAATAAGCAACTAGTTATTAGTGTGAATTGGACCCTATACTAAAGTGTTATCCAAAAGTGTGTGTGTGTGTGTGTGTGTGTGTTTGTGTGTGACCCTGGAGCACAAAACCAGTCTTAAGTGTAAATTTTTCAAAATTGAGATTTATGCATCATCTGAAAGCTGAATAAATCATCTTTCCATTGATGTGTGGTTTGTTCGGAGGACAATATTTGTCTGAGATATTAACTATTTACTATCAGTTTCTTTGCTGTTACTGTCCTGTACGGTCTTCCTGAGGGTAAGAGTAGAAGCAGATGGTGTGCTGCAGCTCCTGATCGTCTGTGCTGTACTGATGAGCTGTAGTTGTGTTGATTCAGACAGCGGTCTGGAGGTGTTAGCAGTGCAGCGTGTGTCTAAAGCTCAGGCCTGGCAGCGCTCCGGTCGAGCCGGGAGAGAAGACGCCGGCTCATGTTATCGTCTCTACACTGAAGAGGAGTTTGACAACCTGGCCAACATGACTGTACCCGAGATACAGAGGTACGGCCCTCACCGTCTGCACCGGGGTCAGAACAGACCGTATAAGACACGTATATTATCTGCATGTTTTTTTTTGCTTTTTTTTTTCACATTTTAAAAATGAAAAAAAAGAAACATTTGAAGCATATATATATATATATATATATATATATATATATATATATATATATATATATATATATAAAACATTTTTTTTTTTAAATTTATCTATATTGAAACTTAATTTTCTTTCTTAATTTTCTGTCATTTATTTTCTCAAAACCCATTTTCTTAGAAAAATGAGACATTAAAGATACAGCTCTTTTTACATGATACTTATTTTCTTTCTTTTTTTTTAAATAATACTGTTTTTCAAGATTTTACAGTACTGCTTTTAAGTTTGTTTTACAACATTTATGGTTTTCCTTGAGCTAGAAAACTATTTATAAAAAAAATACTATGTATAAATGCTTAATTTCTTAAAACAATACTTGTATTAAAAAAAAGATGGAAAAGAATATGCTTATTTTGAATTTAAAAATAATTATCTTAATGGTGCAATATTTTAAAATTATGTAATTTCTTTCTTAAAATTATACAGTTTTTCAAGTTTAAACAATTATTGTGGGTTTTACTACTAGTGCAAAAAAATATATTTTTTGTTAAAAGTACTTATTCTATTAAAAAGTAATACTTATTTTTTAAATGATACTTATTTTGTTAGAAATAGTATGCTTTTTTTTCTTTGCAAAACAATACTTGCTTTCTTAGAAAAAAGCCTAATTTAAAAGATGCCATTGTTTTTTACTATGCTCTTTAAAAAACAAAAAAAAAAAAGTTTTGCAACATTGTTTTTTACTGTTTAAAAACAGTGTATTGTGTTGTGTATCTAGAAATTGCATTGCATTCTTTTTTGATTCATTCGTCTGTGTTTGAGCACAAGAACAGCCGTTTAGCTGACAGATGCAAACTAACACGAGTTTGGTAAAGCTGTACTTTCACGCTGCGTGTGTGTGTGTGTGTGTGTGTGTGTGTTCCCCGATGATTGCAGGTGTAATCTGGCCAGTGTTATTCTGCAGCTGCTCGCTCTGGGCGTCCCTGACGTCCTCAACTTTGACTTCATGTCCAAGCCGTCGCCTGGTGAGACTGTATGCTGTGTGATGGGAGGTTGATCTGTGCAGTGTTGTGTTCTCTGCTAACGTCTCGTGTGTGTGTGTGTGTGTGTGTGTAGAGTCGCTGCGGACCGCTGTGGAGCAGCTGTGTATCCTCGGCGCCGTCGACAGAAAAGACGATCACGTTTATTTAACGCCGCTGGGCAAGAAAATGGCCTGCTTCCCTCTAGAGCCTCGCTTCTCCAAAGTAAGAGGAACTCGTTGACTTGTCATTTGATGAGCTATAGAAATACAGATTGCTTCAATTTAAGACTTTTGCGTGTCAGTGTTACGACCCTGTTTATGGACCAACGTAAGAAAGCCATTTTTTTTTTTAGAGCAACAAACACTACAGTGGCTAGTGTAGTAAAAAAATGCAAGTGATCCCTCTGGCATCTGTACTGAAGCGTCTCCGCACAAACTAATAGATATAGAGCACATTTATCTGGGTCTAACGTTTAAATAACGTTACTATTTTATATCTAAATAGCATAGACATAGGCTCACTGTCTCACTGGCAAAAAAAGAAAAACTAAAACTTATATTTAACAAACAAAAAATGCTCCAAATGTTTTTAAAATTAACTTAATAAAAATATAGTTGAGAAACCATTATAATTAATATCTGAATATCTCAGTAGTTGAGATGCTATTTTTCAGTAATAATTTGATTTAGATTAACTTAATGCACGTCATTTTTACCTGATTTAATTTCTTGGGTATTACTATATAATTTTTATTGACTTGATAATATATAAACATATAAATGGCTTCACAATAACATATTTTTGTCTAATAGCAAAATGTTTGTTTTCATTGTGCTTTTTTTTATTAAGTATGTTTATATAGTTTTTATTAATTTGATTTGATAAAACACCTTTGTTTTACTGTTTGCATGAATTTGAATACATTTTTATTTGTTTGCTTATTTTAAAGTCATGTTGTTTAGGATTGTAATGTTTATTACTTTGAATTCATTTTTATTAATTAATTTTATTTGATGTATAAAATATAAATTGCTTTGCTTTATCACTTTTTGTCTAAAAGTATTTGCATATATATTTATGCATTTATGAAGAGCAGTGTTAGCATTACTGTGTTAATATTTTATTAATATTTGAAATATTTTTTATATCATCTATGTTCATTTTAGTCAAAGTGTTAGTAATTATTATTTTTACATTAATAAGTTATTATTTTTTACTTCTATTTTAGTTTGAGTCAGTTTAGTACATCGAAACTGAATGTGACTGAGTGTGTTGTTGTTCTGCGTCTCCACAGACTCTGCTGATCTCTCCTGATTTCTCCTGCGCTGAGGAGATTCTGACCATCATCTCGCTCCTCTCCGTCGACTCGGTCCTCTACAATCCTCCCGCGCGCAGAGACGACGTCCTCGCCGTCCGTAAGAAGTTCATCTCCAGCGAGGGCGACCACATGACGCTCCTCAACATCTACAGGGCCTTTAAGAAAGTCAGCGGGAACAAGGTACTGACACCAACGCTGCAGACATGAAACAACTTCTTCAGGGCAGTGCTAAATAAAAATGCTTTGTTAAAATTACTAACATTTTCCAGATTCTGCGAGGTGTGTGTACACTTGTGAGGACAGCTGATATTAAAGAAATGCGTTTGCATGTGAATTGACTGTTCTCTCTCTGCTTCAGGAAATGTGTGTGTGTGTGTGTGTGTGTTGTGTTTTCACAGGACTGGTGTCGAGAGAACTTTGTGAACAGCAGGAATATGGGGCTGGTGTCGGAGGTTCGAGCTCAGCTCAGAGACATCTGCATCAAGGTACACACACACACACACACACACACACACACACACAGACAGACAGACACACTCTCTCTCTCTCACACACAACCACGCACACAAACAGACATACACACACACACACTCTCTCTCTCTCTCGCACACACACACTTTCTCACACACACACACATGTTTGTTTTAGTGTAAAGTGTGTTCATCCCATAGGTGTAATGGTTTTTATACTGTACAAACTGTATATTCTATGGCCCTACACCAACCCTACACCTAACCCTAACCCTCACAGGAAACTTTGTGCATTTTTACTTTCTCAAAAAAACTCATTCTGTATGATTTATAAGTGTTTTGAAAAATGGGGACATGGGTTATGTCCTCATAAGTCACCCTCTCCTTGTAATACCTGTGTCATACCCATGTCATTATACAGAGTTGTGTCCTGATATGATACAAAAACATGAGCACACTCACAGACACACAGACACACTCTCTCTCTCTCTCGCACACACACACACACATACACACACACACACACACACACACACAGACACACACACTCTCTCTCTCTCGCACACATATACACACACACACACACACAAACTCTCTCTCTCACACACAAACACACATACACGCACACATACACGCACACAGACAGACACTCTCTCTCTCTCTCTCTCACACACAAACACACACACGCACACACATACACGCACACAGACACACTCTCTCTCCCTCTCTCTCGCACACACACACAGACACACACACACACACACAGAAAAACACTCTCTCTCTCTCTCGCACACACACACACTCTCTCTCTCTCTCTCGCACACACACACATACACACACACACAGACAGACACTCTCTCTCTCTCTCTCTCTCGCACACACAGACATACACACACACACACACACAAACACACACACACGGAGAGAGAAAAGCCAGGAGCAAAATGCAGCTCCTATGAGATTGGCTTGTATCTTAGAATGTGTTTGTAATAGCATTTAGGTCACTTTCTCTGACAGCTTCTGTAACTGTAATGTGTTGCACAAAGCAACACCAAGATCATGGGTTCACAGGGAATGCAGGTAATGAGATTTTATTTAATTATTTAATAAATAACCAATTATTTCTTCAGTCACTCTGGATAAAAGCATCTGCATGAATTGGCTCCATGTACAGTATCTGTGACATGACATCACAGCAAATAATTTTATTAGTTCTGGTTTTATTTATACAGTTTTTGTTAATATTTTATAGATTTACTGTTTTCACTTTATTATTTTTTATCATCATAGTCTTTCTCATAGTCTTAGTTTTTATAAATTATTTTTAATTTATATAATATGTGTGTTTTTGGCAGTTTTAATTCATATGCTCATATAGGTTTTATTAGGTTTATTTTAAGTATTTTTAGTTATTTTAGTACACCAAGTTAATGAAAAAGTTTTTATTTATGTATTTTACAAAAACACAAAATAAAATGTACAAAAAAATAAAAGGAAAAAACTATAATAGTGACATGCAAATGACATTAAATCAGACAAATGATGAGTGTGCATGATTAAGTGCCTGTGATCTTGTGCTGCTCAGATGAACATGAAGCTGGAGTCGTCTCTGTCGGACCTGGCGAACGTGCGGCGCTGTCTGGCTCACGGTTTGTTCATGAACGCGGCGGAGCTGCAGCCGGACGGCTCTTACGTGGCTCTGGACACACACCAGCCTGTGGCCATCCATCCCTCATCCGTCCTGTTCCAGGCCAAACCCGCCTGCGTGGTGTTCAACGAGCTCCTGCACACGTCTCGCTGTTACATGAGGGATCTGTGTTTGGTGGACGCCGACTGGCTGCAGGAAGCCGCGCCGGAGTATTTCCGCCGGAAGCTGCGTGCAACCAAGAGTTAACGCTTTCCAAATGCTACAGTTTGATGTTTCTGAAAACTGCATGATGGAAAGAGAAAAGCCAAGCACTCCAAAAGTTCATCTACTGATGCGTACCGTTTTTTCACAATATGCAACAGTAGATGATCTGTTGGAATGCTTGGCTTTTTTGGATTTGATATGCAACACATTAGGCAGTTTTTGCCAAAGAGTTTTGCTTTGTTAACTTTTCTAGAAGTGAGTCCTTTCTACTTGCTATAAATCTTAAGATGGCACGCCTATTTCTAGCTCTTTTACAAAATGCTGAAGTCTGATTGAATGAAATTCAGGTTCACTTCCTCAAATGGCTGCATGTGTTTTTGTTCAGCTCAATGCGTTTGCCATAAAACTTGACTAGTATGTTGAGTGTTTTGGGATCACGTTTATGTTTGAACAAGTTAAAATGAATACAGATGTGTGTGAAAGAAGCTGGAGATCGATCAGAGATTGATAATGTGATGGCAGGGTCATATTTCATCTCAAAAATATATTTTGCATAAAGCAAATTAAGCATATTGTTGATTTTTAGGTCGGGTTATTGTAGTTAACCAATGCTAAAAGCATAGAAAAATAGTTACTGAAATAAAATATTTAAAGAAAATTAGAAGATAATTTCTCATGTACAAAAAAAAAAAAAAAGTAAATAAAAAAACTAAGTAAAATAAAATATAAAAACCGTATATATATATATATATATATATGTGTGTGTGTGTCTGGGTATATATATATATATAATGTACACACATATATACATATATACACACACATATATATGTATGTATATATATGTGTGTGTGAATATATGCGTGTAATTTTTATTTTAGCTAGCTTCTGAAGCACATAACTAAAGCTGAAGCGCAAAAAAAATTAATAAAAACATATATACATTTTTTTTTAAATCACAAAATACAAAAAATGCACACTAGATTACAAAAACTAAAATTTAACTGAAAAGTTAAACAAAACAGATTCATATAATTAATAAAAGCTACAATAACATCTCATAATGATGATAAAATAGGATCATTGTGGGATTATTTTCAAAAAATGTACTCCAAAATTGTGCTTATTTTAATGCAAAGACCTTTACATTTAAACAATATACCATTATTTCTTACATTACAGTAATGAGATTTTCAGAAGTTTCATCCATGCTGTGTCATATCATGAATAAGGTGTCAGAACTGTTTTTTCTATTGAATTTTAGAATTCTAGAATTCTGATCTGATCAATTCAGGAAAAATTAGATCACATTAATGTAATGCATGCCACTTTCTAGTAGGGGGAACAGTAGCATATCAAATGCACATTAGTTTTAACGAATTCTAGTATTTGCTTCACTTTGCAAGTCATATCAAACTTATATGTATTCTTACATGTATATGGCAATCTATGTTTGCAGTGCATGAAATAAGACGGATAAAATGTGACTACTCAGGTTTTTATGGTGCACACGATGTACCAGCAGTGCACATGTTTAGTATTAGTATCAAAACTTTCCATTACAGCATGAGCAGAGGAGGCTTTGTGTCATGCAACAGATTTACACAATGTGACTGATTAAAACAAGTTGAATTCAGATGTTTAGGCTTCTGCATGTGTATTTTTAACATACTGTTTTCACGCTCCTTTAAAATGATGGGGTTTGGAACAAAATAGGAATTAATTTGTAAGAATAAAAAGCGAGAAAAAGTGATTAGTGCCTCTTTGTTGACACAAAAATCTTGCAGAAAAATGACTGAACATCATTTTTAAACATTATGGTCACATACAAACAAACTGATATTATTTTAGTATGATTGAGATGATATTACAGTTTAATATTTTGAATGTTTTTATTTTTATATTTAAATTTTAGATCATTTTGTAATTTTTGCAGGTCAATTTTTTTGCTTGTTTTTAATTCAAGTTACAAGTTAACAGATGCATGAGATACAAAATAAACATTGTCTCGTTTTCTGTAAAACAACATTTTTGAGTTGATGCTCGAAACAAGAAAAAATGCTGATGAAAACTTTTCCTTTTGAATCGAGTATCATGTGAGAATGTAAATAAAGATTTTAACACTTAAATATAAAATGATTTTGATAACCTGATGATCATGTTAAATATATTTACTAATTGTACCTGATTTTAAACCTGGATAATCACATACTTTCATCTTATTTACATGTTCAAATGAAAAAGGGGAATATTCAGATGCTTGTTAAAAGATAAAAAATGCAAAGCCACAAAGAGAGTTTTTTTTTTATTTATCATCATGTATCTTCAATTATAGAACTCAACATGTTTTTTAACCTCTTTAATAACATGTAATTTCCTTCAGAGGAACACATTTCTCAAGTCAGTGAACGTTTAAGACGTGATGCCATGTACAGGAACACCCAAACATACACAAATATCACGCGGTCGTTCGAACTTTTGTTTTTGGCACGGATTGCGCGCCATACACACACGCTTTTCGCGTCATAACAGCTGCAGCGCGTGACACCAACATTCAGAGGGTCAGGGGAAAAGGCAGAACAGACATTTGGACCAGAATCCAGTTTCACTCATTCATCTCCAGTATGTGCGGCCTAAATCTGTAACAAAAAAAAAACAAAAAAACATACATATTAAAAATGTATATTAACAATACAATATAAATACCTTTTTTATGAATAGAGGTTGGATGAAATGGGAGTTGGTGAACAAATATGGATGCGCACTGGATAGACATTATTCTCACCTCAAGACATTTTCCTCAGGAGGAGCAGCTCTTGGTTCTCCTGCGCTTTATTTCGCTGTTTTGCAGTTTCTCTGCTATTTTTCTCTCGTGTCCGGCTGGACTATGGCGGTTAGTGTTCATTCCGATCTCTTTCTTACTTCTGCCTTTTCCTCCAGCATGGCAGGGATACTCCTCCAGGTTATAATAATCATACTCATCGTAACTGGCTTCCTCAAAATACACTAATCTGTCGAAGTCGGTGGCCATGATGATCAGAATAAGACGAGAGCTCTTCCCTGAAATTATCTTTCTGGGAGTAAACAACGCTGCTGTCAAACGGTTTTCTGACACTCCGACATCACGTGGGTTTTAGAATTGCTTGGTGATTGGTGCAGAGATCCTGCTCGCTTGTGATTGGCTGCGTTTTGGTGCGAGCCGTTCGTTTAAACACTCTTGATTGGCTGAAGGCTGGGCTGTTTTTAGCCGTGCATCCATGCAAAACAAAGCTCACTTCCGCATGTTCCTTCTTTATTTACACAAGTAACGGTACATTTAACATGTAAAAACTTGAATGCAATAAGAGAGAGCGCAAATATTAGCATCGCTTTCCTGTTCAGATTTTCAGTTCTGTATGAAATAAACCCAAATTAGCTTTGTTTTGCAACTGTTTCCATATTGAATAATGTTCCATAAATGCATTGACATGATTGCCTGAACATGTGTAAGTATAGTTCATGTAGTTTACAGAGGACGCAATGAACATGTACTTTTGCATTTAATTTTTTAAAGCTTCATTGCTCTGTTTAAATGTATAATGCATATCCTGTCTTCATTTTATACCCGAAACAAACAAAACAAGCAAGTTATATAACTTTTTTTTAATATGAGACACAGATCATCACATGGTTACAGAAGGTTCCGAACATATTAACACCCATTTCTATCCTGAATCTCCAAACTGTTTGCATGTAAATGACTTTTCACTGAAGTATATATTTAAACATTAGATCATCTGTCACAACATGTTTCTCATTCTTGGCTAAAGATATGCTGTTGATTATGTATTATGGACAACAGGAAACTCCTAAAACTATAGCAGCACGTATCATTACAATTCAAGCAAAGACGCCACTATGTGGCAGTGCAGTTTCACTGTTAGTGCACTATCTTTAATAAAGATACACACGCGTTTGAACTAAAGTAGCACTTCTTAATGTTTAATGTCTATTGCATAATATCAAATGCAAAATACAGTACAATTCAGGACAACATACAACATGCAAAACGTAGCCTACTTGAATTCAATACTTGTCAATACAAACAATAAATGAGAAATTATATATGCCTAATTGACATAATACACATACACCCACCCACCTATATATATACCAAGGCTGCATTTATGTGATCAAAAATACAGTTATATTGTGAAATATTATTACAATTAAATAAAAAAACTGTTTTCTATGTTAATATATTTTGAAATGTAATATATTCCTGTGATGCAGAGCTGAATTTTTAGCATCATAGCTCCAGTCTAAAATGATGATTTGCTTCTCAAGAAACATTTCTTATCATTAACAATTCTTATTTAGTTAGTAAAAATTATTCAACATTATTACTATTTGTACTGTATTTATTTATGCAAGTATTATATAATGAATTATACAACTTTCTCTGATAAAATACATAATAGCATGTATTTATGTCATTCATGATATCTTGTCACCGATAACCCAGAGATAAAATCTACTGAATTCATTAAACATATTTGGTGTCATAATAAATAAAATCAGAGGTGGGTAGATAACTTATGGATTGTAGTCCCTTACTGATTCACAAAAAAAAAAAAAAAAAAAAAACATGACGTATCATGTAAAAACATGATGTATCATTTTTTCTTTTGCTATTTTAGCAAATGGAAATGGAAAAAATATATTTGTGGTACTCTTCCGTTCAATGCTCTTGAAGTTTAATTCATTTTCCATTAATATATTTTGTGAATTTCCTGTCTTAAATATATAAAAATTGTTTGATAAAAAATGTTAGCTTAAATGTAAGTCGCTTTGGATGAAAAGTTAAATGTTTACATTTAGTTTAATTTAATAAAATTTTTGGTTATTGATATCCACTGCTATGAACTTTATCCGGACAACTTTAAAAGCTATTTGCTCAATATTTAGTTTTTTTTTTTTTTTTTGCATTCTCAAATTTCAGATTTTCAAATAGTTGTATCTCAGCCAAATATTGTCGTATCCTAACAAACCATACATCAATGGAAAGTTTATATTGTCTGATGTATAAATCTCAAAAAAAAAAAAAAAAAAAAAAAAAAACTGGCCCTTATTACTGGTTTTGTGCTCCAGGGTCACATATATCAAATATAGCAATTCTGCAACACTACATTCCTTCTTCAGTCATGCTATCAAGTAACTGTGATGGCACTTTTTCTCATCATATTATCTCATGCAAAAGCTCTCTCTCTCTCTGTGTGTGCTTTTACGACATGCTGGTGTGTAATCATAGTAGTATAATAGATAATAGAATCTTTACTATTACAATGGCCCCCACTAGCACAAGAATGGCGAGATGCTCGATGGACACGCCCCCGGTGATCTGACCACGCCTCAGTCAAAACAAAAACGTTAGCCACGCCCTTGACGTTGTGACACGTCCCGACGCTTTTCCACGTCGCGCCCAACGGTTGAGGCAGGGGTGGCTGCGCGCGCTTGTGTAAAGGCCGGGAAAAAATGGCGGCGCCCGTCTTGCGAGTGTCCACCCCTCGCTGGGAACGGATAGTGCGGCTGCTCGTGTGTCTCTCAGGAATCCTGTTATCCCTGTACGCTTTCCATGTGGAGAGGGAAAAGACCCGCGACGCCAACTACCGCGCCATGTGCGATCTGAGCAGCTCCATCAGCTGCTCCAAAGTCTTCACGTCCAGGTGAGAGAGAGTGTCAAACCCTAGCGAGTTCCCTAACTAGACAACATCTGCAGCTGTTAGAGGCGCTCCGAGCTTTCAAAAACCAGGGTTTGACCCCTTTTGGACGCCTTGGGACGTTTCGGAATCGTTCCAGAGTTTGAATGCGCTTTTGACGATCTGAAAGTGCTGTCTAGTTAGGGACGTCGTTAGGTTTTGACACACAGCCGGAGTCGCTCCGGGCCGCTGACTGACTGAAAAGGTGATAAAATATAACATCCGACTCACATTATAGTCTTTTCTAGAAGCGCATTTTGGGTTGACACAAATAGATACTTAAATATGAATTAAATTAGGTAATTTTAGAGCAGTTTTTTTTCTTGTGAGCAGAAACTCAATGCGATAGCAGCTAATGCTAACAGTGCTAATGAGTGAATGAGCTCTTTAACAATGCAGCATACTAATATAATTTCATCTACATTTATTTTCTAATGTACTAGACTTGATGTGGACTCAAAGCCACTCATCTAGTAGCATGTTCATAGACAACAGGGATGTGCTAGACAGGGAGTACAACAGGCTGTCTCATACCTGTCAGATTATTGCGTTTTCTTAATGTTATGAATATGATATTTAACAGAGCCTTTAAATGCTTGAGTTTAATCGTTTTATTGATGTATGATACTGAGAGATGAGCTGGAGAAGGACATTCATTGAGTTTGATAAGCGTTCAACTTTGTTTTAGTAACCTTTGAAATCAGAGTGATTTGTTTGAGACTCAGTTCCTCATTTTATTACTAAAGCATCCACCCTTAACATCATCAAACCATTAATAGAGTAACTTAGTAATTACTGTTAATGCTCAAAATATCCTAGTAATATTTAGTTGGTGTTTAGAATTTTATATATATATATATATATATATATATATATATATATATATATATATGCACACACATACACACAAGTTTGGGTTTAAATGCATATTCATAAACTAAATGTTAATTTAAATGTATATAGTTAGTGGATATATGTAGTTAATTTAGGATAGCTAATTTAAAATGGGCATATGTTTATATTAATATGTACACTAAATAAGAACTTAAATCTATATTTTTAGTAAATGTGTTTGTTAATATTAGTACATGTGCAGTTTTTATGTTGATGTATACTAATATCTACATATATATTTACTTATACGCTATACATTTAACTAGTGAATAGGATATATACACTAAATGCTCATTTAAGCCGGTGAATATATTCAGTTAATTTGGTCTAATAATGTAAACAAATGTAATGTAAGTTTGCAGTTTAAAGGTCCAGTTTCTGGATTGCTTTTGTTTAATAAATAACTTTTTCCCTTTCTTGATTCAGCAATAACAAGACCACTTCTTTCATGTAAACTTGTTGTTGAATTAAAGCGCTTGGAGGGAGAAAAAAAGATGTTGATATGGTTTTCAGGACAGTCATGTGAAGCGCACTCACTTTCAGGAGAACTTCATTTGATATAACGCTGATGGAAAACAAATCACATGCTTACTGAGATCTTATCAGAGTAGATCAGCTGTCCTTTTGATTTTTGATGTTTTTTAATGCAGTTTTGTCGTTTATTGAGATGTCATGATACAAACGGACGTCTTGCAGATCTGGTATTAATAGTCACCCACTTTATCTGTGAATCTGTAGATGTGTCCAGTGCCCACTCATCATGAAATAAATAGGACCGCATCATGCATCGCGCTCACTTATGTTATTACCATCACGTAGATAAAGAGGCTATGCGATGCATGTTTGAGTCTGTTGAATTGCTTCAGAAAGCTGCTGATTGTGTTGTTTGCTCACAGAGGGCCGTCTGATAAAGCGGGCGGTCTGCAGAGAAAACAACCAAACTAAACTCCAGCCGGGTGAAGGTCTTCAGGAGCATTACATGATCAGGCTTAAGGTCTCGCTCTTAAAGGGAACGGGCTTTTATAAGACTTTTCTGTGTAGCCGAGCTGTCTTCAGATAATCAGACAGTTTGAGGTGTTTGAGATCTTTTGCTTTGGGTTTTGCCTCTAATTCAGTTGTGAACGGTCTCTCCATTGGGAAACCGCACTGTACCGATCATTGAGTCTTGACTCCGCTGCTTTCTAAAGGTTTGGGAAAGGTTTGGGAGTGTTTTCTGCCATGTGGAGGTGAGAGACATCATTTTAAAACATAAGGGAGTGTTGCTTTGTGTATCTCATCTCAATGACTGGAAAACAATATTATTTTGGTGCATGTATTGGTATCAGAAACTGAATTTAGTGCATCATTACAGAGAGCAACAATCTGGTTCTGGAAGTAAATATCCCACTTATTGTCCCATAAATAGTTTTTATCAGTAATGTTTACAGACATATCTACAATGAGCACCAAGGTCATTCTCTCACATCTGCTGATGTAGAAACTAAATTAGAGTGATTTTAATATTCAGAAATCATATTGTATAAACCAAATTCCCAGTGAAGAACTACATTACCCATAATCCTGCACAGAGATTTACCAATCAGTGCTTTTGTTTTTAATGTGAGAATGAAAATCACATTGAACATGACCGTCCTATCCCACGATGCATTTCTTAACCTCTTAAACTAGTTTTATACAAACTGATTATATGCTATATATTTGTTGTTTTTATGTTGCATGGTTTCGTATTATAGTCGATCCCTAATACATACTTGATTATTGTTCTAGTTATTCTCTCACGGTGCTTCAATAGTTTTTTTGCATGTGTTGTGAGTACCATATATGCAGACTTTACTTGCTAGTAATCATGCGTCCTTGTGTTTTTGTCATGTTGCATACACTACACTCTTAAATATAAAGGTTTCAAAGGGAGTTTTTTGCAGCAGCATCATAGAATAAATATTTTTGGGTTCCTTAACCTTTTAACCATTTTTCTTAGTGTAAAGAACATTTTAATAATCTAAAGAACCATAACAAACCATTTTTTGCGATTTCCACAGATGTTAAAGCTTCTGTCACTGTGACAATTTGGCATTCAAAAGTCAAACAAGCTTTAATATGAATGCTCTTTGGAGTAATAATACATAATATAAACAGTTGACTAACATACATTCTGAAGAAAATACAAATGTTGTGTTTGTTTTACTTTTGTCTGGTTCAGATTTCATTGAAAGAATGCTGTGTTCAGTTTTGTTTAAGACAAACTGCTTCTTCATTACTTGAACTGTAGTGAAATGAATGAACACAATAAAGAAAACTAAAGTTGCGATGCAATGTTGAATCATGATTATACTTGCATTATTATTTATGTAGCACACATATGTTTTCTGAGCAGAAATGCTTTCATTGGGAATGCTGGGACATATGGTGACCTCCGGTGTTTGGCAGCGTTAGGTCTTTGTCAAATCCATTGGCAGGAAGTTATGAAACGGAAGCTGCTCTCCAGTGTTGGGTTACACACCTTTTTTCCTCTTCAGGGTTAGTTAATAGAAAAGATTTCAGGCTTTTCAAACACTTAGAGACTAATGTTGAAATCAGATTCTAGCTCTATACGAGTCATTGCATTCAAGTTTGCTCATAACATTATAAACGGTGTTGCAATGGATTAAATGTTTAGCAAATTAACCATAATTGTCAATTTAGTTAATTTTTTTACTGTTTAATGCTGAAATGTGTCCAGTTTTGTGATTGTCCGCCATTAAATAAGGCCCCAAAAATACAATATGATTTTCCTGCCTTTTAAGATGCTTTGTTTTGGCAGATTTCTTTGCAGAAAATGCATTATGAGCTCTGTCAGTAAAAAGTACATATACTGGAATTGGATGTGACTGGAAGCCACCACATTTCTCTTTTGTTAGTATAATTTCAAACAATTTGGGTCAGAAATCTGTTAACACTGATAAAATGAAACTGTGCTTTTTATTTGCTGCTGTCTTGATCATCGTATGATTTGATTTAGGCCAAATATTCTGTTTAATGTGCTTGTATTCCCTCGAGAAACCCAGAGCACTTATTTTTTAGTTCCAGTGTCTCATGTTGTTTGATTTCTGCTACTTCACTGTTTCTCTCTCTGTTTGTGTTTTTGTCTTTGCTGTAGATGGGGTCGAGGATTTGGACTCTTAGGAACCATTTTTGGGAATGACAGTGCAGTAAACCAGCCAAACAGTGTCTATGGAATCTTGTTTTATATCTTTCAGCTGTTACTAGGTAAGAACCGCATCAGCCACGTCGATTGCAGATTATGACGTTTTTACAATAACAGTTTCTTTCTATGGATGCACCAGTACAGAAATTATGGCACATGTAAAAATCAATTTATGGCCAAAATCTTTATATAACAAGTCCGATGAATGGCTTTGGTCATTGTGTGCATCATTTTTTTTACTGTCTATTTTGCATCAAGTTCAACTTCCATTTTATTTCCACTTGTGAATTTCTCAACTGCTTGATTTTCTATACCGTTGCAAAATGTGAACTTTGAGACGATTTTAAATGTTACAAGCTCTGTACAAAAATTTACCTTGAAGATTTTGGCTTTCGACAATTAAGAAAACTGATAATTGAGTTACAGTTCAGATAAAATTATTGTTTACAAGTTCTCAGTAGGTTGTAAAAGTGATTTCATGCATTTTTGTTTTATTGTTTTTATATTATTTATTTAAAATATATTGAATAATGTTTTTGTTTCTCAGTTATCATTTATATATAGAATTATATTTAAAGTTTGCATAAATATTGTTTATTTATTTTTGAAAATTCAGTGAATGTCATGTTAGCAAAGTTCTGGAATAATGGTGTTAAATTATCGTGATCTCAATAAGCTTTATTATGATTATGAGAACACAAGAAAATGAAACTAAATTTAAAGTTAAAAATTAAAATTAAATTTATGCATTTAGCAGACGCTTTAGTGCATTCAGGCTATCAATTTTTACCTATCGTATTCACGGGGAATCGAACCCCCAACCTTGCGCTTGATAGCACATTGCTCTACCAATTGAGCTACAGGAACACAAGAACACACATGGTGCCTACAGCCTCTCAATCTATATGTACTACTTTGGGAGTTATGTTAAAACTGTTAGCTGATCTCATTTCTGTCTCCATCTAGGTTTATTTGTGAAACATTTGATAGCTCACATTAATTTGTGCAGTGTACAGTTTTTGCCATTAGCCAGAGATGAATAGTAACACACATTATTTCCTGAGACTGATATTGTAAGGGACGTGTGAGCGTGTCCGGTTATAGTAGGAACATTACTCTCTGTAATCTAAACGGTCTCGCAGGCCTCTGAATTATTGCCCTCACTTGTCCTTGTCTGTCATCGCTGACGGCTGAAATCTCTTAGCCTTTCAGTGCGATAAGGCACAGGTCAAACATTCACAACCTTAGTTTAACCCCGTGTTCGTGCGCGTCTCTTCTCCGGATAGTTTTTGAGTTGCATCAGTATCAGTTTCTCTTAAGTTCTCTTTGTCTGGGTTATTATTGTTAAATAAAACTATACTAAAACCTTTTTTTCCCCAATTTAAACCATTGGCAACTAAATTAAAGCTAAATGAACCTAAAAACGTAAAAATTCACTAAATGAAATAAATATAAAGTAATCCTAAATAGAAAATAAAAATAACAAAAACACATAGTGTAAAAATAGGGTATTAATAATTAATATGAAAATAAACACTAATTTAAAATACTAATAAACATTTAGTTTAGCATTCATAAATAATAGTAGCATTTGATTTTTACAAGTTTTAAAAATATATTTTTTTATTATGTATTACTATTATTAAAGCACTATATTACACAAATTATAATATAGTAAATATAATTAGTCAAATCACACAATTAAAACATCCTAACACATTACAGTAATGCAAATTTTGGGAGAAAATATGCTTAATTGTTATGAAAATGATGGGGTGGTAGTTAACCTTATATTTTTGTTTTTGATGAAAGGTGATACAGTAATAACTACAACCTGAAATGGCATAGATCTTTAATAGTCTTTATAATTCAGCATGTAACTTTAAATCCTTATTTCTGTAATGCTAATAAAATATTTTGTTTAAATGTTGAAGCAATTATTAATAATACTAGCATTTGATGTACTAATTTTATTCTGATATAAATGAAAATGTTATTTAGTTTTTATTAGTAGTAGTAATAGAAGTATTAGTAGTGAGTATTATAGTAATGAGAATCTCACCTTTGGGGGGAAAAACTCACAATTTGGGGGAATTGCTTATTTATCATGAAAATGACCAAAAAAAAATTATAATTGAAATAAAAATGTAGAGAAACTAGTCAAGCTCACTAACTGGTTTGACTAGTCGTCCATCCTGACCCATTCCTGCACGCATGTCTGCCTCATAATTTCCCCTTGCTTCATTCCTCAGCAGTCATGTGGGCTTTGCTGACTCAAGTTCTTCTGTGTGTTTGGCTCTGCTGATCTGTCCCCAGGTTCATTGTGCTTCTGAAACTGGACACAGTCAAGTCTTTCTTCACACTATTGCAGCACATTTGCATAATGCCAACGTGCTGTTTGCTCTCGGAGTGATGGACGGCTGAACGTTTGGAACCGTTTTGCACTTCCTATAAACTGTTTTACATTTTACTGTGCAGTTTCTTCGCTAATTTCCTTATCGATGCGTGAATGAATGGCCAGGCTGTTGACTCAAGTGAATGGCTCTGGTCTTTCATAAACCTAGTGAGCTGCCTTCTAAGTAGAGTTGCTTCCATCAACGAAAATTCTGAGGCCATCCTTAAAAATATTCTTGTTTGCCATAACCCGACTGACCCTGTCAATTTAGGACCGACTCAAATTTTTTATTTATTTTTTGCTTTTAGTCCGACCGACTTGCCGGTTGTACATTTGCGTTAATGTTGCATTCACACCAAATGCAAATAGAGTGTCTGTCGCGAATGATTTCAATGTTAAGTCAATGTAAAGACGCGTTTACGCGTGTCTGAAGGTCTCGCAGCGCGAATTAGGCATTAAGCGTGGGGAGGTAGACGCAAATTCGCGCGAATGGTGCTTTTCGCAACACGTTAACCAATCAGGAGCCTGCTCAGGAGTCACTCATTCAACATGGAGGAACGACTGATGTTGTCAGTGAGCAGTCAACTGGAGCTATATTACACAAGTATCACACACAAGTTTATATTTCAGGAATAAAAAAGACCTCGCTTGGAATAGTATGTTGTAAATACACATGTAACTTTTGAGTCAGGTACACGTTTATAGACCTGCTGCCTTCCCGCCGTTTTTACAACTATTTTCCCCCTAATATAGCCTACAGCTACTTTTTGCTTATAAGATGGTGTTTATTCAGAGGATGTGTGCAGGAAAAAAGTGCTCGATCAACATCAGCCATCTTGCAAACAGACAACCGCCTAGCACTTGCCCCTCCCACAAAAGCGGATTTCACCTCGGACGCGTCAGTTTCACTTCAAACTCTTATTTCTACGTGCGTCTAGATCGAAACAGACGAATGCATTCAAAATGTTCAAGCGGCAAACTAGAAGCGGTAGACACAAATTTGACGCTCTATTCACGTTTGGTGTGAACGCAGCATGCGTTAAGACTGACCAGTTTTTTTTACTCTTCGAACAACTAATACAAAAGCAATAAAATAATATTAATTATATTTTAGTAAGTATTGTAAATATATAAATTGCCTAGGCCTACATACAAATGAAGACTACGTTCTTTCTTTAAAAAAAAAAAAATCCATTACGTAATCTATGTTTACAGGGATGTCACACTATGGCCTGTGCGTTCGTCTCCTCTCATTCACTGTCAGAGTCAACGGTTCGCGCTTGGTAATGATGGCTGCGGCTGCAGTAAACTAAATGTTTGCGCTCAATGATCAAAGTTATACGGGTTCGGGAACCATAATACATCTAAAAAATACATTCATTAAAACAGCTCGACACCGCTTTAACTTGGCACGAGGTTCTGGAAAAACTGTGCCCAGATCTTTTCCCATCCCTTCTCCCATTTAGTCTAAAACTTCAAAAATCTATTGCACGAATCGATTGGACCAACCAACACAAGTTTCGAAAACGAAAATAGGAAATTGATTTTAATGGCCTTCTCTCAGAGCGTGTCCAGTTTTTTTTTCTGAGCACATGTCACACAGCAACTGCAGCTTTGGACACACGCATAACAGCAAATAATACTTCTGCCAGTATTCAGACAGTCTCATGCATACAGATACAGATTCGGGCTAGAATCGCCTACGTATGCAATTTTGTTGTTGTTGACATTTCTAATCGTAAACAGCCATATTGAAGCCTGCAGTAAATGTTTTGCATTATGGCAGTCCACTATGCTTATTAAGTTGGCTTGAGAGAGCCAACTTACTGATATTCTATTTAAACTTATTATTATTATTATGTTGGCTTGGCAACAAGCCAACATACTGTTATGCTATTTAAACTTATTTTTATTATTTTTTTTATTATTATTCTTCTGAGAAAAAAATTCTGAACGCTACTCCTCCTAGGGCTTTAAAGCCACAAGCCCCAAACTCGGCAGACACCTGCGGGATAGAGGGGTGGTGTGTGCTATATCTTTTCAGAGTGATCAGACTTAAAGTTTTTTTGTTATTAATTTTTAAATGTAAAAAAAAAAGAGAAAAATTGCGCCCCTACAGTTGCAATGAGATTTAGGGGCGGAGTCGGGTTTCGTTTCACTTTTAAACTGGTTAAAAATACTGCTGCTCAGCCCAGGCTGTCTACAAGGAGCTCACAACGAGCGAATTCATTCTTATTTATGACCTTTTAAAAACGCGATTGCACGCAATCCACACCTTAGAACACACCAAGAGCTAAATTCAGATGTTTCTGAACTGTTTAAAGTAATAACATTATATATTCGCGGCAGCCAACTGCTCGCGAGCTGGCAATGTATTTCTCCGAACACTTGAAGTCCACAGAGAATTTACAGCCTTTCACATTAAAACACTGCAGCGAAACGGCACAAAACAATTAGAATAATATATTAAATGGTTTTAAAGTAGTTTTGGCCACTGTCACGCTGGTCTTAGCTGGTTTCTAACTGAATCATCAGGCTGAACATCACAGCGAGCTGGCGATGTATTTCTCTGAACACTTGAAGTACACATTTACAGCCTTTCACATTAAAACACTGCAGCGAAACGGCACAAAACAATTTGAATAATATATTAAATGGTTTTAAAGTAGTTTTGGCCACTGTCACGCTGGTCTTAGCTGGTTTCTAACTGAATCATCAGGCGGAACGTCACAGTGAGCTCGCGCTTCAGCCCCGCGCTGCGGGAAACTGAACTGAGCAGAGCAGCTGATGGCGCGTGTGCACGAGAGAGAGCCGCGCGTAAGGAGCTCACAACGAGCGAATTCATTCTTATTTATGACCTTTTAAAAACGCGATTGCACGCAATCCACACCTTAGAACACACCAAGAGCTAAATTCAGATGTTTCTGAACTGTTTAAAGTAATAACATTATATATTCGCGGCAGCCAACTGCTCGCGAGCTGGCAATGTATTTCTCTGAACACTTGAAGTCCACAGAGAATTTACAGCCTTTCACATTAAAACACTGCAGCGAAACGGCACAAAACAATTAGAATAATATATTAAATGGTTTTAAAGTAGTTTTGGCCACTGTCACGCTGGTCTTAGCTGGTTTCTAACTGAATCATCAGGCTGAACATCACAGCGAGCTGGCGATGTATTTCTCTGAACACTTGAAGTACACATTTACAGCCTTTCACATTAAAACACTGCAGCGAAACGGCACAAAACAATTTGAATAATATATTAAATGGTTTTAAAGTAGTTTTGGCCACTGTCACGCTGGTCTTAGCTGGTTTCTAACTGAATCATCAGGCGGAACGTCACAATGAGCTCGCGCTTCAGCCCCGCGCTGCGGGAAACTGAACTGAGCAGAGCAGCTGATGGCGCGTGTGCACGAGAGAGAGCCGCGCGTATCGCGGACAGGGACAGCAACACTGAACAGAGCTGTCGTTCAGGACGTTCACTTCCTCCTGAACGAACAAATTCAAATCGCAGTTTAAATAAACAGAAAAAAGAGCGAAAAGCAAAAGAGCTCAATTCAGCAGCGCGGTGTTCTGGTGTTCAGGGAGCAAGCAGAGACGCGTCTCAAAGTCTTCTTGCTTTTGTACCGACAACAAATACATACAAAATATGTCGAAATACCCGTGTTGGAAAGTGTGTTCGAATAAGTATGTGGTTATGTCTTAAGTGAAAGTAAAGATTTGCAAAAAAAAAATCGGATGTGTATCATCATAATGGATGCGTTTGTCTCTTAAAGGGACCGCGCCTAATTTACTAGCTCTGCTGTCAGAGTCTTTAATGTATGAAAATGAAAGTAAATCACTCACTGCTCTTGACTGAATTACCTTGTAGTACAATAATTTATCCAAAGTCAATCCAAAAATCAGATAGAATTGTTTTACTAGTGGGTGCAGGCCACTAGTTCATTTATGTAAGTGAGTATGGCAAAATAGTGATCTGTGAAATATTATACCCACTAATTCTTCATACTGTAGGCTACCAGTGAAATTGATTTAAAAAAAATAATAATTAAGGACCTGCCCATGTTTTGCTTAAGTGTTTCTTTCTTTAATTGTTAATGCAACCTTTTCACACCACAGACTGAACCAAATTAAGCATTTCTTGCTTGGTAACTGTTCAACAAAGTATTGATAGTTGTGTAAATATTGTCATACTGACAGTCTGAAGTTTTGGTTGATTCCATTACATATCTTTTTATCAAAGTTACCCGAAATTATCAAGATGAATTTGTTCTGAGTTATTGTCATATATTATTACCACTTTCTAAACTACAGCAAATAAACTGTGATAATGTGAGAAATGTTGAAGGTGTCTGAATACATTTTGGTTTGATTGTGTATTTTATCTTACAGTGAAGACTATGCAGTGCTATTTTACATTAACAAAAACAAACTTAAAAAAAGTAAACATTATGTAAATAGCACATGTAAATAGCACAAATAAATAAATAGAATGAACATACAGTACAAATTAAACAATTTTAAACAGTGTGTAACTGCATCATCTATACAAACCATTGTGCTTGGACCCCTTATGATCTCCTTGATTTAAAATGCATTGTTTCAGTTATCTTGTGTGTCGTTGCCCACAATGCGACGGTGGCAGGACTGTGAAATACATACATGAGAAAAATAGGCATGACTTATTTCACATCCAGCTAGACAACCCTGTCATAGCTGTTATCATAGCCCAGGCTTTTTATTAAAAAAAGAAAACAGCAAGGGAGCATGGAAAAAGACTGTTGCAGGTGTATTTTTTTATGGAATTATTATGTGTATTAATTTTGCAGCGGGGCAACTCAATGTTGGGCACACAAGTACTTTGGCTCTTTTGCTCCATGGCCAAGATGGCCAAGCCAACATCAAAGTTAGTTCACTAACTTTTAATTCTAGTTAAGTTGGCTTGAGAGAGCCAACTTACTGAAATCCGTCTTAAACTTATTAAGTTGGCTTGAGAGAGCCAACTTACTGAAATCCGTCTTAAACTTATTATTATTCTTCTTTTTCTGAGACTAAAATTTCTGACTGCTACTCCTCCTAGAGCTTTAACTCTACAGACTCCAAACTCGGCCCAGCTCTTCAGACTGATCTCGCCGGGTGTGCTATATCTTTTCTAACTGATTGGACTTACGGTTTTCATAAAAATGAAGATTAAAAATCATAAAAACTCCCATAGACTTACATTGAAAAGCCTCTGCTCATCTGAACATTCCGTGAACTCCAACTGTCAAAAATTCAAATCTAAACACACTGAAGCCCATTAGATTCAATCAGACTTCCCTTCTATGTACTATTACTAACCCATTCAAAATCATTCAAACTCATCTATCTATCTATCTATCTATCTATCTATCTATCTATCTATCTATCTATCTATCTATCTATCTATCTATCTATCTATCTATCTATCTATCTATATTCAAACTCATCTATCTATCTATCTATATTCAAACTCATCTATCTATCTATCTATATTCAAACTCATCTATCTATCTATCTATTTATCTTCAAACTCATCTATCTATCTATATTACAACTAATCTATCTATCAATCTATCTATCTATACTAAAACTAATCTATCTATCCATCTATCTATCATCAAACTCATCTATCTATATTAAACCTAATCTATCTATCTAAATCTATCTTTCTATCTATCTATATTAAAACTAATCTTTCTATCTATCTTATGCTTGTATCTATCTATCTTCTGACTGTATCTATCTATCCATCTATCTATCTATATTAAAACAAATCTATCTATCTATCTATCTATCTATCTATCTATCTATCTATCTATCTATATTAAAACTAATCTATCTCTATCCATCTATATTAAAACTAATCTATCTATCAATCTATCTATCTATATGAAAACTAATCGATCTATCCATCTGTCTATCATCAAACTCATCTATCTATATTAAACCTAATCTATCTATCTAAATCTATCTTTCTATCTATCTATATTAAAACTAATCTTTCTATCTATCTTATGGTTGTATCTATCTATCTTCTGACTGTATCTATCTATCTATCCATCTATCTATCTATCTATCTATATTAAAACTAATCTATCTATCTATATTAAAACTAATCTATCTATCTATCCATCTATATTAAAACTAATCTATCTCTATCCATCTATATTAAAACTAATCTATCTATCTATCTATCTATCTATCTATCTATCTATCTATCTATCTATCTATCTATAATCTGTCTGTTTCTAAACTATCTATCTATCTATAATCTGTCTGTTTCTAATCTATCTATCTATCTATCTATCTATCTATCTATCTATCTATCTATCTATCTATCTATCTATCTATCTATCTATCTATCTATCTATCTATCTATCTATCTATCGTCATAGCAACACTCTAGCAACTATCCAAACCAACCTAGAAACCACCCAGGGTATCCTAGCAACCTCATACCAAAATCTTAGAAACCACCCCGGGTACCCTAGCAACCACATAGCAACACCTTAGCAACCACTCAGGGTACCCTAGCAACCGCATAGCAACACCCTAGCAACCATCCCAGATATCCTAGCAACCGCATAGCAACACCTTAGCAACCACTCAGGGTACCCTAGCAACCGCATAGCAACACCCTAGCAACCATCCCAGATACCCTAGCAACCGCATAGCAAGACCTTAGCAACCACTCAGGGTACCCTAGCAACCACATAGCAACACCCTAGCAACCATCCCAGATACCCTAGCAACCGCATAGCAACACCTTAGCAACCACTCAGGGTACCCTAGCAACCGCATAGCAACACCCTAGCAACCATCCCAGATACCCTAGCAACCGCATATCAACACCTTAGCAACCACTCAGGGTACCTTAGCAACCACATAGCAACACCTTAGCAACCACTCCGGGTACCCTAGCAACTGCATAGCAATTATCAAACTTTTTAACTTAACTTAAAATTTAATTTTAAACTCTTTAAACTGGCCAGGCTTTCTCAAGCCAACTTAAAGTTTGTCTTGACGAACTTTTTTATCTAGTTATTATTCTTCTTTTTCTGAGACTAAAATTTCTGACTGCTACTCCTCCTAGAGCTTTAACTCTACAGACTCCAAACTCGGCCCAGCTCTTCAGACTGATCTCGCCGGGTGTGCTATATCTTTTCTAACTGATCGGACTTACGGTTTTCATAAAAATGAAGATTAAAAATCATAAAAACTCCCATAGACTTACATTGAAAAGCCTCTGCTCATCTGAACATTCCGTCAAACTCCAACTGTCAAAAATTCAAATCTAAACACACTGAAGCCCATTAGACTCAATCAGACTTACTATGTACTATTACTAACCCATTCAAACTCATTCAAACTCATTCAAACTCATCTATCTATCTATCTATCTATCTATCTATCTATCTTCAAACTCATCTATCTATATTAAAACGAATCTATCTATCTATCTATCTATCTATCTATCTAACTATCTATCTATCTATTTTCAAACTCATCTATCTATATTAAAACTAATCTATCTATCTATCCATCTATCTATCTATCTATCTATCTATGTAATACTTCTAATATATCTATCTATCTATCTATCTATCTAATACTTCTAATATATCTATCTATCTATCTATCTATAATCTGACAGTTTCTAACCTATCTATCTATCTGTCTATCTGTCTATCTATCTATCTATCTATCTATCTATCTATCTATCTATCTATCTATCTATATTCAAACTCATCTGTCTATCAATCTAGCCATCTATCTATTCAGACTAATCTATCTATCTATCTATCTATCTATCTATCTATCTATCTATCTATCTATCTATCTATCTATCTATCTATCTATCTATCTTCATAGCAACACTCTAGCAACTATCCAATCCAACCTAGGAACCACCCAGGGTATCCTAGCAACCTCATACCAAAATCTTAGCAACCACCCCGGGTACCCTAGCAACCGCATAGCAACACCTTAGCAACCATTCAGGGTACCCTAGAAACCGCTTAGCAACACCCTAGCAACCATCCCAGATACCCTAGCAACCGCATAGCAACACCCTAGCAACCATCCCAGATACCCTAGCAACCGCATAGCAACACCTTAGCAACCACTCAGGGTACCCTAGCAACCGCATAGCAACACCCTAGCAACCATCCCAGATACCATAGCAACCGCATAGCAACACCTTAGCAACCACTCAGGGTACCCTAGCAACCGCATAGCAACACCCTAGCAACCATTCCAGATACCCTAGCAACCGCATAGCAACACCTTAGCAACCACTCAGGGTACCCTAGCAACCGCATAGCAACACCCTATCAACCATCCCAGATACCCTAGCAACCGCATAGCAACACCTTAGCAACCACTCAGGGTACCCTAGCAACCGCATAGCAACACCCTAGCAACCATCCCAGATACCCTAGCAACCGCATAGCAACACCTTAGCAACCACTCAGGGTACCCTAGCAACCGCATAGCAACACCCTAGCAACCATCCCAGATACCCTAGCAACCGCATAGCAACACCTTAGCAACCATTTAGGGTACCCTAGCAACCGCATAGCAACACCCTAGCAACCATCCCAGATACCATAGCAACCGCATAGCAACACCTTAGCAACCACTCAGGGTACCCTAGCAACCGCATAGCAACACCTTAGCAACCACTCCTGGGGACCCTAGATCTATCTATCTTCTGACTGTGTCTATCTATCTATCTATCTATCTATCTATCTATCTATCTATCTATCTAATCTATCTCAGACTGAAAACCATCAAACTTAAAACTTTTTAAACTTCTTAAACATTTCAATCTTTTCAAACTTTTCAAACTTTTTCAGACTTTCTGGTCAGGCTTTCTCAAGCCAACTTAAAGTTTGTCTTGACGAACTTTTTTATCTAGTTAAGTTGGCTTGAGAGAGCCAACTTACTGATATTCTATTTAAACTTATTATGTTGGCTTGGCAACAAGCCAACATACTGTTATGCTATTTAAACTTATTTTTATTTTTTTATTTTTATTATTATTATTCTTCTGAGAAAAAAATTCTGAACGCTACTCCTCCTAGGGCTTTAAAGCCACAAGCCCCAAACTCGGCAGACACCTGCGGGATAGAGGGGTGGTGTGTGCTATATCTTTTCAGAGTGATCAGACTTAAAGTTTTTTTGTTATTAATTTTTAAATGTAAAAATTGTCTGAGAAAAATTGCGCCCCTACAGTTGCAATGAGATTTAGGGGAGGGGAGCAGTCAGACGAGAGAAGAATCGCTGCTGCTCAGCTCAGGCTGTCTACACGGAGCCGACAACAAGCGAATTCATTCCTATTTAAGACATTTTAAAAACGCTATTGCACGCAATCCACACGTTAGAACACACCAAGAGCTAAATTGAGATGTTTCTGAACTGTTTAAAGTAATAACATGATATATTCGCGGCAGCCAACTGCTCGCGAGCTGGCGATGTATTTCTCTGAACACTTGAAGTCCACATTTACAGCCTTTCACATTAAAACACTGCAGCGAAACGGCACAAAACAATTAGAAGAATATATTACACATATGAAAATGAGTGTTTATATGTGCTTGTGAGATTTCTCTGTCAGGCTTAACGTCGCAGCAATTGCTCAGCGTTGCATAACATGGTAAAGCAGGGAGCTACACTGAGACCAAAAGGGTCGCAGGCATCACTGATTATTTTTGTACCTACTTATGTGTTATGCTATGATTTAATATGACCATTTATTAAAACAGAAATGTGTATTTTAAGAATACGTTTTATAACGTGCTCCGAGCATTCAACACATCAAGTTGGCTTCAGCCCAGCGCTGCGGGAAACTGATGGCGCGTGTGCACGAGAGAGAGCCGTGCGTCTCGCGGACAGGGACAGCAACACACTGACAAGCTAAACCAACATATGTTAATTATTATTACCCGATCGGATCTCATTAATACATTATGTCTCAGGCCAAAGAACCGAGAGAAAGACGAGAGAAATGAGCACTTCATCAGCAGCCCATATGACAGCGTAATACAGTTTATGAATACTGGAAGGAAAAAAAGTCAGGACAGCCTTTTAAATTAAAACAGTGCAGCGAATCAACACAAAACAATTCTAAGAATATATTATAGAGATCAAAATGAGTGCGTGTGTGATTTTTTTTTTTTTGTCTTAGGTGAAAATAACATCCATCTCTCCAGCTTCAGAGGACAGTGGTCGGTAGATCGGTCAAATCAAGTACACGATTACTTCAAAATTCATAATAGCTTGACTTGAGAGTTATTTAGTAATTAATGTCAGGAGTGCAAAATAATAAATCCGTATTATGCAACATTTTGAATAGAAATTCACCACTCATTCATATTGAGTTACATATTTGATTAGTACAGGTGTTAGGGCTCATTAATAATTTATTTCTGGGCAGAGAGCAGTAAAAAGGACGAGACAAGAATCACGGCTGATCAGCTCAGTCATTGTCTAAATGGAGCTCACAACGAGCGAATTTATTCTTCTTTAAGACCTTTTTAAAACATGTTATTACTTTAAACAGTTCAGAAACATCTGAATTTAGCTCTTGGTGTGTTCTAATGGGTAGATTGCGTGCAATCGCCGATATAATTTAATTTGAAAAGGTCTTAAATAAGAATAAATTCGCTCCCTTGGTCGCAGCCTTGGTCTGCGCTGATCTTCATTTACAAACACGTCATTAAAATGAACTGTAACTCCATGAATACACAACGAAGAGACATGAGAGATATATCTATAGAAAGCTTGACATGTTTACTTTTAAACCAAACAAGTGCTGCCGAACAAATATTCTGTGATAAAGTAATCCATATCAAAACAACGCAATGTCCTTTTTTCACGTCTAATGTGTATGGAAGGCCAAGAGGGTCAAATATACGTGAAAAATCAGCGGGTATTTAACGTGTATTTCACGTGTTAAATACACATGAAGTAAACGTTAAAAATCAGTTTGAAGAGGTCAATGTCATTGGCTGCTGAGGACTTGGGTCAAACCACTTCTGTGAGCTTAGAGGGCTGTAGGCTGCCATTCATAGACAGGCAACCACCATTTAACATGCTATAGATCAGCTTATTCAGCCTTATTATTTAGTCTTTTTTCTTTTCTGTTTTGTATAGCCTATAGAAATAATATATTTAAGTTTCAGTTTTATGAAATATTTATTTTATAATAAATATTAATAAACATTTTGTGGTGATAGTATAAAGTTTATAAAAGTTACAGTATTTTGTAATGAAACAGTACTTTTTGTTTAGCTCTTGACACGCCTAAGTATACTATAAATAGTGTCCCTTCTTAAATTTTTCAGTAATGTGTGATAACTTAAAATATGTTGTCAGTACTATTAAAATAAGATTAAATTGAATGGTATTTAGGAGATTATGGTTTTTGCATGACTTTTTTTGCATTCAGCTAGACAACCCTGTCTTAGCTGTTATCATAGCTTAGGCTTTTTATTAAAAAAGAAAACAGCAATGGACCATGGAAAAAGACTGTTGCAGGTGTATTTTTTTATTTACATTACACTTACATTTATTCATTTAGCTGACGCTTTTATCCAAAGCGACTTACAATTGTTATATATGTCAGAGGTCGCACGCCTCTGGAGCAACTAGAGGTTAAGTGTCTTGCTCAGGGAGACATTGGTATTTTATGGTATTATTATTTTATTTTTTTGCAGCGGGGCAACTCAAGAATGTTGGGCACACAAGTACTGTGGCTCTTTTGCCCCATGGCCAAGATGGCCAAGCCAACATCAAAGTTAGTTAACTAACTTTTAATTCTAGTTATTAAGTTGGCTTGAGAAAGCCAACTTACTGAAATCCGTCTTAAACTTATTAAGTTGGCTTGAGAAAGCCAACTTACTGAAATCCGTCTTAAACTTATTATTATTATTCTTCCTTTTCTGAGACTAAAACTTCTGACTCTAACTCCTCCTAGAGCTTTAACTCTACAGACTCCAAACTCTGCCCAGCTCTTCAGACTGATCTCCCCGGGTGTGCTATATCTTTTCTAACTGATCGGACTTACGGTTTTCATAAAAATGAAGATTAAAAATCATAAAAACTCCCATAGACTTACATTGAAAAGCCTCTGCTCATCTGAACATTCCGTCAAACTCCAACTGTCAAAAATTCAAATCTAAACACACTGAAGCCCATTAAACTCATAGTCTATGTACCGTGTACATATTCTATGTACTATTACTAACCCATTCAAACTCATTCAAATTCATCTATCATATCATATCTATCTATCTATCTATCTATCTAAATATCTATCTTCTGACTGTTTCTAAATATCTATCTATCTATCTATCTATCTATCTATCTATAATCTGACTGTTTCTAATCTATCTATCTATCTATCTATCTATCTATCTATCTATCTATCTATCTATCTATCTATCTTCTGACTGTTTCTAAATATCTATCTATCTATCTATCTATCTATAATCTGACTGTTTCTAATCTATCTATCTATCTATAATCTGTCTGTTTCTAATATATCTATCTATCTATCTATCTATCTATAATCTGTCTGTTTCTAATCTATCTATCTATCTATAATCTGACTGTTTCTAATCTATCTATCTATCTATGTATCTATCTATCTATCTATAATCTGTCTGTTTCTAATCTATCTATCTATCTATCTATCTATCTATCTATCTATCTATCTATAATCTGTCTGTTTCTAATCTATCTATCTATCTATAATCTGACTGTTTCTAATCTATCTATCTATCTATCTATCTATCTATCTATCTATCTATCTATCTATAATCTGACAGTTTCTAATCTATCTATCTATCTATCTATCTATCTATCTATCTATATTCAAACTCATCTATCTAGCTAGCTATCTAGCTATCTATCTATTCAGACTAATCTATCTATCTATCTATCTATCTATCTATCTATCTATCTATCTATCTATCTATCTATCTATCTATCTATCTATCTTCATAGCAACACTCTAGCAACTATCCAAACCAACCTAGAAACCACCCAGGGTATCCTAGCAACCACATAGCAACACCTTAGCAACCACTCAGGGTACCCTAGCAACCGCATAGCAACACCCTAGCAACCATCCCAGATACCCTAGCAACCGCATAGCAACACCTTAGCAACCACTCGGGGTACCCTAGCAACCGCATAGCAACACCCTAGCAACCATCCCAGATACCCTAGCAACCGCATAGCAACACCTTAGCAACCACTCAGGGTACCCTAGCAACCGCATAGCAACACCCTAGCAACCATCCCAGATACCCTAGCAACCGCATAGCAACACCCTAGCAACCACTCCGGGTACCCTAGCAACCGCATAGCAACACCCTAGCAACCATCCCAGATACCCTAGCAACCGCATAGCAACACCTTAGCAACAACTCAGGGTACCCTAGCAACCACATAGCAACACCCTAGCAACCATCCCAGATACCCTAGCAACCGCATAACAACACCTTAGCAACCACTCAGGGTACCCTAGCAACCGCATAGCAACACCCTAGCAACCACTCTGGGTACCCTAGCAACCGCATAGCAACACCTTAGCAACCACTCCGGGGACCCTAGCAACTGCATAGCAATTATCAAACTTTTTAACTTAACTTAAAATTTAATTTTAAACTCTTTAAACTGGCCAGGCTTTCTCAAGCCAACTTAAAGTTTGTCTTGACAAACTTTTTTATCTAGTTATTATTATTCTTCTGAGACTAAATTTTCTGACTCTAACTCCTCCTAGACCGTTAACTCTACAGACTCCAAACTCAGCCCAGCTCTTCAGACTGATGTCGCCGGGTGTGCTATATCTTTTCTAACTGATCGAACTTACGGTTTTCATAAAACTGAAGATTAAAAATCATAAAAATCCCATAGACTTGCATTGAAAAGCCTCTGCTCAACTGAACATTCCGTGAACTCCAACTGTCAAAAATTCAAATCTAAACACACTGAAGCCCATTAGACTCAATCAGACTAACCTATGTACTATTACTAACCCATTCAAACTCATTCAAACTCATCTATCTATCTATCTATCTATCTATATTCAAACTCATCTATCTATCTATCTATCTATCTATCTATATATCTATCTATCTATCTATCTATCTAACTGTTTCTATCTATCTATATATCTATCTATCTATCCATCTATCTATCATCAAACTCATCTATCTATCTATCTATCTATCTATCTATCTATCTATCTATCTATCTATCTAACTGTTTCTATCTATCTATCTATCCATCTATCTATCTATCAAACTCATCTATCTATATTAAAACTAATCTATCTATCTATCTATAATCAAACTCATCTATCTATAATCAAACTCATCTATCTATCCATCTATATTCAAACTCATCTATCTATCTATCTATATTAAAACTTATCTATCTATCTATCTATCTATCTATCTATCTATATTCAAACTCATCTATCTATCTATCTATCTATCTATCTATCTTCAAACTCATCTATCTATCTATATTAAAACTAATCTATCTATCAATCTATCTATCTATATTAAAACTAATCGATCTATCCATCTATCTATCATCAAACTCATCTATCTATATTAAACCTAATCTATCTATCTAAATCTATCTTTCTATCTATCTATATTAAAACTAATCTTTCTATCCATCTTATGGTTGTATCTATCTATCTTCTGACTGTATCTATCTATCCATCTATCTATCTATATTAAAACTAATCTATCTATCTATATTAAAACTAATCTATCTATCTATCCATCTATATTAAAACTAATCTATCTCTCTATCCATCTATATTAAAACTAATCTATCTATCTATCTATCTATCTATCTATAATCTGACTGTTTCTAATCTATCTATCTATCTATCTATCTATCTATCTATCTATCTATCTATCTATCTATCTATCTATCTATCTTCATAGCAACACTCTAGCAACTATCCAAACCAACCTAGAAACCACCCAGGGTATCCTAGCAACCACATAGCAACACCTTAGCAACCACTCAGGGTACCCTAGCAACCGCATAACAACACCCTAGCAACCATCCCAGATACCCTAGCAACCGCATAGCAACACCTTAGCAACCACTCAGGTTACCCTAGCAACCGCATAGCAACACCCTAGCAACCATCCCAGTTACCCTAGCAACCGCATAGCAACACCTTAGCAACCACCCCGGGTACCCTAGCCACTGCATAGCAACACCTTAGCAACCACTCAGGGTACCCTAGCAACCGCATAGCAACACCCTAGCAACCATCCCAGATACCCTAGCAACCGCATAGCAACACCTTAGCAACCACTCAGGGTACCCTAGCAACCGCATAGCAACACCCTAGCAACCATCCCAGATACCCTAGCAACCGCATAGCAACACCTTAGCAACCACTCAGGGTACCCTAGCAACCGCATAGCAACACCCTAGCAACCATCCCAGTTACCCTAGCAACCGCATAGCAACACCTTAGCAACCACCCCGGGTACCCTAGCAACTGCATAGCAACACCTTAGCAACCACTCAGGGTACCCTAGCAACCGCATAGCAACACCCTAGCAACCATCCCAGATACCCTAGCAACCGCATAGCAACACCTTAGCAACCACTCAGGGTACCCTAGCAACCGCATAGCAACACCCTAGCAACCATCCCAGATACCCTAGCAACCGCATAGCAACACCTTAGCAACCACTCAGGGTACCCTAGCAACCGCATAGCAACACCCTAGCAACCATCCCAGATACCCTAGCAACCGCATAGCAACACCTTAGCAACCACTCAGGGTACCCTAACAACCGCATAGCAACACCCTAGCAACCATCCCAGATACCCATAGCAACCGCATAGCAACACCTTAGCAACCACTCAGGGTACCCTAGCAACCGCATAGCAACACCCTAGCAACCATCCCAGATACCATAGCAACCACTCCTGGGGACCCTAGATCTATCTATCTATCTTCTGACTGTGTCTATCTATCTATCTATCTATCTATCTATCTCAGACTGAAAACCATCAAACTTAAAACTTTTTAAACTTCTTAAACTTTTTAAACTTTTCTAACCTTTTCAGACTTTCTGGTCAGTCTTTCTCAAGCCAACTTAAAGTTTGTCTTGACGAACTTTTTTATCTAGTTATTATTATTCTTCCTTTTCTGAGACTAAAACTTCTGACTCTAACTCCTCCTAGAGCTTTAACTCTACAGACTCCAAACTCTGCCCAGCTCTTCAGACTGATCTCCCCGGGTGTGCTATATCTTTTCTAACTGATCGGACTTACGGTTTTCATAAAAAATGAAGATTAAAAATCATAAAAACTCCCATAGACTTACATTGAAAAGCCTCTGCTCATCTGAACATTCCGTCAAACTCCAACTGTCAAAAATTCAAATCTAAACACACTGAAGCCCATTAAACTCATAGTCTATGTACCGTGTACATATTCTATGTACTATTACTAACCCATTCAAACTCATTCAAATTCATCTATCATATCATATCTATCTATCTATCTATCTATCTAAATATCTATCTTCTGACTGTTTCTAAATATCTATCTATCTATCTATCTATCTATCTATCTATAATCTGACTGTTTCTAATCTATCTATCTATCTATCTATCTATCTATCTATCTATCTATCTATCTATCTTCTGACTGTTTCTAAATATCTATCTATCTATCTATCTATCTATAATCTGACTGTTTCTAATCTATCTATCTATCTATAATCTGTCTGTTTCTAATATATCTATCTATCTATCTATCTATCTATAATCTGTCTGTTTCTAATCTATCTATCTATCTATAATCTGACTGTTTCTAATCTATCTATCTATCTATGTATCTATCTATCTATCTATAATCTGTCTGTTTCTAATCTATCTATCTATCTATCTATCTATCTATCTATCTATCTATCTATAATCTGTCTGTTTTCTAATCTATCTATCTATCTATAATCTGACTGTTTCTAATCTATCTATCTATCTATCTATCTATCTATCTATCTATCTATCTATCTATAATCTGACAGTTTCTAATCTATCTATCTATCTATCTATCTATCTATCTATCTATCTATCTATATTCAAACTCATCTATCTAGCTAGCTATCTAGCTATCTATCTATTCAGACTAATCTATCTATCTATCTATCTATCTATCTATCTATCTATCTATCTATCTATCTATCTATCTATCTATCTATCTATCTATCTTCATAGCAACACTCTAGCAACTATCCAAACCAACCTAGAAACCACCCAGGGTATCCTAGCAACCACATAGCAACACCTTAGCAACCACTCAGGGTACCCTAGCAACCGCATAGCAACACCCTAGCAACCATCCCAGATACCCTAGCAACCGCATAGCAACACCTTAGCAACCACTCGGGTACCCTAGCAACCGCATAGCAACACCCTAGCAACCATCCCAGATACCCTAGCAACCGCATAGCAACACCTTAGCAACCACTCAGGGTACCCTAGCAACCGCATAGCAACACCCTAGCAACCATCCCAGATACCCTAGCAACCGCATAGCAACACCTAGCAACCACTCCGGGTACCCTAGCAACCGCATAGCAACACCCTAGCAACCATCCCAGATACCCTAGCAACCGCATAGCAACACCTAGCAACAACTCAGGGTACCCTAGCAACCACATAGCAACACCCTAGCAACCATCCCAGATACCCTAGCAACCGCATAACAACACCTTAGCAACCACTCAGGGTACCCTAGCAACCGCATAGCAACACCCTAGCAACCACTCGGGTACCCTAGCAACCGCATAGCAACACCTAGCAACCACTCCGGGGACCCTAGCAACTGCATAGCAATTATCAAACTTTTTAACTTAACTTAAAATTTAATTTTAAACTCTTAAACTGGCCAGGCTTTCTCAAGCCAACTTAAAGTTTGTCTGAACAAACTTTTTTATCTAGTTATTATTATTCTTCTGAGACTAAATTTTCTGACTCTAACTCCTCCTAGACCGTTAACTCTACAGACTCCAAACTCAGCCCAGCTCTTCAGACTGATGTCGCCGGGTGTGCTATATCTTTTCTAACTGATCGAACTTACGGTTTTCATAAAACTGAAGATTAAAAATCATAAAAATCCATAGACTTGCATTGAAAAGCCTCTGCTCAACTGAACATTCCGTGAACTCCAACTGTCAAAAATTCAAATCTAAACACACTGAAGCCCATTAGACTCAATCAGACTAACCTATGTACTATTACTAACCCATTCAAACTCATTCAAACTCATCTATCTATCTATCTATCTATCTATATTCAAACTCATCTATCTATCTATCTATCTATCTATCTATATATCTATCTATCTATCTATCTATCTAACTGTTTCTATCTATCTATATATCTATCTATCTATCATCTATCTATCATCAAACTCATCTATCTATCTATCTATCTATCTATCTATCTATCTATCTATCTATCTATCTAACTGTTTCTATCTATCTATCTATCCATCTATCTATCTATCAAACTCATCTATCTATATTAAACTAATCTATCTATCTATCTTATAATCAAACTCATCTATCTATAATCAAACTCATCTATCTATCCATCTATATTCAAACTCATCTATCTATCTATCTATATTAAAACTTATCTATCTATCTATCTATCTATCTATCTATCTATCTATCTATATTCAAACTCATCTATCTATCTATCTATCTATCTATCTATCTTCAAACTCATCTATCTATCTATATTAAACTAATCTATCTATCAATCTATCTATCTATATTAAAACTAATCGATCTATCCATCTATCTATCATCAAACTCATCTATCTATATTAAACCTAATCTATCTATCTAAATCTATCTTTCTATCTATCTATATTAAAACTAATCTTTCTATCCATCTTATGGTTGTATCTATCTATCTTCTGACTGTATCTATCTATCCATCTATCTATCTATATTAAAACTAATCTATCTATCTATATTAAAACTAATCTATCTATCTATCCATCTATATTAAAACTAATCTATCTCTCTATCCCATCTATATTAAAACTAATCTATCTATCTATCTATCTATCTATCTATAATCTGACTGTTTCTAATCTATCTATCTATCTATCTATCTATCTATCTATCTATCTATCTATCTATCTATCTATCTATCTTCATAGCAACACTCTAGCAACTATCCAAACCAACCTAGAAACCACCCAGGGTATCCTAGCAACCACATAGCAACACCTTAGCAACCACTCAGGGTACCCTAGCAAACCGCATAACAACACCCTAGCAACCATCCCAGATACCCTAGCAACCGCATAGCAACACCTTAGCAACCACTCAGGTTACCCCTAGCAACCGCATAGCAACACCCTAGCAACCATCCCAGTTACCCTAGCAACCGCATAGCAACACCTTAGCAACCACCCCGGGTACCCTAGCCACTGCATAGCAACACCTTAGCAACCACTCAGGGTACCCTAGCAACCGCATAGCAACACCCTAGCAACCATCCCAGATACCCTAGCAACCGCATAGCAACACCTTAGCAACCACTCAGGGTACCCTAGCAACCGCATAGCAAACACCCTAGCAACCATCCCAGATACCCTAGCAACCGCATAGCAACACCCTTAGCAACCACTCAGGGTACCCTAGCAACCGCATAGCAACACCCTAGCAACCATCCCAGTTACCCTAGCAACCGCATAGCAACACCTTAGCAACCACCCCGGGTACCCTAGCAACTGCATAGCAACACCTTAGCAACCACTCAGGGTACCCTAGCAACCGCATAGCAACACCCTAGCAACCATCCCAGATACCCTAGCAACCGCATAGCAACACCTTAGCAACCACTCAGGGTACCCTAGCAACCGCATAGCAAACACCTACGCAACCATTCCCAGATACCCTAGCAACCGCATAGCAACACCTTAGCAACCACTCAGGGTACCCTAGCAACCGCATAGCAACACCCTAGCAACCATCCCAGATACCCTAGCAACCGCATAGCAACACCTTAGCAACCACTCAGGGTACCCTAACAACCGCCATAGCAACACCCTAGCAACCATCCCAGATACCATAGCAACCGCATAGCAACACCTTAGCCAACCACTCAGGGGTACCCTAGCAACCGCATAGCAAACACCCTAGCAACCATCCCAGATACATAGCAACCACTCCTGGGGACCCTAGATCTATCTATCTATCTTCTGACTGTGTCTATCTATCTATCTATCTATCTATCTATCTCAGACTGAAAACCATCAAACTTAAAACTTTTTAAACTTCTTAAACTTTTTTAAAACTTTTCTAACCTTTTCAGACTTCTGGTCAGTCTTTCTCAAGCCAACTTAAAGTTTGTCTTGACGAACTTTTTTATCTAGTTATGTTGGCTTGGCAACAAGCCAACAATACTGTTATGCTATTTAAACTTATTTTTATTTTTTATTATTATTTCTTCTGAGAAAAAAAAATTCTGAACGCTACTCCTCCTAGGGCCTTTTAAAGCCACAAGCCCCAAACTCGGCAGACACCTGCGGGATAGAGGGGTGGTGTGTGCTATATCTTTTCAGGAGTGATCAGACTTAAAGTTTTTTGTTATTAATTTTTAAATGTAAAAAAAAAAAGAAAAATTGCGCCCCTACAGTTGCAATGAGATTTAGGGGCGGAGTCGGGTTTCGTTTCACTTTTAAACTGGTTAAAAATACTGCTGCTCAGCCCAGGCTGTCTACAAGGAGCTCACAAGGAGCGAATTCATTCTTATTTATGACCTTTTAAAAAACGCAAATTGCACGCAATCCACACCTTAGAACACACCAAGAGCTAAATTCAGATGTTCTGAACTGTTTAAAGTAATAACATGATTATATTCGCGGCAGCCAACTGCTCGCGAGCTGGCGATGTATTTCTCTGAACACTTGAAGTCCACAGAGAATTTACAGCCTTTCACATTAAAACACTGCAGCGAAACGGCACAAAACAATTAGAATAATATATTAAATGGTTTGAAAGTAGTTTTGGCCACTGTCACGCTGTCTTAGCTGGTTCTAACTGAATCATCATGCTGAACGTCACAGCGAGCATGCGATGTATTTCTCTGAACACTTGAAGTACACATTTACAGCCTTTCACATTAAACACTGCAGCGAAACGGCACAAAACAATTAGAATAATATATTTAAATGGTTTTAAAGTAGTTTTGGCCACTGTCACGACTGGTCTTAGGTGGTTTCTAAACTGAATCATCAGGCTGAACGTCACAGCGAGCTCGCCATGTATTTCTCTGAACACTTGAAGTACACATTTACAGCCTTTCACATTTAAAACACTGCAGCGAAACGGCACAAAACAATTTGAATAATATATTAAATGGTTTTAAAGTAGTTTTGGCCAATGTCACGCTGGTCTTAAGCTTCACTTTTAAACTGGTTAAAAAATACTGCTGCTCAGCCCCAGGCTGTCTACAAGGAGCTCCACAACCGAGCGAAATTCATTCTTATTTATGACCTTTTAAAAACGCGATTGCACGCAATCCACACCTTAGAACACACCAAGAGCTAAATTCAGATGTTTCTGAACTGTTTAAAGTAATAACATTATATATTCGCGGCAGCCAACTGCTCGCGAGCTGGCGATGTATTTCTCTGAACACTTGAAGTCCACAGAGAATTTACAGCCTTTCACATTAAAACACTGCAGCGAAACGGCACAAAACAATTAGAAATAATATATTACATGGTTTTAAAGTAGTTTTTGGCCACTGTCACGCTGGTCTTAGCTGGTTTCTAACTGAATCATCAGGCTGAACGTCACAGTGAGCTCGCGATGTTTTCTCTGAACACTTGAAGTACACATTTACAGCCTCTCACATTAAAACACTGCAGCGTCCGAGCATTCA